>NC_141689.1:981456782-982029315 GCF_964263255.1 Lissotriton vulgaris
CGAGGGATGTGCGCTTCACTACCTACCTGCATTCAGTGGGACCTACAGTCTGCCTCATTCCCCCACGCCACCGACCCAGTTGTGCCGGCACAGTGCACTCTGGGAGTTGCAGTCCAAGAATTGAGACGGACTCAAAACTAGGTGTGTCGACTACATTAGGGGGAGGAGCGTCATTGCTGAACATTTACAGAGAGCAGGTGGGAACATTTGTGAGCTCCACATGCTGCAGTGCTGGGCGCTGAAGAAGGCTACACAAGCCGAAATGCATTCGCCGCCATTGCTGGGGACTGAAATAAACGAGTTGTCTGACCTGCATTCCCCTTGGCTTTCCGCGTTCTTCTTTTGGAGGGATGGATGTGGTGATATATATATATATATATATATATATATATATATATATATATATATATATATATGAATCTGCTCACCCACCGAGATAGGTACACAATGGGTGTGCAACTCCACTCCCCCCAAAAAAATATATTAATATTTAAGAAAACAGAAGACATATTATTTTAATACCAAACAAAACCAATTACAAAAACTATTTTTAGGATATTAAAGCTACAAAATATCACCAAAAAAATTCTAAATTACTGAAAAAACCATAGGTTTAATAAACATTATAATTCGAAATTAGCATTTGAAAAAACCTTTGAAATTCACTGAAAGAACCATAAGTTTCAGGCACGTTATAGTTAGAAATTAGCATTTAAAAAACCTTAGAAATTCACTGAAAAAAACCAGAGGTTTCAGGGACGTTATAGTTAGTTGGACATTTCTCTTGTACAAAACCATAGAAATTCCTCTGTTATAGTTAGTTCAGCTTACTATAACTCGCGCCCTCGCAATGCACTGCTGATGGCGTCACATATTATATCATTCAAAACATGGTCACTGATGACATCTCAAATGACATCACTGATGATATCACTGATGACATCATCCGCATGAAAATCTGATCCTCCTCCTCACACTCTAATATAACTTTTGATACACCCACTCTAAAATACAGACTACCATTTTCAAAACCATTGACACACCAATACCAGTTACTATTCACGCACTCACTGATTCCTAGGTCCACAAACACATCCACTCATTCACCCATACAATCACTCATACATGCAGTCACTCATCAATACCACACTATCATAAGCACTCATACACCTATACAGACACTCACACACCACCACTCATCCAGAGTTACTCACACACCTAGTCAGTCATGCAAAGAATCAATCACACTTCTATTTACTGACCTATGCAGTTATACACATACACCACATCCCTTATTAAAACAGAAGCAAATGCATACTTACTCTCTTATACAATCACTGATACAAGTACACACTCATCCATACAACAACTCTCACAATCACTGACTCTCACGTATAGTCATGTATATACTTCAACTTTGACATACACTGCCTTTTACATTTGTAGTTACTTGAACATGTTACATGGAGACATCCATTCACTCACCAACACACCTAAAACACACTCACCCACCCATACAGCTGTTTGGAAAGGCACTCTTGAACCTATTCACACGGAGAATCAACCACTTAAACATCGATGCACAGAGTCACACACATCCCACCCACCCACACACTCACTCAGGCACCCATACAAATACTCAGGCAACCAATCAATAGCCCATATAGACACTCATGTAGCGACTGACCACCCCATGCAGCAGCGTATACAACAACAGACAGACTAATACAGACATTCACACAGTTTAGTCACTAACCTATGTATTCAGTAAAAACACATGTAATCACTAACTTAAACAGTCAGTCACGCACCTACTCAATCCTCCGTTCAGATACTTATACATCCACTCAGTCTTCAATGCAGAATGCTATATATATAATACTTATATAAATATCGAACCAAACCACATTCACTGGATGATGTCATCAGTGATGTAATTTGAGATGTCATCAGTGATGTCATCAGTGATGTCACTGACCATGTCATGAATGATGTAATATGTGACATCATCAGCAGTGGATTGCGGCCGTGCGAGTTATAGTTAGTACAACTAACTATAAAGTAGGAATTTCAAAGGTTTTGTGTGAGTGAAATGGCCAGCTAACTATAATACCCCTAAAACCACCTATGTTTTTTTCAGTGAATATATATATATATATATATATATATGTATTCAAAAGTAGCGGCGTTCCTCACGAGCACTCAGACAAGGATCACACAGCAAACCTCAGGGTTACCAAGATGAAAGATTTATTACTCCATAAATCTCGTCGTGACGCGTTTCGCACTCCAAAGAGTGCTTGATCACACAATTTGCACCGAGTTCAGTTACATTATTTATGTTAGTTACACCATAAACAGCAAAGAAGGACTCATGATTTTAAGCCAGTCTAGTACGTTTACACAGCTTTGGAGGCCATATTGAGCTGGTGTATATCATCTAAGTTATCCAGTTGATACACAAGTAGAAATGAGTTAATTCCACTCCCCTACTCGATCGCTATATAAAAATATATTTGAATTCATCACAATGATTCTACGTAACAAACTTGTGTTATTAATTAAACCGCTGTTAATGCGAACACATAAGGTAAAGAAAATAAATAACATAGTGCGTTATATCAACAGGTAATTTCTAAACCTTGAAACCCATTGATTGTGAGATATGTAATGGTGAACTACCTTGTAGTCTTAGTTACGGGGCTCCTCCCTGTGTGCGTCATGCTAGACTGTAGTCATGGCAACGTGTGGTAAACAGGAACTGCTCGTGTCCAGTTTATAGAATCCTGGTCCCGATGTATGAATCTCTGTGTGGTGGCGTACCTATAAGCCCACATTGTAGTGAGTGCAGATGGAGGGCGAGTTACAAAGATTGCCGTAAGGTTATATTACGGAACTCATCCTCCTGAGTGTTGGGCTCCGGCAGTAGTCAAGGCTGTCCGAGCTATCCACTGTCTGCACGCAAAGTGCATTATATATCCCTCTTGTTAGTGAGATAGGGGATTAAGGATACACTACTCTGGTTAGTGAGAAGGGGAGCCCCCCTGAGAAGCTCACCACTGACAATAGGCGATTGCGCCATTGTCATGTAGTCCATCCTGGTTAGTGGATTGGACCAATGCTCTCCAGGATACTACCTCTGAAGCCCAATTGAGTCCCAAGGAGATATGGTGTAAAGTTGTGGTAACTCTATGTGTATTACTGCATACAACATATGTGATGTGAGGCTCTGGTGCATACATGAAATGATTAAAATACAATTCTATTTTCAAAGATGGAAGAGGAGAAGAGAGGAAATTCACAGTACAGGTTTAGATGAATCATGTTATTCTTATTCTGACATCTCCCTCGTTTAGGTTATCTGCAGAGAGACAGAGAGAACAAAAAGTGTAAGAAAATGTATATATATATGTATATATATATATATGTATATATATATATATATATATATATATATATATATATATATATATATATATATATATATATATATATATATATATATATCCAAACGGGTTCTCAGCAAGGCACTCGAAGCAACATACAGCCGCGCTACCTCAAGAAAACAGCAGGACCAGGTATTCCGTGAGTTGTTGTTTTTTATTCTGCAACAATCGACAGCATAACGTTTCGGCCTCTCGCAGGCCTTGATCACATGGTGTTACACAAAAGAGTGGCAGAATTTAAAGTGCAAGTGCAAAAGGCGGTAACCAACCAGAATAGCGTAAAGTGCTGCAGTGCAATAAACATAGTAAAAATACTACGCAATACATTATTAGCGTGAAATAAGCACTTGACATTATATCGATGTTGTAAGTTTGCTAATATTGGGATAAATCCCAAAACAAATCACACTGTGCCTGTATGTATGTACAAAACAATATATATACATAATTTGAACAATGTCCGGATAAATCCGTTATTGGTATAAAGTTCTCCCGAGTAAATGAAAACAATCCAATGAAATATTCCACTGTCCGTGAGTGTCCCCAGATGGCATGGGTATCTAAACTACTGCCAATGTATGGATAAATCCGTATTAATCTTGTTTGACATTGTAAATAGATCAACTCACGTACCCATCGGGACCATTGTGAAAGTTGATACACTACTATACCCGAGGAACATAATCAACAATACATTTAGATCTGTTTATGATAGGCAAACAAAAAAATACAATGGTTGCATTACCAAATTGTGAACATAAAGTGCAAGTGAATATGATTAAAAACATCGGACAGACACTCCCTATTGATTATAAATATGATCATGATGTTAAATTAATTATAATCAAGTCTGTCGGACAAAACAGTAGGATCACTGGGTGTTTCTTGCAGACATACGGGCAAGGCGTCAGTCTAGACAAACCACTGGCCAAGCTGGAAATACATAACATAACCATAATGTGGAATCTCTAAAAATAGACCAGATGTAATGCCCTGAAGGAACAAACATTAGAGAAAACAACTGATCAGAAAAGCGATTTACAGACAGGTATAGAAGTCTTCCGATGCATTCAACCCGTTAGGGGCCTTGCTGTCTAGCATGAGGATGTATCTTGTTTCTAACTTCCTCAATGCCGCTTCTCTATTACCCCCTCTTCTCATAGGTGCAACAGAGTCTATGGCATAGTACTTCAGAAGCATACTATTGCTGTTGTGTTTTTCCCTGAAGTGCCTAGCCACGGGGTATGCTGGGTCATTGGTCTTTATGGCCCGTAGATGTTGAAGGACCCTTTTATGCACCTGTAATTTGGAACTACCCACGTATCTTAGGCCACATGGGCATTCCAACACATACACCGCGAATTCACTTTTACAAGTGAGTTTTTTCTTGATTTTACATGGGGCATCTGAGAAGGAAATGCAGTACTCTGTCTTGTTGACCCCTTGAATGCAGGCCTTGCACGAAGCACATTTTCTGAAGCCTCTACTACCAGCTAGCCAAACTTGTCTAGTTGACAGTTCGGGGCTTGATTTGACTAATGCGTCCTGCAATGAGAAAGCTTTTCTGTATGTTATTGCCGGTTTTGCAGGCATGTCATTGCCTATAATAGGATCGCATTTGACTAGGCCCCAGTGCTTGTTAACAATCTTGCGTAAAGCACCATGCTGGTTGTTAAAAGACCAAATGAGTCTGACTGGTTGTTGTGTTGGGGTCTTGGTGGAACTACGTGTCCCCCTATGTGCTAGAGCTTCAGAACGGGGTATGGCGTTGGCTTTTCTGATGGCTGCCAACACCACCTTCTCATCGTAACCCCGAGCCAGGAATCGCTGTTTACAGGCTTCCTGTGCTAATCGGTTTTGTGCTTCCGTGCTGCATGCTCTTCTAATCCGTAGCATTTCCCCATAGGGGATGCTACGGATTAGATGAGGAGGGTGGTGACTCTGGGCATGCAGCACAGTGTTGCCTGCCGTGGGTTTTCTGAACAGAGATGTTTGAATTTCTCCGTTATTAATGTCAATAGCAACATCTAGAAAGGTGGCATGTGAATTGCTGATATCTGAGGTGAATGACAAGTTGTAATTATTGACATTTAACCTAGCGATAAACTCTGTGGCCTGTTCGGTGGTTCCCTTCCATATCATGCAAACATCATCGATGTATCTGAACCACCGAACGATGTGGTCCCTGCAGATAACAGAGTGCTCGCCACTGAGGACCGGCCTCTCCCAGTACCCCATGTGGAGACAGGCGTAACTGGGAGAAAAACAGGCCCCCATGGCTACCCCTCTGATCTGCTGGAAATACTGTTTGTTAAACATAAAATAGTTGTTATTTAAACAGAAATTTATCATCGATAACAGCATTTTATTATGTTCAACCATTGTAATCGGACGATACCCCAAATAATGAGCCACTGCCCTAAGTCCATCCGCATGGATGATGCTGGTATATAGGGCAGAAACATCAAGTGTAACCAGCAGGTAAGATGGATCCCAATCAACAGTGCTCAACTTTCTTAAAAAGTCACTTGAATCTTGGACGTACGAGGGTAAACCCACAACGTATTCCTGCAAAAATGAATCTACATAGATCGTAGTTTTTTCTAGTAGACCCCCACATGCAGAGATAATAGGTCTGCCGGGGGGCTTTTCCGAGTTCTTGTCAATTTTGGGGATCAGATAGAGGACAGGCATAATGGGAAAATCGTTTTTGAGATATTTAAGTTCATCCGTGCTGATGAGTCCTGATGACCTCCAACCCATTAGCATTGAATAGAATGTACTTTGTGCTTCTTTAATGACCGCCAGATCACAATGTCTATAGCAGGTGGTATCATTCAGCTGGGCAGACGCCTCTTCTAAGTACAACTCTCTTGACCATAAAACAATATTGCCCCCCTTGTCCGATTGGCGAACAATCACATTGCCAGTCTTCTGGATCTTAGCCACTAGATCAGTGCATTTTTTGTTGCAATTGTTTTTGTATTTATTGTTCCTCAATGACTGTGAGTAAAGTGCCTTGATTTCTTTGACTGTGGCCTCTTGGAAAATGTCGATATTGTCATGCAACATCTGAGGAGTATATGTAGATCTAGGTTTGAATTTCGTGAGGCTACCCGTTGTGTTACCAGATAGAGAAGCACTATCTTCATCAGTTTGTTGTGTCAAAAATTGTTCATGTCTCAAACTCTCCAAGTCTTGAACTAGTGGCAAATCATGACCAATGAGCGTCGGACTATTGGGAATGTTGGACTCCACACCAACCTCCTGATTCCGGGACTTACTATTCACAAAGTGTTTTTTCAATTTTAATTTTCTTGTGAATTTGAATAAATCAATACGGGTGTCCGCATAATTAAAATTACGAGGCGGACAAAAGGGTAAACCCATAGATAATGTTTTCAATTCGGAATCTGTGAATTGCATAGAGGTTAGGTTGATAATAGAGAAATTCGACACACCTGATTGCACTATGGTTGCTTCTTCTTTCTGCTCCACTGCCTCTTGTAAGTTTTGCGTTTTGGAGCGTCATCTTGCTCTGGCTTTTCGGCGCTGTCTTCGTTTGGTGCTGGGCTTTTTGAAGCCTTTTGGCGATCGACTCTGGGGCGCAGTATATCCCTGTTGTCTTGGTTCACTAATTCCAACTCCTGCGCCATCGTGAACCGGGTAAACCCCAACCCAAAACGGGTTCTGCCTCCTTCATACTCCGAACCACTGTCTATATTCGCGCTCAGATCTGCATTTGAAGAACTAGCTGGCGATGTTGCACGTTGAGCTCCTCGTTCTTTGGAGGCCGCTTGATTTTTGGGTGGTTGGGACAATTTCCTGGCGTCATATTTGCGCGCAAACATAAAAATGCGCCCTTCTAAATAGTCTGTTTTGTCCCGCTGAAACTTGTACTGTTTTCTTTTAATGATGATGTCCTCCTCTTTTTGAACCCGGACCATCATCTCCTCTCGGAGTTTCTTGCTCTCCGCCGCCTTGTCAGGACCCAGCCCCTCAATCTCAAGGTTCAATTCATCAATTTGAGTTTGAATTTTCGTCCGGTCCGACTCTGCATAGCGTACTAGTATTTGTACTAGTCTCCTTGAGGATTCCAAGTTGCATTCTGCCCACTCTCTGAGCATCTCCGGGTCTGGTTGATCGTAGCTCGGGGCCAACAGTACTCGCAGCCCCCTCGGTATACGGTTGACCTCCAGGTATCTGCTCAGGGAGCGGTGCTCCCACCACTTGGCTTGTTCACGTTTCACCAATTTCTCCAATTTTTTGTATAGGCCACGTAGGTTTGAGGCACCCTCGTTAACTTCCACAGTGGGACCTGCCGCAGCCGACCCCCCGGCCGGGGAGTCGTCAAACACATCGAGGGCCGCCACCTCCCTCCCTCTTCTAACACCAGCTGCCATGTTGCGAATGGAAAGAATTAAATCAACGCGCTATCCCGCGTCACTCATATATATATATATGAATCCGCTCACCCACCGAGATAGGTACACAATGGGTGTGCAACTCCACTCCCCCCCAAAAAAATATTAATATTTAATATATTAATATATATTAATATTTAATATATTTAATATATTACAAATACTCAGGCAACCAATCAATAGCCCATATAGACACTCATGTAGCGACTGACCACCCCATGCAGCAGCGTATACAACAACAGACAGACTAATACAGACATTCACACAGTTTAGTCACTAACCTATGTATTCAGTAAGACACATGTAATCACTCACTTAAACAGTCAGTCACGCACCTACTCAATTCTCCATTCAGATACTTATACACATACTCATTCTTCAATACACATTGGCATATATATAATACATATTTAAACTTTAAAGTAAAACACAGTCACTGGATGATGTCATCAGTGGTGTCATCAGTGATGTCATTTGAGATGTCATCAGTGATGTCATCAGTGATGTCACTGACCATGTCATGAATGATGTACTATGTGACGTCATCAGCAGTAAATGCTAATTCCTAACTATATATGGTCTATAACCTATGGTTTTTTCAGTGAATATATATATATATATATATATATATATATATATATTTATTCACTGAAAAAACCCTTAGAAATTCCCCCGTTATAGTTACTTCAGCCAACTGAAGTATATGTTTGAATAAGTAAAGTTTGTATAACTGTATAGTTGAGGAAATGGAGGTGTGATTGATTCTTTGCATGACTGACTAGGTGTGTGAGTAACTCCATGGATGAGTGACAGTCTGTGAGTGTCTATTTACATTGATTGTATCTAAGGTTATATTAGAGTCTGAAGAGGTTCATCGTATTATCACATGAATGATATCATCAGTGATGTGATCAGTAATGTCAAATGAGATGTCATCAGTGATGTCATTTGAGATGTCATCAGTGATGTCATTTGAGATGTCATCAGTGATGTCATCAGTGATGTCACTGACCATGTCATGAATAATGTAATATGTGACATAACCACAGTGGATTGCGGGTGCGCGATATATAGTTAGTGCAACTAACTATATATGGAATTTCAATGGTTTTGTGTGAGTAAAATAAGGTTTTGTAAATGCGAATTCCTAACTATATATGGTCTATAACCTATGGTTTTTTCAGTGAATTTTCAAGGTTTTGTAAATGCTAATTCCTAATTATATATGGTCTATAACCTATGGTTTTTTCAGTGAATTTTCAAGGTTTTGTAAATGCTAATTCCTAACTATATATGGTCTATAGCCTACGGTTTTTTCAGTGAATATATATATATACATACATATATAAACATATATCATCTGTATATCTATATAAATACAAACATAAATGCATGCATACATATACTTATATGCATACAGATGCATGTTATTTACATGAAAGTTGAATAAACACTAATAAAAGCAAAGCTAAAAAGCCACCTCATTACAAACAGAATGGCTTTAACTTAAACGAGGGCGAGATCTATTGCATTTTCAATGCTTGTTTACTTTGGTTCCATCAAGAAGGCATTCAGATGTGTCACACATTTGCCATAAATTCTGAATGTTAGCACTCTAGTTGCACATTAGATCACTGTAGTAAAGCTACTGCTCACCAGGGACGTCTGCTGCTGGTATTCAAAGTGCATGTTTCAGTCTGCATGTCAGAATGTTTTTAATGAAATAGAAGAGGATTTGAGAAGTCACTCAAAATGATCCCTAATTTTTCTTTCTGAAGCACTAATCATACTTTCTATGGCAAAATTAACCCCCTCATGTTGTTCCTTTTTAAATTGAGTGTTTTCAGACTTACCACTTCATTCCAATCAAGATGGCTTCTGGTGTGCCATACTTTCGTCATAAGTAAGAATGTTAGCGCTCTAGTTCTTCTTTAGAACACTCTGGGACATTCTGTCATTGGGCTATACTTGGGGTACATCTGGGTGATATTTGGGCTACATTTAGGCTCTTTTGTCTCTGGTGGCCATCTTGGGAGACTGTATGTCAGAATTTTTTAATGAAATTGAAGAGGGTTTGAGAAGTCACTCAAAATGTGCCCTAATTTTTCTTTCTGCAGCACTAATCATAATGCATATGGCAAAATATACCCCCTCATTGTGTTCCTTTTTAAATTAAATGTTTTAAGAGTTACCACTTTATTCCAATCAAGATGGCTTCAGGTGTGCCATACCTTTGTAATAAGTAGGACTGTTAGCGCTCTAGTTGTTCTTTAGAACACTCTGGGACATTCTGTCATTGGGCTATACTTGGGCTACATCTGGGTGATATTTGGGCTACATTTGGGCTCTTATGTCTCTGGTGGCCATTTTGGGAGACTGCATGTCAGAATTTTTTAATGAAATAGAAGAGGATTTGAAAAGTCACTCAAAATGTGCCCTAATTTTTCTTTCTGCAGCACTAATAATACCTTCTATTGCATAATATACCCCCTCATTTTGTTCCTTTTTAAATTAAATGTTTTAAGAGTTACCACTTTATTCCCATCACAATGGCTCCAGGTGTGCTATACCTTTGTAATAGTAGGACTGTTAGCGCTCTAGTTGTTCTTTAGAACACTCTAGGAGGCTGCAGTAGAACACAAAGGAATCAACTGACAGTCTCTGTCCTTGTTGGATGTACATGTTTTACTGAGAATGTCAGACTTCATTTTCACATGACTGAGAAAGATAATGTGAATTTACAGAAAATATGCTTTCAGTTTAGCTTATAGATCCCCTTCCAAACCACTGTGGGAAAATCATGAGATATTAGTTTTCTTTCAAACAATATTCATGATATCACAGCAGAAGGTTTTTTCACATGGTAAAATCACCTTAGAACCCACCACAATTCCTAAAACGAGTATGGTACCATCAACAAATGATTTATAATGTAACTAAAGTCCTAAAACCCTCTATTAACTACAATGCTTTTTAATGAGGTGCTATCATGTATATTGGTCCTAAGATGGCTGGCAACACTTCTTGGATGAAGTGCTGACAGCCAATCAGATCAGATGTGTGGTTAGGCTCCGCCCAGATATATATCTTTTTTTGAACCTAAAGTACTCAAAATCCACTGGAGCACATATATTGAGACCTAGCAAAGGCACATTAGGCTAACAGTCCCTACAATTTTGCCAAGTTTCGTGCAAATCCATTCAGCCGTTCGAGCTAAAAGTGAGGCCAACCGCCCTATGGAAATTAACATGGGAAAAACGCGTTTTGGGACCCCCCTTTTTTCTCGGCCCCCCCTTGATGAAACCCCCCCAAATTGTCAGGGGCTGCTCAGAAACAAAATGTTCAATTTTCCTGAAAATTTCAGCCAATTCCGTCCACAAACGCCAAAGTTATTAGACATAGAATTTTCAAAAATCCCATAGAGAATAAATCCTAACTATATATACCTACTGGCGACCGCCAGTAGGTATTATATATATATATATATATATTCACTGAAAAAACCATAGGTTTCACACCA
Organism: Lissotriton vulgaris; assembly: GCF_964263255.1. Classification (NCBI taxonomy): domain Eukaryota; kingdom Metazoa; phylum Chordata; class Amphibia; order Caudata; family Salamandridae; genus Lissotriton; species Lissotriton vulgaris. Next base: position 981,468,173 of record NC_141689.1, read on the forward strand.
GTTATAGTTAGCTGGAAATGTTACTGACATAAAACCATAGAAATTCCAACGTTATAGTTAGTTGGACTCACTATAACAAGCGCGCCTGCAATGCACTGCTGATGACGTCACATATTACATCACTCATGACATCGTCAGTGACATCACTGATGACATCCCTGATGACACCAGCCAGTGAATGTGTGTCTTTCTGAAAAATTAATATGTTTTATATTTGTATTTGTAAAGGTTGATGGAAGAATAATTGGTTAAACAAGTGTGTAAATTGATGTTTTAAAAAAAAAATGATTGGTTAATTGCCTTATTAAGTGTATTTTATTTAATACATATATTAGCGAGTAACTTTTAAATATTGAAATATATGTATCAGTGTTTCACTTTGTGTATAAGTAGCTGCATGGGTTGGTGACTGACTCACTGTTTGTATGTGTTTTGAAGACAGCATATGTGCAGGACTGTAGGGGTGGATGAGTGTGTATATTTGTGTGTTAGTGAGTGAATGACTGTCTCACTATTGTCTTTTTTAGTAATGACATATATTTTAATCTAGTATATGTGAGTTTTGATGTATATAAGTGAGTATATGTGAGAGTAAGAGATTGTAAGAGTTCCTGTTTAAATAAGTATGTGTTTCTATAAGTGATTGTTTAAGAGAGTAAGTATGTGTAAGTTTCCTTAGAAGTAAGGAGGTAGTGTGTGTATAGTTTTATATGCAAATAAATGGATGTTCAATAATTTTTTTGCATGTGTGAGTATGTGTGTGAGTAACTTTTGGATGACTGTCGGTGTATAACAGGATGTATAGATGTATCACTACATATGATGAGTGAGTATATGTATGAGTGACTATATAGAACTGTTGGCGAATGAGTGGATGTGTATATAGATGTTGGAATTACTGAATTGGTTGTTTTAACTGGTATGGGTATCTCAATTTTTTTGAAAATGTTAGTTTCTATTTTTGAATATGTGTTTCAAGGGTTACATTACACTAAAAGGAGGTCTGTCACTCTGTCACAAGGATGGTGTCATAAGTGATGTCATGAGTGATGTCACTGACGATGTCATGAGTGATGTAATATGTGACGTCATCAGTAGGGGTGAGCGCAAAATCCGTTCCGCTCGCGGATTTTGCGAATTTTCGGTAAATTTGCGATCCGCGAACTCCCGCGAATTTACCGCGAATTCGCAAATCCGCGAGCGGCGGATTCCGGGGGCAAAAGTTGAAGCCTGGCTGGCCTGTTGTAACTATTTTACGATGGCGCCGGCAAGCTGCCAGCGCCATCCTAAAATAGTTACTAAGTTAGCTTCAACAGGAAGCTCTAATAGATAAAATAAAGCAGGTGCTCGAACCGGGCGCTCCCCCCGCGAAAATAAAAAAAAAATTATTATTTTTTGCCCCGCGGGGCCCTTTTATGGCCCCCACATCAAACCTAGGGGGTCAAGGGGGGGTCTACTCTGCCCCCTTATGGTCATTTCCCTCTTTGTTTTGGCCACCTCTCGTGTCTCAATCCTACCGAGACACAAGATGGCGGCCGCTCCGGACTGTTTAGAATGTTTACAGACACCCCAGAGCCAATCAGCTTTCTGCGCGCAAGTCACGTGGGGCGCCCGGTGCGCGTACCGGTGCGCGTACCGGAGCGCGGCTATAGATATATATATTTTTTTGAACCTTAATTACTCAAAATCCACTGGAGCACATATCTTGAGACATAGCAAAGGCACATCGGGCTACCAGTCCCTACAATTTTGCCAAGTTTGGTGGAAATCCATTCAGCCGTTCGGGCTAAAAGTGAAATCGACCGCCCTACGGAAATTAACATGGGAAAAACGCGTTTTGGGACCCCCCTTTTATCTCAGCCCCCGCTTGACAAATCCCCCCCAAACTTTCAGGGAAGGACCGGAACGCCGCGAGGCCATTTTGAGGAAATTTTGAGGCAGATTCGTCAACCGGCGCCAAAGTTATTCCAAATAGAATTTTGAGATTTAACATTGAAAAAAATCCTAACTATAACTACCTACTGGCGACTGCCAGTAGGTAATATATATATATATATAAATATATATATATATATATATATATATATATATAGCGCTCAGCTCCCAAAGAATCCCTCCTCAGAAGAACCGCACTCGTAGAACCAAGTTTCGTGCTCACACCATCCAAGTTTATTTTACAGAGCTAACAGACGCGTTTCAGCATCAAGCCTTCGTCAGTGTTAGTTGCGAGGCTTTGCGCTCCTCTAACCTCCCCGTAGTGTTACAACACGGGGAGCCACGCCGATTCACAGCGATATGTTTTTAATCACATTTCCGTTTTTGCTACAATGAGTAAACGCAGGAGAAAGAGGGAAAATGTACCCAAAATGCGGATTCTATTATGTTTTTGCATGTTCCAAAATGGCGCGATGCTCAGATGTAATGCATTCAGTCCATCTACTATGTTTAGTTAATGTATGATGGCTTTAATACCCAGACTAACCTGCAAAGCGTGACTAACACTGACGAAGGCTTGATGCTGAAACGCGTCTGTTAGCTCTGTAAAATAAACTTGGATGGTGTGAGCACGAAACTTGGTTCTACGAGTGCGGTTCTTCTGAGGAGGGATTCTTTGGGAGCTGAGCGCTGTGTTTCTGCTGGAACCCACTACCGCATACCGCACCCACCCGTGAGTGCCTTGATTTCCAGTGGGACGAGAAGCATTCATATATATATATATATAAATATATGTTGATGTCTCGCGCACTCAGGATTCTTTTCAATTCAGGAAAAATTGGGGACGTATGTCCAGATGTTCAGAGGACGTAGCAGCGGGTGCCAGGAACTGCTGCTCGAGGAGTTTGAGCTAATCTTCTACATTCCTTCTTCGCCAAGTTCACAGGAGGCTGTATTTTTAGATGTTTACATACTTGAGGTCCCGCAAGAGTATTTTTTCATGGGCTCACCTCTTAGTCTATATATATATATTACCTACTGGCGGTCGCCAGTAGGTAGTTATAGTTTGGACCTAGTTACCATAGGAAAATCACAACATTTTATTCCGAATAACTTTGGCGCCGATTGACGAATCTGCGCGAAATATTCAAAACCTATGGCCCGCTTCGGTCTGCTCCTATCTTGAACGTTTTGGGGTGATCTGGCAAGCAGAGGCTGAGAAAAAAGGGGGTTCCCAAAACATGTACCTCCATGCAATTTTCCATAGGAAACTTTAGATATGGCTACAGCTGAACGGAATTACACCAAATTTGGCAAAAGGGTAGCCCTTGGTTCAGAAAGAGCCCTTTTTGTTAAATGGTGTAAATCCGTTCAGTAGTTTTTTTAAATATTAATGGAAAAATAAATATATATATCTGGGCGGAGCCTAACCACACATCTCATCATGAGATCTGATTGGCTGTCAGCACTTCATCCAAGAAGTGTTGGCAGCCATCTTGGGACCAATATACATGATAGCACCTCATTAAAAAGCATTGCAGTTAATAGAAGGTTTTAGGACTTTAGTTACATTATAAATTATTTGTTGATGATACCATACATACTCATTTTAGGAATTGTGGTGTGTTCTAAGGTGATTTTACCATGTGAAAAAGCCTTCTGCTGGGATATCATGAATCATGTTAGTGAGAAAACTATTTTCTCTTGCTTTTCCCACAGAGGTTTGGAAGGTGATCTATAAGCTAAAGTGAGAGCATATTTTCTGTTAATTCACATTATCTTTCTCAGTCATGTAAGAATGAAGTCTGACATTCTCAGTAAAACATGTTCATGCAACAAGGGCAGAGACTGTTAGTTGATTCCTTTGTGTTCTACTGCAGCTTCCCAGAGTGTTCTAAAGAACAACTAGAGCGCTAAAAAGTCTTACTTATGGCAAACGTATTGCACACCCGAAGCCATCTTGATTGGAATAAAGTGGTAACTCTTAAAACATTTAATTTAAAAAGGAACAAAATGAGGGGGTTCCTTTTGCCATAGAAAGTATGATTAGTGCTGCAGAAAGAAAAATTTGGGCACATTTTGAGTGACTTCTCAAATCCTCTTCTATTTCATAAAAAAATTCTGACATGCAGACTGAACATGCACTTTCAATACCAGCAGCAGACTTCCCTGGGGAGTAGTAGCTTTACTACAGTGATGATCTAATAAGCAACTAGAGCGCTAACATTCTGAATTTATGGCAATGTGTGACACATCTGAATGCCTTCTTGATGGAATCAAAGTAAAAAATCTGAAAGTATTTCCAACTGAGGAGACTGTAGTAAATGAGGAAATTAGGAAACTTCATAACAAATAAGTCTCCCAAGATAGCCACCAGAGACAAAAGAGCCCAAATGTAGCACAAATATCACCCAGATGTAGCCCAAGTATAGCCCAACGACAGAATGTGCCAGAGTGTTCTAAAGAACAACTAGAGCGCTAACAGTCATACTTATGACAAAAGTATGGCACACCTGAAGCCATCTTGATTGGAACAAAGTGGTAACACTTAAAACATTTTATTTGCAAAGGAACAACATGAGGGGGTTCATGTTGCCATAGAAATTATGATTAGTGCTACAGAAAGAAAGATTAGGGCACATTTTGACTTCTCAAATCCTCTTTTATTTCATTAAAAAACTCTGACATGCAGACTGAAACATGCACGTTGAATACCAGAAGCAGACTTCCTTGGTGAACAGTAGCTTTACTACAGTGATGTAATGTGCATCCAGAGTGGTAACATTTAGAATGTATGGCAAATGTGTGACACATCTGAATGCTTTCTTGATTGAACCAAAGTAAAACACTGAAAGTATTTCCTACTGTGGAGACTGCAGTAAATGAGGAAATTAGGAAACTTCATAACAAATTAGTCTCCCAAGATGGCCACCAGAGATAAAAAAGCCCAAATGTAACACAAATATCACCCAGATGTAGCCCAAGTATAGCTCAATGACAGAATGTCCCAGAGTGTTCTTAAGAACAACTAGAGCGCTTACTGTCTTACTTATGACAAAAGTCTGGCACACCTGAAGCCATCTTGATTTAAATAAACGGGTAGCACTTAAAACATTTAATTTAAAAAGGAACACAATGAGGGGGTTCATTTTGCCATAGAAATTATGATTAGTGCTGAAGAAAGAAAAATTAGGGCTCATTATGAGTGACCTCTCAAATCCTCTTCTATTTCATTAAAAAATTCTGACATGCAGACTGAAACATGCACTCTTAATACCAGCAGCAGACTTCCATGGTGAGCAGTAGCTTTACTACAGTAATCTAATGAGCAACTAGAGTGCTAACATTCAAAATTTATGTCAAATGTGTGACATATCTGAATACCTTCTTGATGGAATCAAAATAAAAAACTGAAAGCATTTCCTACTGAGGAGACTGCAGTAAATAAGGAAATTAGGAAACTTCATAACAGATAAATCTCCCAAGATGGCCACCAGAGACAAAAGAGCCCAAATGTAGCCCAGTGACAGAGGTGTGCAAAACACTTTTTAGTTTTTTGTGTTTTTGCAGTTTTATATAGTGCAGACTTGTCAGGTATTGGAGTGCTTCACATGAGCATTGGTTACATCACACAAGAACAAATTCATTTTGGTTTTAGACATAGGGAGATTAAGTGATTTGACCAGAATCACAGAATGTCGAGCTGAAGCAGAAACTCCAACCTGGTTCACCAGTTGCAAAGTCTGCAGCTCTGGAAGTAACACCACATCCTCTCCCGTAAGTGCAACATTAATTCAAGTGGTCAACTGGATAAAAAAACATGAAGATAACAAGTAATTTAAAAGTGCTTTGTCGCTATTTGAAAACTCAGAAAATATGTCCTCATTTTAGTTTTGTAGAGCACTAACCATAATTTTGATGCAAATAAGACCCTCTCATATATGTAATTTCTAAAGGAAATGCTCTAGGTATTACAGTTTTGATTACATCAAGAGGATGTCAGGCGTTCCACACTTTTGTAATAAATATAGAATGTTAGCAATCTAGTTGTTCATTAGGATACTGTTGAGAGGCAGAGGCCAGGGGCACGGATTCTGAAAATTGAAGGCAGGTAGAAGGGTGCAGAGGCAACAATTTGACCACACTGGGCAGGCAGGAAGGGCAGTGGCAGCACAACAGACTATGGAGGGCAGTGGAAAGGGGGGAATGGGCAACAAACCAACAATACAGGACTGGCAAGAGAGGTTATGGCAATATAATCGACTATTGTGGGCAGAAGGAAGAGGGGGTGGTAGTACAACCACCTACATGCCAACAGACCCGATTCAGCGAGGAAACGTCCGATGTTTTAAGCCCAAATGGGCTTTATTTGATCTGTCTCCTGTCTACACTCTCCTCTTTTTCAATGTAAAGCAAAGGGGAAAATCAATAACCCAGTTTTTTCAAAATCTCCCTCTTACCAAGTTCAAAATGTTAGCAAGTATGGTACATTGGATTCTGGAAGGCAGGAGGAATTGGAGTAGGGACATGGACTCGGATAACAGAGGACAGGAGGGACATGGAGAGGTGCACAAAACTGACCCTACAGGGCAGGCATCAGGGTTTGCAGCAGCGCAATACACCACACAGGGCAGGCGGGACAGGAGTGCAGCACAACAATCCATAGAAAGCAATAGGGAGGGGACAGGGCCATGCACATGGACAACAGAGAACAGAGGGGAAAGAGGCAATGGTAGCTAGCTGACCATAATGGACAGACAGGAGAGAAAGCTGCAGCATAACGGACCATAAAGGGCAGGAGGGACAGATCAGGAGCATTACAATGGAACAGACAAGCCAGGAGGGAGGGAATAGGGGTCTGCACATGGAAACAGAGAGCTGGGGGCAAGGGGGCAGGGCAGGAGCAGCAAGATGACCATGGAGGTCAGGCAGGATGGGCACTAGAACAAGACACACCATGGAGAGCAACAGTGAGACTATAATGGCATACACACAGACCATGGAGAGAAGATGGAAGGGGGTCAGGGGCAGCTAGCTGACCACACAGGGAAGGTAGGAGGGGCAGTGGCAGCACAGAAGACCATGCATGGCAAGGAGGAGGGTTAGTGGCAGCACAATGGCTATGATGGGCAAGAAGGAGGGTGCAGGGGCATGCACAAAGGACCATGAAGGATAGAAGGGAGGATCAGGAACTGGGCACAGACAAGAGAGTTCAGGGGAATTGTCTCACAACAGACCACACGGGGAAGGCAGGAGGAGCAGTTGCAGCACAACAGACCAGGGAGGGCAGAAGGGTGTGTCAGTAAAATGGACCATAGAGGACAGGAGGACGGGGATAGAGGCATGGAATGTGGACAGGCAGGGTGGAGGTGGCAGGGACAGGTTACAGTCATCTGACAATGCTAGGCAGGTAGGAGGGGAGTGGCAGCTCAACAGAATACTCAGAGTAGATAGGAGTGGCAGGTCCATGGAACATGCCGGGCAAAAAGGACGGAGCAGGGGCATGCACACAGACATCAGAGGGCAGGGGGAAGGAGAATAGGGGCAGCAATCTAAGCACAGAGGCTAAGCAGGAGGTCAATGATGGGGCATAGAATTGGGCAATGGAGGGCAGGAGGAGTGGACTGGTACTTCATGCTAAATGGAGAGCAGTGGCAGCACATCAGACCATGCATGGCAGGAGGGAGGAGGCTAGTCCATGGATTCAGACAACAGAGGATAGGGAGGAGGTGGATGGGGCAGTAAGCTAATTGTTCAGAGAAGGTGGGAACACCAGTGGCAGAGCAACGGCTACACAGGGCTAGAATGAGTGAGCAGGGACATGGACTTGGACAATGGATGGCTAGGAGGAGGGAAGGCAGGAGCAGCAAGCTTGGGTGGGGGCAGCACAATGCCAAGCCCTGCTTCCAACCCTCCACCATCCATTGTGATATGCATCTTACTTAACATTTAAAAAAAACTAGAAATTTGCTGAAAAAAGAGGGACGGTATAGTTAGACTCAGATTTCACTCATACACAACCAGTGAAATTCAGCAGTTATAGTTACCTGAGCTAACTATAACTTACGCCCCCGTAATGTACTGCTAATGACCTCAGACATTACATCATTCATGACATGGTCAGTTACATCACTCATGACATCATTCATGACATCTCAAATGAGCTGTGAATGGAATGGTACTATAATCGCTAGAACTTTATTTAGGGATAGTGTGTGTATATTAACACCCCTTTTTTTCTTTTCTTTTGTGTAAGAGCCATTATAATACGCAACGTGCTCAGATTAATATGGCCGATAGTCTTTCACTTTAAAGTAATGCGTAGTCCATTGTTTATGTTGATGTTTGCAATCCTAAGTATGTTTATTATGAATAAGTCACATTGACAAACATACAGGTATGGCGGTCACAGGGCAAGATGTGCTGAAATGACATTGTGTGCATATTAACACTTGTTTTCTTTTCTTTATTGTATCAATTCCAGAATTTTCACATCGTAACTAGGTCAATATGGCTGCCCGCTTTTTGGATTAAGGTAATATGTAGTCCTTTGTTAATGTTGGCAACTTTAGACACGTGTACATTTAAATAAGGATGCTACAATGACGTCTTGTATCGTTATCAAGGTTCGGACTAGCCGAAATGCGCGGATCACGTCCTTTTCAGATTAAATACTTCCAAACTACAACCTGAGTGCTGATTCCCTCCTTGTAAGAGTGAAAGGAGATTAAATACATATATATAAAATTCACTGAAAACACACAAGTTTCAGGGTCATTATAGTTAGAAATTAGCATTTAAAAAACCTCAGAAATTCACTGAAAAAACCACAGGTTTCATGGACGTCATAGTAAGTTGGACATTTCACTCGTACAAAACAAGAGAAATTCGGCCATTATAGTTAGTTGTGCTAACTGTAACTCGCACCCCTGCAATGCACTGCTGATGAAGTCACATATTACATCACTCATGACATGGTCAGTGACATCACTGATGACACCACTGATGACATCTCAAATGACATCACTGGTGAGATCATCCACAATATTCTGTGCACAATGCATGCAGACCTCTAACCAGCTACATACAATGGATACGCTCTTCTAAATACCCAGTTAGTACCTATGCAGTCTAGGAATCCTTCTGTCTGTCCCATGCACTTCTCCATTCACCCAACCAGCACTATCTATGTATCCTATCACTCCACCAATACCTAAGCACTTATAAATTCACTATGCACTCTGTTTGTAATACTGTAATTATTCTAGTTACTAGTCATGAACTTATGGAATGGCCTAGCCACTAACACAAGTACCGCTATAATATTTTGTGCACTATCCAAGCAGACCTCTAACTAGCTACATACTATTGACACACTCTTCTAAATACCCAGTTAGTACTCATGCAGTGTAAGAATCATCCAGCCTGCCCAATGCACTTCTTTAATCACGTATCTACCACTATCTACTTATCCTATCACATCACCAATACTTAAGCACTTATAAATTAAGTGTTGACTGTGTTTGCAGCACAGTCATCATTCCAGTTACTAGTGGTATTCTTATAAAATGACCTAGGCACCAACACAAAAAATGGAAAGGGGCGACCACTCGGTCCCCCCGAACTTATGGCAGAGTACCTCGATCCCCCCGGGAAGCCATTTTGGGCGGGAGGCGCGTCTCGGCTGGTATGCCCGAAGCGGCGTAGCCGGGGCGCGCTCTTTCCCGCCCTGGAGTGGGCTGGCCTAGACACTGACGCAGCTGGCCACGCCCTCAGGGCAGGCAGGGGCGGGTTTACGCCCGCCCTGAAGACGGATAAAAAGGGACGCAAGACCGGAAGACATCCTCTTGTTCCTGTGCTCTGAAGCTGCACCTCCTCGCTGTACGTGAGCTCGAGACGGAACGAAGAGCCAATTTTGAGCGTTTTAATCTTTCTTTTTGTTTTCTAGATACTTGGTCGGAAAAATGCCCAAAAAAGGCGCGAAGAGAATGACGACGGATCAGATGGTTCGGGTCCTCATGAAGGAGATGTCCGAACTGAGAAAGCAGGTGGCGAAGCGAGATGGGGAGGGGGGATCGGGGCGTCCATCGGCTGGAGCAACCCCTGGAGGGAGAGCCAAGAGGCCTAGAAGGGGACCAGCCGGGGGAGACGTCCCTGTTCCCTGTACCCCGCTCGAGGCGCCAACCCCGGTACCGGTGGAGGGGAATCCGATTCCCGTCGTGGTCACCCCGACATCCACTGAGGATATGCCCCCCGAGCTGGCGGCACAGCTAGCAGCGTGGTTGGGCGACAGTAGCGAGGGCGCCACGGCTGCCGAGGCACAAGCGCTGATGAAACAGTTGCGCGAGAAGCGAGATGCAGCCAAGGTGCCCGCGCCGGCGGCAGTGATAGACAAGCCGCAGGCCCCGGTTGCGACCACAGAAGCAACGTCCGGTGCAGGTAAGCGGCCATTGCCGATCGCGAGGGACGAGTCAGCACCCTCTCGTAGAGAAAAGTTGGGGCAACATGTTCCTTTGGCAATAAAGGAAAAGATTTGGGCAGGGGAATATGTGAACATTTTCTCCTTGCTTGTCGACCATTATGAGGTGGAGCATGTTAAAGGTCAGAAGGATCTGATGCATCCGAGTGTTTGGCGCGCAAAAATGGCCGCCTTTAAAGTAAATGAGAATATTGGCAATTGGGGCAATGCTTGGGGGATTTTTACGTCAATCTTAGGGGAACGTAGGCCTGAATTGCTTTCTGAGTTACCAATCTATCAGTCACGAATTATGGGGTACTCGACGTCTCACCAGGGTAACCATTGGTTCTGTTATGATAATCTCTTTAGGAAGGCGAAGGAGCATAACAAAAGTTTAACCTGGGACTGTTATGATTCTTTGACATGGGATAAAATGAAAGAGTCAGGGATGTTGAAAATGCCGTTGGTGGGGAGCAATGTTGGCGAGTCCTCCCGCCAATATGCGGGGACGCCCTTTCGGTCAGGTACGAGTACCGACGATTACTCAAGATCTGCCAGTAATGCAGGGAAAAAGGGTTTCTGCTTCAATTTCAACAAAGGTAAATGTACTAGGCCACAGGGATCGTGTAAATTCAAGCACGAATGTAGTGGTTGCGGTTCGTCCCATCCTGAGTCCTCGTGCAGAGCCAGAACGGGTGAGAATGGGGGTAGGGGAGGCGCCAAACAGGTCTAACATAGTCCGAGGGGCGCCTTTACCAACCCCGATTGATACCTTGGCGATGATTCCCTGGCTCAGTGAATACCCAGATCGTACTTCTGCTGGATTGCTGCGAAACGGTTTTTCATATGGTTTCCGCATTCCGGTGGGGGACTTTCAGGGTGTCGGGATATGCAAAAATCAACTTTCCGTCCTGCAGCATACGACTGTAGTACAGGAGAAGATCCGGAAAGAGGTTATCCGAGGTCGTGTCGCCGGCCCGTTTACTGCACCCCCGGTACAGTATTTTGTTTGTTCCCCTTTAGGGGTGGTCCCCAAGAAGGACCCGGGTGAGTTTCGATTGATTCATAATTTGTCAGCTCCACGTGGTCTTTCTGTGAACGATGCAATAGACCCAGAAGTGTGTTCGGTGCGGTACGCATCCTTCGATGAGGCCGTAGCCATTTTGAATCGCCTGGGGCCCGGGGCGCTGATGGCGAAGTCAGATATCGAGTCAGCGTTCCGGTTGCTCCCGGTACACCCGGACGATCAGCGTCTCCTAGGATTTAATTTTCAGGGTTGTTTTTACATGGATAAGTGTATGCCGATGGGGTGCTCTATATCTTGTGCCTATTTCGAGAAATTCAGTAGTTTTCTGCAATGGGTCTTCACAAAGAAGACGGGTTTCCAACATGTAATGCATTACCTGGATGATTTTCTGTTCCTTGGGGCAGCCGGGGATCTTGAATGTGGCCGGGCCTTGGCCGAATTTTGTTTATTAATGAAACAGTTTGGTGTGCCATTGGCACCAGGTAAGACGGTGGGTCCTGCGACTCGCCTCGAGTTTCTGGGGATCGAGTTAGACTCCAGAGAAGGTTGTTTTCGTTTGCCAGCTGACAAAGTGTTAAAGTTCAGGGCAACCCTGCAAGATTGTCTAAATGGGTCAAAAATTACGCTGCATCAGTTACAGCAGTTGGTGGGACAGTTGAATTTTGCCCTGAGAGTTGTACCAATGGCCCGCCCCTTTTCTCGTTCAATTGCACAAGCTATGGTCGGCCTAAAGGAGGGCCACCACCGCACGAGACTATCGGCTGAGGTCCGCCAGGACGTGCGTATTTGGTTAGCATTTCTGGCGGACTTTAATGGTCGAGTCATATGGAACAAACCAGCTGTATCCTCTGAAGAGCTGGGGCTATGGACAGATTCTGCAGGTAGCATAGGGTTTGGTGCCATCTTCGGCACAAAATGGTCAGCACAAAGGTGGCCGACGTGGTGGCACGACAATGGTCTGACAAGTAATATTGCTTTCTTGGAACTTTTTCCCATTTTTGTGGCCTTGAGAACCTGGCCAGAAGGGTTCAAGGATCACTCTGTGATATTTTGGTCCGACAATATGACTGTGGTTGAGTGCATCAATAGTCAGGCAGCACGATGTAAGCTGATTTTAAGACTACTCAAAGAGATTGTTTTGTTGTGCATGCAACTGAATGTGCTGTTCAGAGCAAAACATGTCCCAGGGGTACAGAATCAGGCGGCTGATGCACTGTCTCGTTTTCATATGCAGGCTTTCTCGGGCTTCCTTCCCTCAGCGGACCCAGAGCCGGCACCCTTCCCCGAAGCTCTCTGGTCTCTCGGTGCCCCGAACTTCGTCACCTCGTGGGAGAGAGTCTAGCACCACGGACGAGGAAGGCATATGAAGGGGCGTTTAGGTCCTATTTAGCCTTCTTGGGGACTGATAGAGAGAAGCTTTGGGGCCATGAGGAATGGGTGGTGAATTTCCTGATGTCCTTACGTAGGGTTGGGAAATCTGTGGCTACGGCTCAGAGGCATCGTGCTGCTATTTCCTTTGTTGCCAGGGCTCATAGTATCCAGGACCCGACAGCGTCTTTCGTTGTACAGAAAGCGCTGCGTGGGTGGCAACGCCTTGAGGGTCGCAGAGTAGATGAGAGGCGCCCGATAGGTTTGGATAGGTTGGCCCAGTTGCTGGCTACACTCCCTGCCACATGTTCATCTCCGTTTGAGGCGGTGTTGTTCCGAGCCGCTTTTACGCTAGCATTTCACGGGGCGATGCGAGTAAGCGAACTGGTGGCAAGGAACAAACAGGATGTGGCGGGGGGTTTGTGCCAAGAACACGTTCAGATCAGAGGAGAGGCAATGACGGTCTCCTTTGTCAAGTCCAAGACCGATCAAGATGGGATGGGTGACTGCATAATCATACGCAGGATTCCCGGGTCCTCCATATGCCCGGTAAAGTGTTTAGAAGATTACCTAGCACGAAGGGTGGCAGTATGGGGGGGGACCTTGTTGAGACACGCGGACGCCACCCCACTGACGAGGTTTCAGTTTCAGCGGGTGCTTGCGATGTCAATTGCCGCTGCGGGCTTGAACCCGGGCGAGTTTGGGACCCATTCCTTTCGGATAGGGGCTGCTACAGAAGCTACAGCCAGGGGTCTTAATGTTGAACAAGTGAAACGAGTGGGGCGTTGGTCCTCCAATTGTTATAAGAGGTATGTGCGGTTACACATGTTGTAAAGCTGTAATGATGTACTCACGCCTCTTGTTTTTGTTTGGTTTTCAGTTGCGCAAGCCTACGAGGCGGGGCGGACTTTGCAGTCGACCCAACACCGGGCCAGCGGTCAGACATCACCGGCTGTGAAAAAGGAGGTGTGGGTCGTGGGCCACTCATACGTGAGGCGTGCCGCGGACGTATTCAAAGCAGGTGACATGATTCACGTAGCTGGGGAATACGGGTACAGGGTGTCCTTCTACGGAAGAGGCGGTCTCTGTATTGACCAGTTTCAAGCATATTTTGAAGATTTGTTAGGGCGGACGAGGTCACCGCCGTCTATAGTCATAGTGCATCTAGGGGGCAATGATTTGGTCACCACCGGTAGACGACTTCTCCTCGAGGCAATGCTTTCCACTGTAAGTTGGTTGGCGAGGAGAGTTCCGGGGTGCACAATTGCGTGGTCCCATATGATCCCACGAAAGGTGTGGCGGGGGGCTATTTCTATTCCTGCTTTGAATCACTCTGTTAGGAAGCTTAATAACAAAGTGGGTAGGTTGTTCCGTTCCGGGACATTGCATTCTATTTCGCATGGATGTATTAATGATGACAGTATGTATTCGGGGGATGGTGTGCATTTGTCCCGGGTGGGGAATGAGTTACTCATAGGAGACTTCTTAGCATGGTTAAAAACGTTGAAGCATGACCTTTAGGTAGGAGCTTTGTGGGGGGTCCGGATAGCCGGTCAACTATCCGGACCTGTGGCGGTAAGGTCATGATCGGTGAGCAGTAATTGGAAGATCCCTATGAGTGGGCGTCACCCAACACGGATGGGAGCGCTCGGGAGAGGTGGCCATTGGCCCCTCAACGGGGAGGCGGTCCTGTCTAAGGAGAGGCCGCCGGAAGGAAAGGAAAGGCGGTCAAGGCCCCTTCCTGTGTAGGAGGGGTTACAGCCCCCTCTTGGGGAATTTCCCGGGGCCAGTGACGTCTGCGACGGCAGATGTGGTAAGTTGTGTGGGGTTTGGGGGGAGGTCTACGCTACCTTCTAGATACTCACACGAGTCCTCGAACGACCTTTAAGTGGCGTCGAGTTTATTGGGGCCCCCGACAAGTCAAAGGGAAATTGGTAGTTGCACGTGGGGTACGCCTCAGTGCTGTCGCCCCTCCCAAGTGGGGGGGGTATTTCTGGTTAGGGATCTTGACACCGGTTACGACCTTGCCGTTGGCCCTTAAACGTTAGGATGTACAATTTCATTATTTCAAGAAAATGTTTTGCAGGTTGGTAGTTCGGCTAGGAGAACCTCTGTATTAGAGAATCTGTTAAGGTTAGCCAAACATCGCAATGTGGTTATGAAATTGTACATTAATATGAACTGTTTAACGTTTAATTTTTTGTTTTAATAAATACGGCCGGGGAGGGTCACTCCCTCCCTCTTCCAAAAACTTCAAGAACTGTTTCCGGTTTCCCTCCTTTTGGGGATTGTGTTGAGAGGGGGTGGCGGGTATCTCAGCCATATGGAAAGGGGCGACCACTCGGTCCCCCCGAACTTATGGCAGAGTACCTCGATCCCCCCGGGAAGCCATTTTGGGCGGGAGGCGCGTCTCGGCTGGTATGCCCGAAGCGGCGTAGCCGGGGCGCGCTCTTTCCCGCCCTGGAGTGGGCTGGCCTAGACACTGACGCAGCTGGCCACGCCCTCGGGGCAGGCAGGGGCGGGTTTACGCCTGCCCTGAAGACGGATAAAAAGGGACGCAAGACCGGAAGACATCCTCTTGTTCCTGTGCTCTGAAGCTGCACCTCCTCGCTGTACGTGAGCTCGAGACGGAACGAAGAGCCAATTTTGACCCACCCACCAGCCCCTGAGGACAGCTAGTTGTTTTAAGATGTTCGATAATTCTAATTTTTCGTTTACAGGTTGTGGTATTATCATGTTGATATCGAGTGTATAATAAAGTTGGCCGTTTCTATGTATGTTCTGTGATTAAAGATATTCTGTTTTTTGTCCGTTGGTATTATCATGTTGATATTGAGTGTGTAATAAAGTTGGACGATTTTTTGTATGTTCTGTGATTAAAGATATTCTGTTTTTGTGTCCGTTATAAGCATGCTTATTCGGGTCATAGTGGCCAATGGTTGTTGGTTTAGGTAGCATTGTCGTATTTATTTGGTAGGCGGTAAGGTCATGATCGGTGAGCAGTAATTGGAAGATCCCTATGAGTGGGCGTCACCCAACACGGATGGGAGCGCTCGGGAGAGGTGGCCATTGGCCCCTCAACGGGGAGGCGGTCCTGTCTAAGGAGAGGCCGCCGGAAGGAAAGGAAAGGCGGTCAAGGCCCCTTCCTGTGTAGGAGGGGTTACAGCCCCCTCTTGGGGAATTTCCCGGGGCCAGTGACGTCTGCGACGGCAGATGTGGTAAGTTGTGTGGGGTTTGGGGGGAGGTCTACGCTACCTTCTAGATACTCACACGAGTCCTCGAACGACCTTTAAGTGGCGTCGAGTTTATTGGGGCCCCCGACAAGTCAAAGGGAAATTGGTAGTTGCACGTGGGGTACGCCTCAGTGCTGTCGCCCCTCCCAAGTGGGGGGGGTATTTCTGGTTAGGGATCTTGACACCGGTTACGACCTTGCCGTTGGCCCTTAAACGTTAGGATGTACAATTTCATTATTTCAAGAAAATGTTTTGCAGGTTGGTAGTTCGGCTAGGAGAACCTCTGTATTAGAGAATCTGTTAAGGTTAGCCAAACATCGCAATGTGGTTATGAAATTGTACATTAATATGAACTGTTTAACGTTTAATTTTTTGTTTTAATAAATACGGCCGGGGAGGGTCACTCCCTCCCTCTTCCAAAAACTTCAAGAACTGTTTCCGGTTTCCCTCCTTTTGGGGATTGTGTTGAGAGGGGGTGGCGGGTATCTCAGCCATATATTCTGTGCATAATCCCTACAAATCTCTAAGCAGAGACATACTATTGGTCCATTCCATTAAATACTGAAGTAGTACCCATGCTGCGTAGGATACCTCCTGTCAGTCTCATCCAATTCTTCAATCACCCATCCAGCACTATGCTCTTATTGTATCAGTCTGCCAATACCTAAGCCCTTATGGGGCAGATTTACAAGCACTCTGTGCCACCAGTACGTCACTTGTAATGTAGTGAGGCACTCCTTCATATTTACAAGGAAAGGAAAAGCCACCATGCATGGTTTTTCCTCTCCTTGTAAATACGACCCCTTCATACACAGAACTTTGCGTTGAAGGGGCGTTCCATAGGTGGTGTTGTGGATGTTCCCATGCAACACCCATAGAACAAGACACATCTCCAGATTTATGAGAAATCGTAAATCTGGAGATGTGTGTGAATGCTGCGCCATTCTAAAGTTGGTGTAGCAAGGCGCAATGTGGAGAATTGTTTTCATTTCTCCTCATTTTTTCCTCTTTCAATGCATGCTGCATTCCACAGCATACATTGAAAGAAGAAAATGCCTTTACTGATTGTTTTTGTGCAGCAAGGTGTCCATTCCTGCACAAAAACAATCTCCGCACGACACAGACATCCTTGTACCATGGTGAAAAGGTGCCTGTGTCACCGCATGGCTGCAGTTTGTGCAGCAGTGCAGAGGGAAGCACAAAGTTGCAACATATTCATGTACATATGTCAGATCCCTGTGCTTCGGAAGTGCCACAGTGCAGTGCAGCTAAAGAGCTTGCAGTGTCACGCTGCAGTACTTCCTCATAAATCATCACCTATAAATTCACCATACACTAGTAATGCATTCTTTCAGTCAATCATGCTGAATACATATATTCAACCAAACTTTCACACATTACCTTGCAATTATAGTTCTTTCCTTAACAGATATGGTAGTTCTGATAAGAACTTATTTTTTCTTCTGTATTTTTAAAAAAAAATTTGAACAACAAAAAGAACGAACAAAACAGGAAACTTTTGGAATTACTTATCATCCCCCCCCCCAAAAATGAACAATGATGGTTACATTGCGCAGCACAAACTGCATCAACCGACTGCTCACCAAAGCAAATACGTTTCTTACACTTCACGCAGTGTTTCTTGAGAAAGGCGAATTCTGGCCTAATGTCCATTGCAGGTGTTCCTGAGGACGCTCCAGACGTACTTGCCACAGCAGATGAGGGGTTCAAAGCAGCTTGTCTCATTTCCTCCCGAGCAAGATTGAGAGGATGTGTGGTCCAGAGATACTTGTACAAAGAAGCAGTGCCACAAGAGTATTTTTTTCACTGCTTCTTGACAGGACTCGTTCACAAATTTAGCACGTCACCTTTCTCGCATTTACTTTCTTCTCTCCAGGTGGAAAAGTGAAGAATTTCCACACGACAGATTCTGGCCTCAGTGGACGTGGCGCCTCCTGCAAGAATTCTTCTTCAGAAGATACTTCCTCCTGCTGCTGCTGCTGTCCAGATGCCATTTTGTTTGATATTTTTTGAAAAACACCCCAAAAACAAGGAAATAGGGTTCTTGCAGGAAAAGAGATGTCTCTTCAAAGATGCTCCAACAAGAATGATTAAAATGGGTGGGGTCCTTCAATAGTTACAGTGGGAAATGCTATGAACCAATGAAATCTTTTTTTTAGGTCACATGGGATCCGCACACTCTGCGCTCACAAAGCACGCACCCGGCACGACTTTGCGAAATTATATTTAAAAATAATATAAGTTTATTATAAGTACAAATATATTATTTTCATGAATATCTTAGATAATCTCTTGCCCTAATATGTGTATTAAAGACACATACATATAATTTTAGAAAATAAAAAAAGTATGCAGGAGTTGCGCATCCAGCGCGCCCCAGCACGTATATGACATCATGCGGGACCCGCCACCGCGTAAGAGTTACGTACTGTAATGCACATGTGTCGCGAATGTGCCTGAGCAGGAGTCGCGGACTCGTCGCATACCAATCGCGCACATCATGTAATATTAAATGTTTATGATGTAACTGAAAAACATGCAGCCGTCGCACACCGTACGCAGATCCTTCACAACTTTTCTAAAATAGTGGCTAGAATCCGCACACCCACCGTGATGTGTACGCTTTGGGTGCGCGACTACGAAAAAACTTTGGAAAAAAAAGAAAATAATATAAATATATTTAAATAAAAAATAAAGAAAAAAAATTAAACAATATTTCAGTTTGAATTTTTTAAAAAAATGTTTTTTTTTTGCAATTTTCTGAAAAAAATATAATGTTATTTAATGAATACATTATTTATAAATAAACAGTTAAAAAACTGTAGAAAATCAGTACAAAAAATAGGTATATCTACTATTAAACTAAAAATTAGCATTTAAAAAACCTTTGAAATTCACTGAAAAATTCCATAGGTTTCAGAGACGTTATAGTTAGAAATTAGCATTTAAAAAACTTTGAAATTCACTGAAAAAACCATAGGTTTCAGAAACGTTATAGTTAGAAATTAGCATTTAAAAAACCTTAGAAATTCACAGAAAAGGTTTCAGGGGTGTTATAGTTAGCTGGACATTTCACTCGTACAAAACCATAGAAATTCCTCTGCTAACTATAACTCGCGCACCCGTGATGCACTGCTGATGATGTCACATATTACATCATTCATGACATGGTCAGTGACATCACTGATGTAAATGTAAAATGTAAATTGATACTTGTATAGCGCACTACTCACCCGAATACCGCTGTGGTACCCGTCCTGGCTTTCCCTGTGAGGCGTCCATGCCTGGGCACCCCCAGGGTGAAGGCCAGGCATCCTTAGCGTTGGGGCCGTTGTGGAGATTAGGCAAGCTATTTCCCAGAGTTGCAGAGTGGGACTCCATGATTGGAATAGGCATTGAGGCGAGAATTATTAGGTCCGTGGAATTTTGAGCCCAAGACCCACCGAGGAGGGGAATTGAACCCTGGTCCCACGCTAGACCTCTGCATCAGGGTCTGCCACTCTAACCATTGAGCCACACTTCTCTGATCACATCACTGATGACATGTCAAATGCCATCACTGATGACATCATCCACGTGACCATCTGATACACCTCATTATACACTAGTATAACCTTTCATCATTCACTGTAAAGTGCAGAGTAGCATATTTGAAACCATTGACACACCAATACCTATTACTACATACCCACTCACTGGTTCCTAAGTCTACACACACAACTACCCATTCAACAACAGAATCACTTATACAGGCAGTCACTAATTAATAGAACACTATTAAATGCAATTATACACATATATAGACATTGACACATCGGCAGTCATCTTAGTTGGTTATGCAGGCATCCTACTCACTCATGAAAAAAATTAATCCCACTTACATCTACTCACTTACACAATTATACACACCTCATTTATTCAAACACATAGTAACTCATAGTTAATATGTTAAAAAATCACCATTACAATTATACACTCATTCATATAGTTACTCTCACAATCACTGACTCTAACATACAATGCCTTTTATTTTTTTACTTTGTTGAAGATGTACAACTAAAACATATATTCGCTCACCAACACACAAATAAATACACTCAGTCACTCAAACAACTGTTTCCACATGCACTCTTAAACCTATATTCCTAGTCAATCAACCATTCACACATCTATGTTTAGAGTTATACACACCTCATCCAACCACACATAAACTGAGTGTCCCATACAAATACTCACCCAACTAATCAATAACTAATATACACACTCATGTAGTTAGTGACCAACTGATGCAGCATGTTATACAACAACAGAGACAGTGATACACACATTCATTCACATAGTTTAGTTACTAATCCATGTATTAACTGAGACACTTTTAATTACTCACTTAAACAGGCAGTCAGACAGCTACCAAATCCTCCATCCAGACAGTTATATATCCACTCAATCTTCAATACAGATTGGTATATATATAATAAATATTTAAATTTCAAACTAAGCCACATTCACTGGATGATGTAATCAGTGATGTCATTTGAGATGCCATGAGTGATGTCATCAGTGATGTCACTGACCATGTCATGAATGATGTCATATGTGACATAATCAGCAGTGCAGAGTTATAGTTAGCAGAACTAACTATAACGGAGGAATTTCTATGGTTTTGTACGAGTGAAATGTCCAGCTATGGTTTTTCTGCGAATTTCTAAGGTGTTTTAAGTGCTAATTTCTAACTATAGCGTCTCTGACACCTATGGTTTTTTCAGTGAATATATATATATATAAATATATATATGCCACCAAATGCCACATATTCCGTCGAACACTTTTCAGGCGGGTGCTCTTTTCGTGAGAGTGGCATCTCATGCACACTATTCATGACCAATATCCAACAAAGGATAGAAGTGCACTCCTCAGGTTTCAGACACCATTTATTGCATTGAAGTGTTTCGGAAATTAGTGCCTTTCTCAATGTTGATTCAATAAAGATTTAGTCAATTTCATATCCATTTCCTATAAGATCAGTGCTTCGCACTTATTAGATGATTCATCTGAGGCATTGACTAAAGACTGCAGTACTACCATGAATCGGACGCTCTCACCGGCGCCATTAAAGGCCCTGGGACGCCCACCCCAATGGTCCGATTACTTAAAAAAATATATATATATATTGAGCAGAGCATTAGGTACATAAAATACATATTCGACTTGAAATCAATAAAAAAACATTTGTGCAAAATAGATGCGATAACTTCTAACTTCATATTAAAATTTTAGCAAGAATAAAGCTGTAGCAGCAAATAACATCATCATTGAAAATTAGCAATGTACAAATTATCTAAACAAAAGTGCAACAACCGATACGGTTGCAAGTGCTTCTAAAGTGCAATACCAAATAAAGTGAAATGCCTTTTTTTCACGAATGGCAACTACTACTACCGCATCAGAATCCATTTTTATAAACATTATGGCTGTAGCAGCTGTTAACATTTTTGATCAAGAAAAAATAACCCTAAGCAGATTATCTAATAAAGTGCAATAGTATAAAAAGTGCAAATGCTTCTAAAGTGCAATACCAAACAGCTACAACATTCAATATATACAATGAGTGTTAAAAATCCCTCTTTGGTCTATTCTAAATCAATAAAAAACGTGCAATTTTTTTTCAAATTTCCTAGTAGCCCTACCCGTCTAGCATACGCTTCTTCAAATTTTCGAATCCTTTTCATTTTGTTAAACCATTTTAGATGAGAAGGGGCTTTACTAGATTTCCAATTCTGCAGAATCAAAGAATGAGCTACAGTACAAGAAATAAATAGAAAAGCTTTCTCAGCCTCTGTTACCATCATTCTATCCCTGTGAAATCCAAATAAAGTAGCCTCGGCCTCAAGCAAACAGTTCTTCCCAATTGTTAGCTCGATATCAGCAAAATCTGCCTCCCAAAAAGGCCTCAACCATGGACATGCAAAGAAGGTATGGCGCCATCCGCTTTCCCCATCTGCCTGACAGCGGAAGCACTTATTCTCAACTCCCGGAAATCTTTTTTTAAGAGCGGCCGGAGTTAAATAGGGGAGCCACCGTGATAGGAAGGCCATCCTTTTAAAATTTGCAGCGCGCAGAGATTTACTTCCTAAATGACAGAAGGCCTCCCAGTCATTCGGAGAAAGGGTACACCATGTCTCACGATCTATTTTAATCAAATGGCTTTCAAACGGCTCTCAAACGGAGGTTTGACCCTGTTTGTGTAGCAACCGGTACCAGTTCCCCACACCACTCACTCTAGCCCCATAGAGAGCTACCACAAGTTGATTTGGGGCATCAAAAATACCATTAGTGTTCTTTAAAAAGTGAGCGATTTGTAAATATTCAAAGAAGGGGGGTTTCCAATGGCTTTCGGTCCTAGACAATACTTCTTGCCATGAAATCACCCTATTTTGAACTATAAAATGTCTTAGTTCGATTAATCCGCAGCTTTCCCAATTGTTTATATGTCTTGATCGAAATTGGAAGACGAAGTTGGGAGCTTCTCTCAATTTTAAATATTGGAAACTAGAGGAGCCTGTCTTTTTAAAAAATGACTGCAGTCTAAAGGTGAAATCCTTCAAGGTATTATACCTTGTTTTTTCAGGGAGTTTGGAGGTTTTTTAAAAACACTCAAGCTTGCGAATCAATTTCTTGAATCATGTTATCTAAAAAGAAGTTATCTTTAGTGCATTTAGGTCCCATGAGTCCAGCCACTAAGTCTGCAAGGGCTGCCTCATAATAAGTTCTTAAATGAGGCAAAGCTGAGCCCCCTTGTGCAATAGGTAATTGGACCACTGTCAATTTAATCCTTGGTACTTTCTTTCCCCAGATGAATTCTCTAAATAGGGGTTCTAGTTCTCTAAAAAAAAATCAGGTTTATCTTAATTGGGACATTAGTAAAAAGAAATATGAGCAGCAGGAATATGGACATTTTAATTAACAAAACTCTACCCACTATCGATAGGGGGAGTAAAAGCCATTGTTCCAAGAGTTTCTTAATTTTCTCCTTCATTCTTAAATAATTCTATTTATATAGCTGTTGGTACTGGCTAGACACATGTATCCCAAGATATCTAATTGGACCTGGCTTAGTTGCTTGCATCATCAAGCAAGATGGAAAAGAATTTAAATCTGTATTGAGGGCAAGAACTTCAATTTTATTTGCATTTATTTTATAGCCGCCAATTTGCTCAAACTTTTTCAATTCCCTTAAAACCATTTCGAGAATATCTTTGTCCGGGGTCAATCTGCGAAGAGTTTCAACTATGTCATGCCAGGAATAGGTGATCGAATAGCAGCATTATTTTGTATTTTGATTGCGAGTGGCTCTATAAAAAAAGTAAAAAGCAAAGGCGAAAGCCGACTACCCTGTCTAGTTCTGCGGTTTATTTTTATTGTCCCTGCTTGTTTTGAGTTTATGACTACTTGAGCCGAAGCCCCCTGGTATATATTACGAAGCATGTTGACTAACAGCGCTGCGAAGCCAAACAGCCCGAGGGCAAAAACAGGGTTCTCCAGTTCACTAAGTTGAAAGCTTTCTCAGCGTCGACCATAACAATACTTGCCAAGATGGAATTAGTGTTAAAATAATCCAAGGCATATATTAAAAATTGAAACTGAAACGAAAAAAGAATTACTCCCAATATCAGCCTTTAGGACCTGGAGGGATCTGGATGTGAGAAAAAAAACAATTTGTGATGCGGTTCGATAATGATGCGAATAGCAAGTATAGAATTCTTTATCCGGGTTAATTTCCCGCCATGGATCTACCAATTGATATTCTAGTCTAATGGCTTTCACTAATTTTTTGGTACTGGGTTTGAATTGTTTTTTGTTTTTATTAGAAGTATCCTTTCTTAAGTCCAGTCCAGTATGAAATTAAAGTCCCCTCCGAAAATAAACTGACCAAGGGCTCCTATCAAAAGTTCATTCATTTGGGCCAGGGCTGAGATGTCATCCAACACGGGACCATGATAATCAATCAAATTCAGGATCTTCCTCTGTAGCCTTGTTACCACCCATATCCATCTCCCATGTATATCCCTATGTGTTTGTAGAAATTCCCAAGGTAGCTTTTTAGAGAAATAAATGGAGACTCCTTTCATGGCAAGACCAGCAGCTGCAAAAAAATATTAGAAAAGACCCTGGGAACACACGGTTCTTACAATTCAAGGTACCTCCACTGAGCTCTCTCCCGCCCTTACTCCTGTGGTATTAACACCTGAGATTTCTGTGACATCTGAAATAACATTAAATACTTTATATCAAGTTATGCTTCAGCATCGTGAAGAGACTAGAACTGAGAACTTACGCACCCAAGGCGCAGTTCGTCGTCTCCAAAATAATCTTCGACGAGTTGGTAAAACCTGTACTGAGATATCTGCTAGAGTGGTGGAAGCAGAAGCTCGGATCTCAGCAATTGAGGACTCAATGACTCATCAGAACAAACAGTTGTCGTTACTAGAGGGGCTGAAAGAAGAGATCAATTGGAAGCTGGTTGATCTTGAAAATAGATCACGCAGGAATAACCTGCGAATTCTAGGTATTCCTGAAGCTATCGAGGGGGGAGATATCAGAAAATTCGTAGTAGATCTTTTTACTGAAGCCTTCCCGGAGCTTACCCATTGGAAGTGGGATATAGAACTTCAAAGGGCGCATAGATTCCCCTTTCAAAAACATGCAAGAACCGATTCTAATACCAAACCTAGGGCTATTCTTATTTGTCTAAATCATTTTCTGGCAAGAGAAGCCCTTTATGACTTAGCTAGACCTGATAGAAAGCGCAGGGGGAAGGGTCATGAGTTTTTTGTCCGCCCCGACTATTGCCATTCTACTGTACAACTTAGATGGCAATTGCGACAGCTGATTCCAACATTCCAAGCAAAGGGAGCACAGGCCTATCTCCTTAATCCTGCTAAATTGAAGGTTATCTTCAAGGAGAAAACACATTTCTTAACTTCAGATGGGGCAGCTAAAGAGTTATTGGCATCAATATGATTTAATATGACTTAATTTAGTCCTCCCTCACGGAATATCTAGCAGTAATGATTGCCATAGATAGTGATATTATTCATTTGGTAAGATCATCCACGTCTATATTTTCTTTTTTTTTTTAGTTTATCTTGTATATTAGCTCACTTTTTTTTTAGATGATGGAGGTCTTATATACTTTGATGTTTTGCTGGAGATTAGTGGTGAGCTCCACAAAGTTGCATCTCACATTTTCATCAAGATGAGGGACTTTTTAGTTCCTCTGCCCTTCTTTGGGTGGGGGTGGGGGTGGGGGAGGGGTGGGGCCAAGAGGGAGGGAATAGGAGGGGAAGGGTGCGAGTTTGATCAGGTGAAGAGCAAATCTCTCAAAATGAAAGCAGAGACTACAATGTTTGATGTGGTAATTGTTTTGAAAATGAAACTTAACTATAAATCTCGATTGCTGATATATGTTTTTGGAAGTGCCAAGAAGGAAACATGTGCATTATTTTTTCCTGCTTTTTTTGTTTTAATGCTTTGGGTACCTATGTTGGGGAGTATCTTATCGAAAGGAAATGCTGGGTAAATTAAGGATTTGCTCATGGAATCTGTGTGGATTAAATAACAAAAGGAAGAGGGGGATTTGTGCACAGATGATACAGGCTATGCGAATAGACCTGCTATGCATACAAGAATCACACTTGACCTGGAATGATCGGCACTGCTTTAGCGATCTAGGCATGCACCTATTGGCCTGAACACATCAAGGAACCACTACAAAAGGAGTAGCTACTTATGAGAAGAGGCTTGGGCTCTCTTAAGCGCAGTAAGGCTGATCCATGTGGCAGATGGGTTATCCTGGAAATTAATATTCATAATAAAATCTATACCATCTGCTCAATATATGCTCCTAATATAGACGATCCCGAAATTTTGAATTTCTTAAGTTTAGAATTAGCTCAATGGCCATCCCCCTTGATATTCTGTGGTGATTTTAATATCCACTTATATAGGGGCCTGGATCTCTATGGCAGTGCCGGCTATACGGGCTTAAAGAAAAATACCTACAAAGCCTTAAAAGGTTTAATAGAAGAATATGGTCTGTTTGATGTAGCATTTGCTAAGAATCCTTTATCACCGGACTATACTTTTTTTTCTGCTCCTCATCAGAAGATGGTGAGGTTAGAATATTTTTTCATTGAAGCCTCCCTCATTGATAATGCTACATTTGAGATATCCCCCCGAGTAATATCGGATCATAACCCAATCATGATAGAGCTAAAAACCCATTCCAGCATCAATGTAAAGCAGTGGTCGTTTGATCGAAAACTGTTGGCGGATTCAAAATATATAGAACATATGGGCAAGTGGATTATGGAATTCTTTGAATTTAATAGGGGTAGTGCCCCTTCTAGAATTGTATGGGACACATTTAAAGCTGGTGTGAGAGGAGAGACTCTCTCATATTCAATCAATAAACAAAAAATTATTCGTGATAAAATGGACCGTCTACACAAAATAGTTAGCGATTGGGAACAGAAACTGACAAATGCTATAAAGAATAATCAGAATATCGAACCCATTAAATCTTCATTAGCTATTCATAAAGCAAAACTTTATGAAGCATTTGCAGCTAAATTGGCAGAAGAATCTGCAGTTATGAGAGCACAGATATTTGAGATGGGAGAACAATCTGGCAAAATTTTGGCAAAAAGGATGAGACAAAAGGTGGCATCAACTTTTATTGGCGCAATTAAAGATGAGCTCGGTCTGATACACACTAAACCTGACGAAATTTTAGAGGTTTTTCGACAATTTTATCTCAAGTTATATGCTCAAGATTCTTTTGACTACACTAGTGAACTATTTCTAAATTTCATTCAAAATGACAATGTGTCCAAACTTTCTTTTGAGCAGATCCAGTTTTTAGAACAGGATATTACCTGGGAAGAGATAAATTCTGCGCTTCTATCTCTTGCCAGTGGTAAAGCCATGGGACAAGACGGGATTCCATTAGAATTCTATCGGATGTTTAGAAATGTGATAAAACAAGACTTGCTAACAACATTCTTGATAGCACAGAAAGGAGAAACCCCTCCATCTTGGACCGAATCGACCATCATGGCATTTATAAAAAAGGATAAACCTCCCTTAGATCCGGCCTCCTATAGGCCGATATCACTTATAAACGCCGATAGCAAAGTCTTTTCAAAAATCTCAGCAAATCGGGTATCTATGATAATCCCAACCATAGTATCACGTTGGCAACATGGGTTTATACCCAAAAGGGATACCACTGATCATGTTCGTAGAGTAATCTCCCTGCTTGATTGGGCAGAAGGCACAAACACATCAGTGGGGGTAACCCTTTTAGATGCCGAAAAGGCGTTTGATTGAGTGGCCTGGCCCTATCTATGGGATCTACTAGCATTTAAAGGGTTTGGACCAGGTATGATAAGAGCACTGAAAGCTCTGTATAATACTCCTATATCATCTATCAAAATTGGAATAAATAAGTCAACCACTTTTTCTATTTGCCGTGGTACCAGACAGGGGTGCCCTGCTTCTCCTTTGCTCTTTGCAATCTATATTGACGTTTTTCTAAACAAATTAAATCATGAACATGATATCACACCTGTAGTAGCAGCAGGCATACACTTTAGGGCACTAGCATACGCTGACGATGTGGTTGTCCTTACTACAGATATAGTTAAAGCAATCCCAAAAATAGAAGACCTGGCTAATCAATTCGGTGCCTTTTCGGGCTATAAATTAAATATGGCCAAGACGCAAATTTTATTTACTGGCCAAAATCCCCCATTACTTAGTAACATAGTTCCCGTTGCAACATATCTGGGTATTAAGATCACTTCACCAGTCTCACAAATTTCAGAAATAAATATCTTACCCATGATAAAGGAATCTAATATTCTACTAAAGCGCATTAATCACCTACACCTTTCTTTATACGGCAGAAATAATGTTTTGAGGATGATGATTCTCCAGAAATTTTTATATCTATTTCGTTGTATTCCTTTAGAATTTTCTATGCCTATTTTCAAACAGCTGGAGAAAATGACAGGAAGATTTCTTTGGGGGTATAAGCGACCTCGAAGAGCCTATCAAAAAATGATAATCTCAAAAGATAGGGGGGGCTGGGGTACACCATATTTCTTTTATTACTACTTATCATCAGTATTGCAGTTCATCTCTCCCTTAATAGTTAGTGAAAAGGCTCCGATCTTAGATTCTCATTCTCCATCTATTTATGAACTGGTTCTAGGGACAGAGGCTAAGGGCTGCTTACTAAAATTTGTCGAGCCCAGCTACTACAAAAAAACTACATTTAAAATTGTAAAAGCTGCTTTTAGGGCTTGGAAATTCATTAAACGAATTTTCGACATCCCCAGAATTGCGAGATATACTCCCTTGACCTCCTCTCATATTTTCCCATTTGTGGGTATAGACAGTACTATGAGAAGATGGCGTAACCTTGGTATAACCCAGTTTAGTGATCTCTTACAGGATAATAAACTTATATCATTTATCGAACTTCAAATAAAATATAAACTTACGAACGTTGATTATTTTAA
This sequence comes from Lissotriton vulgaris, assembly GCF_964263255.1. Taxonomy (NCBI): domain Eukaryota; kingdom Metazoa; phylum Chordata; class Amphibia; order Caudata; family Salamandridae; genus Lissotriton; species Lissotriton vulgaris. Next base: position 981,496,802 of record NC_141689.1, read on the forward strand.
ATACTTACAGTGGCATAGTTATTTTAATACACTATCAGAACAAGAACGAACGTCGTTACAACAAATTTTTTTGATTGACTCTTTGTATCAAAGAAGGAAAATCGGTTATTTTTACAATCAGTTGTTGTCTAAACACCCAGATGATATATTGTTTAGGCAAAATTTATGGGTTGAGAAATTGGGATCAAACTCAATCAAGATGGAAGAATCTATCCATTTGGCTAATTCTATTTTGCTTTCAGGTAGGAGCAGAACTCAACATTACATGGTGTTATATGATCTTTATTATTCACCAGCTAAAATCTCAAAATGGGGCTCCTCAGTTGGTACTGCTTGTAACAGATGTGGCCTACACGCAGCTGACTCTGTACACATGTTTTTTTCATGCCCTCATTTAAGTAGAACTTTATCAGAAATACAACATTTTCGTTCTTTGATACTTGGAATCCCTGTAATACTCACATCCAAACTTGTTATGATAGGAATCTCTGATATATCTATGCCAGATGATCATAAAAAACTGTTATTTATTTCTGTTGGGATCTTTCGCTCCTGTGTGACGCAAGATTGGATTAGCCCAGACCCACCCTCTTTTTCTTCTTGGCAAGGACCCCTGTTGGCAAGATACATTATGGAGCGAGCAATATATACTACAAAAGGCCGTAAAAGGAGGACAATGGGAACTAAAATTTGGGAACCGGTAGAGCGATGGATGGAGGGAGGAATCGGATTAGTAGTCTAGTGAACCAATTTTATGGGTTAACACTGTTGTGTATTGAATGTACAATCTCTGCTGTATATATGAAGTATTCTTTACTGCTTTTGTTTAATTATTACGTTGTTTTTTTTTCTTCTTTTGTGCTGTGTATAGTATTTGCTTGTAACCTGATCAACTCGCAATAAAACAATAAAATAAAAAAAAATAAAAAGAAAAAGAAAAGACCCTGGGTATAAATAACTTAGGAGAATTGGATTTTAAATGTGTCTCCTGTAAAAACAACACTTGGGGATTAAACAATGTCAATCATCTAATAAGAGCACCATAATTCGTTCTGTTTAAAATGTAATGTAATGATGTCTTGTAAAGCGCATGATTCACCCCACATGGGGTATCTCCGTGCTGTAGACCGCTGGGGAACCCGTCCTGGCTTTCCCTATGAGATGGTCCCTACTGGGTATCTCCAAGGTGAAACCAGGCATCCCCGGTGTATGTGGGGGGCCGTTGTGGAGATGAGGCAAGCTAATGCCCAGAGTGTGATCCCTGGTTAGAGTAGGCACCCAGGCAAGAATTAGCAAGTCCGCTGACCCTGGTCCATGACCCTGCCGCATGGGCAATTGAACCCTGGTCCCGGGCCGTCGTCTGCTTCCGGGTCTGCTGCCTCTAACCAGTGAGCCACACCACCATTCCATTATAATTAACAGATAGGATCTTGCATTTTCTGGTTTCCATTATTAAATCTTTCTACCAAATCTTTCAGTTGGGTACTATCTGTACCTTTTGCTCTTACTCTTTTTACTGCTGTGAACCCTATCCCACCCCCACCCTTACCACCCTTATGGAAAGGAACCCCCCCGAAATGTGGAAAAAACCCTACCAACCACGCTAACCACATTCTGTCACTCCCATCTAACCTGGGTGTCATGAAATTACACCCTTAGTGCCCCGACTAGCCCCCGGATCCCCAACAATACCTTAACACTATCATCAATTAGCGTGCTAGCAAGCGCACCTTACATTTGGACGTTTCCTTTAGGCATGGGATCCTTGCAATCTCCCTCCCCTTTTTTCGTCTAACAGATCTATATTTAAACCATTCCTTTCTTTTCAGGCCCAATATCCTTGCGAGATCTCTTTTAATAGTGCCTGGGCTTCTTCTAGATCAGAAAACATAAAGAACTTGCCCTTGACTAAAACTTTCAATTTTGATTGCTGAGCAATTGAGGCTTGAGCACCATTAGCTTTGAACAGATGAAGGATCTTAACAAACTCTTTTCTTCTACGCGCAGCAGAAGCAGTCATATCAGAAAATATACGACATTTGATAGTTTCATTTACTAAAAATTATCTCTGCTGAATTGCTTTTGTCAAGATTCTTTCTTTTACTCGAAAGTCCGCAAAGTTTAACAATATTGTTCGCGACATCGTATAATTGGGGAAAGGATGGGCAGGGACATGATGAGCCCTGGTAATAGTGAGATCTCCTTCAAAATCTGGAAGAACTTTCTGCTTGATAAAAGAGTTGACCCATTGCAGGGTTTGGGAGCCTTCGATACCTTCGGGGACTCCAATTATTCGGAGGTTGTACCTTCGAGAATGGTTTTCAAGAACCTCCATTTTTTTTTCCAGATAGCTCTTATTTTTCACTGCCTCTTTAACTTCCCCAATTACCGTGTTCATCTGATCTTCTAAAACTGAGATCTGGCTTCTGCCTACTGAAGTTTGATAGGAAAGCATGACATTGCTTCTTCAATTTTCCCTAGCCGTTGGTGCAATCTCAGCTTTCTGGGTTCTCTTCATCTCACAAACTTCATCCAGTATTAAGTTCAGCATATCTTTGATGCCCAGTTGATATTCACCAGATGTCTCCGTACTTGGGCTAGGATTATTTTGTATTATGTCCGCACTAGGAGACATATTTCTGTCCATTATTTCATCAGGAGGCAGCCGATCATCTGATGGTACCAGATCGTGCTGTGATGAGCGAGGTTGTAACTGAAGCTCGGATTGGGGGATCATCTAATATTTAAGGTGCTCTGTCCACTTTTGCCAGATGTTCCTTGTGGCCGGAATTGACTCGTGCTATGAACAGTCAGTTCTGTTGATACAATTAATGAGGTCGTCCCACCATAACTCAGATCTGGACCCTTACATACCTCCACGACTGCCAAATGATCAGGTTCCGAATTGCACTGGGATTTCTCCTGATTGCTAGTAGCTAAGTCCATTGCTGGTACTGGCGACACTGGTATTACAGATGAGTCTTTGGATAGTGTCGCGACTGGACTAGAACTTGAAGAGGAAGATTGTATGTTAGCTTTCTTCAGGAATAGAAAGAATTTTTTTGCCTCTTTTCCTTTTTTAGGATCCTCCACCCCCGGATTGTCCTGCTGGGACTTAGTTGGCGTAGCTGCGGTTTCACTCATATTTGCTTTATCAATTCTTAATTCCGCTTGTTCCGGAGATGCAGTAGGAGGCAGGTCTTCCTCAGAACTTTCGAGGGTACTATCAAGGCCATACAAATGGCAGGTACTCTCCTTACAAGCCAGCCGGGCCACCTCTTTAGCATCTTTAGCCTGAGCCAGGCGTGTTTTAGCTTTAAGATGGGCAGCAGAGTCAATTTTAGCAACAACATTTCCATGCTTCAATGGTTCACCCATTTCTTAACCCTTTTTTTTCTCCTGATTATTTATCTGGCTATGATGTATCTTTCTCAGACTAGCCTTGTCTTTATTCGCCTTGGCGAGATGGCCTCCTAATTACTGTTTTACCCCTTGGGTCTTTCTCTCCGTCAGTTCAATCCCTCTCCGGGAGGTGCTCTATTTATTGTATTTAGTTTCCCCCATTATGTTCAAGGGGCTCTCCCTGCTAAAGCCTCTACAAATTAGCGAGTCTATGAATTTCTGGCTGAGCAATTTAGGAACTTACGGCGGTAAGGAACCGGCAGCTGCTCGTCCGATTGCTCCCGGCCTCAGGGTCAGGGGGTCGATGAACCCGAAGGTAGTAGCTGAGGAATCCCAGCTGCCGTTCAGGAAGTGCCCTCCTCCTCCTCACCTTCCCAGACGACGCTGTCCTGCCTAAAGATTATCACCACCGAACCTTCCTGTCATGAGCGCCGGAGCTTGAATAAAAGTGCTCCAGGGAAGCTCGCTCTACATCCAATTCAGTCCCAGCATCAAATTTGAGAGCCTGCCTTCACTCGTGGAGACCACCTACGTTCCGCATTCATCACAAGGAACGTCAGCCAGTAGCAGCAAGCTAGGTACGAACTGCCATTGTTGGGAGTGGGCAGTGGTCACCTGTGGCTACCCGGAGGTTCTCCGCAGCCATCCCCGGGATGATCCCCTGAACCTGGTTCGAGTCTTGGCAACAACGCTCAACATCCTCAATGGTCCGATTACTTGAAGGGAGAGTGTCAAACGGCCCTCCCACCCTGAGCAAGTAATGGCTGCGGAGACCACATCCCCTGGGACCGGTTCAGATAGCAGTTTCCCTGCCTTCAGTCCCGTTTGCTCTTACTTGTTGGGAACATTTTCAAAACTTCTGCCAAGCAGGAGCAAACTTCGATTCAGCTCCCAGCAGGTTGGAACTTTGAAAATACTCCTGCCTGCTCAGACCAGACTTTTGTTCTGTTTTCCTGCCTGCACTGAAGTGGGCAGGGAAACAGGTCAAAATGTGGCACCCACCCAGAAGGAGTAGCATTAGGTTCGGCTTCCTGTTGGGAGGAGCAATGCTGGCTACTGCTGTTTTTGGGGTTCTGGCTGGGGCTACGGGGGCCTTGTGGCTTCTCCCCTTGCCTCTAACCAGAGTATTTATAGGTGCCCTTGCTTGGCACAACGGTGCCCACCTGTAACTGTAAGAACCCCATGGGATCCACAGCCCACCTCCCCCACCCTGAACCAATAATGGCTGCGGGTACCCCATCCACTGGGGCCGGCTCAGATAGCAGTTTCCCTGTCTTTAGTTGCATTTGCTCTTGCTTGGTGGGAGCATTTTCAAAACTCCTGCCAGGAGACAACTTTGAATTCGTTACTAGCAGGTTGGAACTTTGAAAATACTCCCGCCTGCTCGGAGCGGACTTTTGTTCTGTTTTCCTGCTCGCACTGAAGCGGGCATGGAAACCGATCAAAATATTGCTCCTATCCTGAGGGGGCAGGAATAAGTTCGGCATCCTGTTGGAAGGAGCAATGCTGGCTTCTGCTGTATGCGGGTATCTGGCTGGGGCTGCGGGGGCCTTGCGATTTCTCCCCTGGCCTCTAAACAAAGTATGGTAGGAACCCTGGCTGGGCACCACGGAACCCACATTTACCTGTGAGGACCCCAGGGATGGGGTCCTCGGGGCAATATTGACCAGGGTAGGGGAGCTGCATGAGCCATCCACCTAAAAAGCATCCCTGTCCCCGGGGCATGGGGTCCCAGGAGCCGAAATCAGCCCAAGGATGGGGGCCATATACCCCACCCCCTAAAAAATCACACTGGGATCCGAGTGATGGGCCTCCGGGGTTGAAATCGACTCAGGGAGTTGGCCACATGTGTTCTCTCCCCTTTAATAAAAAACAATGGTCCTGGGTAATGGCTCCCCAGGGCCTAATGATGCACTGGGAGAGAGGGCTCTTTAAACGGGTACCATTAGAGCTATGACAGTAAATGCAAAATAGCTCAGAATAATAACAAGTGTCTTTACTGCTATCATACACACAATCCCCATATGTAAATCAAGCTTATGTTATTTGCAACATTGACCCTATATCATACACCTAATGGGTAGCTGAGTTCACATTGACAATAAACCACAGATGAAAGGGTAACCTATCCTGCATGCGGTGTTCAATCTGTATACAGCAGTTCAAGGAAAACCAAGTTCTCCAGAAACTCAAGCCCTGTGACAAAACTAAAGCCCTACTTTGGACACTCTTTAACTGTATCAAACCACTGACAGCCAGTGTACCTATATTGAGAAATGAAGTAGATATGAGTAGAAAAGTGGGTACTGTTAACACTGTTTACTCTATGGAGAGAGTTTACTCTCTACTATGCAGAGAGTTTACCATGGTGAGAGTTTATTTGCCCAAAGAGCGACTACTCACTCAAAACAATGAAGGTCTGAAGGTGCTAAAGATCATACTACCCCCAGCCTTCAAACTGGTGAAAACTTTACAGATAGCCCATCTTCTGAAGCAAAACAATCACAGGCACATAGGTTAGTACCTGGTGCACACAGTCTTCTATGTTAAGTAAAATTGTCATGCTGAGATGATTCTGTCTTATAACTCAAGGCTGCTTACAATACTTAAAGCCTCATTTATGGGGTTTTGGCATTGGGTAGCGCAGCAACTCACCTTTCTGTGCGGCCCTACTTCAAACTGTAAGGGCAGGAATACACTGTATTTATCCAATACAGTGCATTCCTGTCCTTTCCCCCCAGTGCTGGTGCCATTTCGGCTGGCTAGTGCCAACGTGGGCCTCCTTGCACTACGGTGCAAGGGTGCCTGTGTTGTTGGCAGGATTGTGTGCAGGAAGGGGCATCTTCCTGCACAAAACTAATCCTGGGGGACTTTTCCCTCTTTCTGTGAGTGCAGAAGAATGCAGCACACGTGGAAAGAGGAATAAAAGTAGGAGAAATAAAGTTCTTTCTCATTGGTAATCCTCACCTGGGGAGGCATACGTTTTTGGTGCATCCCCAGTTTTACATTGTTTTGTAAATCTGGGGAAGTGTCAAAAACCATGGGTGTTGCATGGGAACACTCAACACAACGCCCATGGAATGCCTCCCTGGCGTAGAGTAAGGCAGCGTAGTAATTTAGACTGCCGTGCCTAACTCCATATTTATGAGGCCGTTCAAAGCCATACAAAGTGGCTTTGCTTGACCTCATAGATATGATTTTGTAGTTTGCGCCTCTGGCGTGTCACAAAAAAAGATGCCCTGGTGGCGCAAGGAGCTCATAAATATGCACCTTAGTATGTATTATTTAGAATCTTGGCCCTGATGCAAACTTTTTCTGCAGTACCTAAAAACGTGTGTAGAGCATAACCACCCCACCTGCACATAGAGTTACTCTTCAAAACAAGGATTTATAATACGTCCAATACTGCTACACACCTATGGCACATTAGGAGCACATGCATTTTGTAAAGGCTTACATCAATTAGCTGGACACAGGCTGTAAAAAATTAGGTAGAAATGTAATATGTAAGTTACCTGCCATTATGTAAAATAGAAAACAAACTAACACACTCATTGTATGATGTCAAAGAACATGTCATGAGTGGTGTCATATGTGAGGTTATAAGTAGTGCATGGCAGAGGCGCACGTTAGTATTATCCCTGCTAACTATAACTGGTGAATTTCTGTGTTTTTTCAGTTCAACATGTTAATGTTGCAGCTGTCAAACTCATCTAAATATAACTATATTTTAACCTTTGCTTTTTTCTGTGAATATATAATATTACTTTAACCCTTGTTGCTTTAAGTAAATATATATAGTCATTATAGTTAGGTGAAATGTTCAGGAACAATGTAACGTTTTAAACTCTAATATTGATAGAAATTTACCAGTTATAGTTACAGTTATCTCAAATAACTATAACTCGTGTTCTAAGATAACTATAACTCGCACCCCCGCCATGCATTCTTTTCTCATCAGTAATTGTATTACAAATGTTGCAGTGATATATTCAATGATGTCATAAAAGAAGTCATGAATGAAGTAATATGTGGGGTAATTAGCAGCCCATGGCGAGGGTGCAAGTTAAAGTTACCTTTATAGACCCTGGAGACACAATCCCCCTCACCCCTCTGGGCAGTTTCTTTTTTTAAAGGGGGGGAGGCATGTGGCCCCTGTCCCTGAGCCTCATCAGGTCCCGGGGACTCCATCTCTCTGGGCTGTATTGTTTTTAAAAGGGGAGGGGACTGCGAAGCCCCATCCTCGAGACAATTTTGGCCCTGGGGACCTCATTCCTCTGGGCCTATCTTTATACTAAATGTGTGCCCCACTGGTGCACATCCAGGGCCCCCTCCAAGCACAACAATGGGGGCTGAGGGGGGAGCCCAGGACCCTGCGGCCACAGCCAAATCCCTGCATTGTGTGAGAACCGGCATTGCTTCCACCCTGATGGAGAAGATGCACTTATGCTGCTACCTCCGGGCTGGAGCAATAGGTTCATCTGTTCCCTGTCCGCATCAGTGTGGGCAGGGAAACAGATTTCAAGTCTGCTCCCAGATGGTGGGTGGATTTGTGCAGAACTTGTGTTTGCTCACGTTTGGCTATTTGGCCAGGTGGGAACAAATACAAGTGCGGGCAGGTAAACTACTGTGTCCCAGGGATGTGCTCCCCGAGGCATAGTATGTGAGCTGGGGTCCCTGAGGCCAGTAAAGGCTTAGTAAGGGTGGGCCGCATGGCCCTCTGCCCTCTGTTTTTATTAGGCCCCTGGGTGGGGTCCCCCGGGTCTTTTTAAGGTATAGGGAGAAGGGCCCTCCCCTTATTAATACATATCGCTTGAGGGGCTGGGGTCCCCAGGCCAGAATATGGTTCGGGGAGGGAGGTCACGCATCCCTACCATTAATTAATTACATTGTGCCCTGATGATGGGATCCTTGGAGCAAAAAATGGCTTGGGGAGGGGGACCACGTGTGCTCATTTGCTTAAAAAATACTTCAGGTCCTGGGTAATGGTGTCCCTGGGGGCAAAAACAGCTCAGAGAGGTGGGACACATGCCCCCCTACCCATCACATAAATCATGTGTTATCCTCCAAGACCCTGGCCCTAAGCCCTCGAGTCCTAAGAGGGCTGCCACCACCTCCTTGTTGATGTGGATGCAGCCATTCATATCTCTGCAGGAGATCTGTCAGATCCGTGAAGGTGCCTTGTCCCCAGATATACAAAGTTTTGAACATTAATTGCTCAAAACCTACAGAACAGATTTACACCAAATCACACAAAGCACTGTTTCTGAACCAAAATCTAGCTTTCTGCCAAATTTGGTGTAAACCCGTTCAGTGCTTTGGGCTGTACTGTGTCTAAAGTTCTCATGGAAATGCATTATGGGACCCCCCTTGCTCCTCAGCCCCCACTTCCACCCCGAAACTCGTAAAAAAAGTAGCACTTTTTTGGAAAGTTTCGTCGCCGCGAGAGCAGGTGAGCAGGTGAGCTCCGGACAACGTAAAGGGCAAAGTAAAAATTGGGAGCAGAGTTGTGGCGGCATTTGCAATGGTGGAACGGCAAAACGGCATTTGCCACATTGTTTGTTACCGCGGTAGGTCAGTAACATCTACTAAGGAAATTCCAGGATAAGCGCTATGGCAGCAGACGCACTTAGAGAATGAGAATTGGCAGCAGCTGAGATGTTCAGCGATGAAAACTCGGCAGGCACGGTCTCAATTTCCCACAATGCACCGGTGATTACAGCTAATGCTGGGATAAAGGAGAAATGTAAACTACTGGAAAAGGCAATGCGAGCAGAAAAAAAAAGTGGTGGGAAGCCAAGTCCCTGCAGCGGTACATTGATGTTGGGCGAGTACCGCGGGGATAAGGAATTTTATTGGGTCCAAGCTATGGGGCACCAGATCGTGATATGATGCAGGAGTGGCAGAAACTAATTTAGAGTCATCCCGCAAATTGCTTTTTATCCTGGTATTGTATGCCGAGAAAGATTGTATAAAACTGGCTGAAGAAATTACTAAATGAAATCATGATCTTGACGGAATGGGCATAACTTAACTTTTGGACAAGATGAAAAATGATATGAAAAAAAGATTGAAAAAAGAGGAGGATATTATTTGTGAACGGAAGGCATTTAAATTTCACCATGATAGATGTGATTATGAATGCGGGAGGGTTTTTACGTTTGCCCGCAAATATGAAAACCTAAAAGCAGACAAAGTTGCACAAACCATCATACTGAGGACAATTTAGAAAAAAGTATTTCCAGCATGCAACCAGATTTAACATCTGCTTCGGATGCAAGTTCAGCAGCTGAGAGTGAACATGAGTGTTGGACTTGGCCCTTAAGGCAGGTTCACCCCTAATCTTTTTGCTTTAGATCTGTGATCTGTGTGGATGATTTTCTGGTCTGTGCGCACTTTTTCTCTGTGTCCCAGAGTAAAGTGCGTGCATGTAGTTAGGCTGGCCTGCCCTCCCATAGGGATGCATGGGGAATGTCTGTGTCCCTAGTAGTTCCTGATGCGTGGGGAGTGCATGCTCGAATTTGGTATGTGCGAGTTCGTGGGAATGAATGCCTCGCAATGGTGTATGTGGCATGTGTGTGTCATGTGTAGAAATGCCATTTCTAGGACTTGGCATATTAATGTAAAATATGCCTGCCGTGTGATTGGCTGGTGAGCCTGGCTCCAGGAAGGCTGGATGGGTCTGCCCGGTGGTGAGTGTGAGATTAGCATGTTGATGGCTTGGGAGGAGTGCACCTGGTCCCTGATGGGCCTGGACTTTCCCCACACAATGCTGGCTCCACCCCCTGTAGTGCAACTGATGTCCCTAGCCCTGCCAGTGAATAGAGGAGGGTGGTTGAGGTAAACAGAGTACTTCAAAACCAGCTACAACTGGTTTCCCCCACCCTGCACCCATGAAACAAAGGGAATTTACTGTATAAGAAGGGGCTGTGTCCCCATACAATTTGTTCTTTGGTTCTCTTCCAGGATCCTGCCAGAGGGGGCTGTTGCTGCTGCTGGGGCCAGGAGGACCGCCACTTGGACTGTCTCCCTGCCTGGAGACCCAGTGTGCTGGCTCTGGCCCTACCTTGCCCCTCTGCCTGCCTCCAGACCTTGCTGGAGCTTTGCTGTGCCTGAAAGTGCTCTTATTTTGACTTGTAGCGCTAGGCGCGCTTTATTTCCCTTTTAGCGCTGAGCGCGCTTCTCCTTTGCTCCCAGAGCGCTTGGGAGCGCTTTATTGACATTGCCGGTGCCCACCCGGCATTGGAGCAGATTTGCCAATTTTTGGGATAGCGAGTGCCCACCTCGCTTTATATTTTATTTGAGGCCTGTGCCCACCCGGCATTGCCCCATTTCCTTTTAATTAATTACGAGCCGGTGCCCACCCGGCATTGCCCCGTAATCACCACCGCAGCCCCGGAGCATCGACAACCGTTGCCGGGCCACTGCCTAGTGCGACCCGGAAGTCCCGCCTCCTGACCTCCAGGGCCGCGCTGCCATTGGCGGCCCCAGAGGAAGCCAGGCGGATTGCCGAGGGACGAGGCCAGGCGGGAGACAGGAAGCCGCCTGCCGCGTCCTGCCGAGGCTCCCCGAGGAGAGAGGAGCCCCGAGCCGCCCCAGCGAGACAGCCGGTGAGTGGAGGGAAGGGAGGAGGGCGTCGGGGCACATTGTCGGTGCCCGCCCCTCCCCTTCCGTGTGCGGGCCGAGCGAGGCCCTCGTTGTGTTTGAGCCCAGAGGCTCGTGGGGCATTGGCCATTCCTCGTTTGTTTCCCGAGCGGCCCCAGTTGGCAGAGGGCCGCTCCAACGATCCGTGGCAGTTGTTTGAGCCCCGAGGCTCTGGCCGCATTTTGTGCATTTAGAGTCCCTGTGAGGGACTCCAACGTGGCCGCATCTGTATTTACGAGCCCCGAGGCTCGAGGGGGCATTTTATTGATTTAGAGCGCTGAAGCTCTATAGTGCCTCATGTGATTTGCGAGCCCTGAGAGGCTCGAGGTGCCCTTCCTTCGCAGAGCCCCGAGAGGCTCTTGGGGGGCCCAGTTCGTTGGTTGTAGCCCCGAGGCTCCCACGCTGTGTCTCCCTACCAGTGTTCTTGAGCCCACGTGGCTCCAACGTGTGCCCAGCATTATTCACAACTGTCCAGCACTTAGTGGACAGTTGCTACGTTTAGGCTTGTGTTCTGTGCTGCCTGCGCAGACCCCCTGACATTGAGACTCAGGGCATTCAGCCCCTTTCGAGGCCAGTTGGCCTGAGGGACATTTCGAGTGTTGTGCTATGTGCACCCTGCGCATTGTAATTTATTGTTGATGTGATTCTTGCGCAAAAGTTCTAACCTGCACCTCTGAATGTGTTTTTAATGCCTCATGTGCAATTGTTGATGTCCCACTTTATGTTTATCCCCTTTTGCTGACCTGCATAGAGGATTGTTGATGTCCCATTTTATGTTTAGGTTTCCTTCCCTTTGCTAAGAGTGACATGCTTAGGTGATGGTATTCCTTCCTTAGGTCCTGATGATAAGGTCCTAGTTCCCTGCGTGATTTCCCTACAGTGTTTTAGGGTTGCGTAGGAGGTATTTACTCTTTACCAGTGATTACTGGTTGTGTACTACATGTGCTATTTTGGTGCTAATCATTCTATGTTTATGTGCTAAGTGTATACCTACAAGTATTATTTCTAACAAGTGCCTACCCCTGACAGTGGTCCATGTGGCCCTGTCTTGTACATAATTCCCCTTGTAAATTCTGCCCGTGCATGTTGGCACATTGTAAAGTTTGTGTGTTATCTAATGTGTTTTTTATTATAATACAAAGGCTTTTTTTATATAACCTTGTGTGGAGTTTCCTTTGTGGTGGGCCTTGGGTGTTGTTGCTGGGGTACGTGCGCAAATACTTAACTCATACTGCCTCCAAGTTTAGCCTTGCTGCTCGCGCCACGTTACCTAGAGGGTGAGCAGGGGTTATCTTGGCGTGTAACTCCCTTGCCCTGACTTAGAAATGGTGATCCCTGACTGACTTTGGCGTGAGTCTTGACCAGCCAGGGTCCCGTTTCTAACATTGGCGGCAAGTGGTGAGGATAAGGATTTGTGTTTGCACTGTACCACAGTGGCGACAGGCCACACTTCAAAGCTCTACATTTTTAGATAACCACGTTTTGGGGATTATTGTTTTTTAGGGAAGTTCAGTATTGCTTCTCCTGAAAGGTGTAATTTTGTATTTTGTCCAGTACCTTGTTCCCCGCCCTGCTCCCAGAGTTTGGTACCTGTGTCGCTTGTGGTCAGGTTGAAAAAATCAGGGGTGGTAGAAACTGCCTTACCAGTCCGAGGGGAGGGTTGTGTGTGAATGAGTGTGTGTTACACTGGACAGTGGAGTGCAAGTTCTCTGAGATAGGAATCTTGCTGAATTTTGTTGATTGTATTCTCCTGTTTAGCTCAGACCCCCAGGTTCCCTGCGTCAAACTTTTCTTGAGGACGTCCGCCAAAATAGAGCCAGTTTTTGATCTCTGTGGTCTTTTTAGGTACAGTAGATTAGAGCTGGTCAGATTCTGTGAGAAGGGAGGCATAGAGGTGAGTGAGTTGGATACTCAGTCCCAGCTTAGGGACAGCCTGATCCTGTGGCAAAAGGGTCAGTGGGATCTTGAGCACAGTGAGAGAGAGAGGGCCCGGGCCGCACGCCATGAGGGTGGTGAGTCTGTGGGGAGCCCTGAAGATTCTGTTGAAGAATGTGAGTTGGATGGTGATGACAGTGGATGGATGTCAGCAGAGAGTGAGGACCCCATAGATAGGGAGTCCCTTGCTGGGTCCAGTGTCAGTACCAGCACCCCATCCCTTTCCCTTTCCCCAGCGGAGTGGTTGGCTAGGAAGGAAGCGAGGGAGCATCAGCTAGCGATGGAACAGCTCAGGTTGGAGCATGCCAAGCTAGTGGCTGAGAGGGCCTTGTTCAGGGAGAAGGTAGCCCTAGAGAGTAGGTTACCCCCTGAGTGCATTTGTAATTGTCTGGATTCCCCAGGGAGGGTGGAGTCCAGTGGTGGCAGCTTTTTAAGTGTTAGTGTAGACAGTCCCACTCCCAGTTCCCCGAGTATGGTTCCTGTTTCTCCAGAGGAGGAGAATAGGTTGAGGTTTAGGAACCTTAGGAAACTGTCTCACCAGTCCTGGGAGGACTTTGTGGATGAATGTCAAGGTGCACTGTCTTATTGGCTAGAGGTTCACATGGGAACTGAGTTTGCCAAGCTTTTTGATCTGGTTCTAAGGGAGCAGGTGCTCCATAGTTGTTTGCCAGAGTTGCGCCAACACCTGTTGGAATTTGGGTTGACTGATCCAGACACCCTGGCAGAAGAAGCAGAGCGCTGGGAGAGTACGAGAGGTTCCTTAGTGCCGCTAGTGAGTGATTCCAATAATAGTGGGTCAGGTTTTCTCAAACCCAGCGTGGTGGAGGAGGGTGAGAGTAGCCCAGCTAGGTCTCAGTATAGTGAGGAGGGTGTAGGGCTTGCTGTCTGTCTCAGTGGAGCGGAAGTGAGTGTGAGACCGAGAGTCCCCAGATGCCCGAAGCCCGGCCTCAGAGCCTGGATGGTTTCTTTAGGGAACACCAGGGTGGGGACCTAAGCTTCCCTGTTAGTCCACTTGAGGGAGATCTCCTAGTGTGTGGAGGACCTGGAGCATCTGTGAGCGGAGCTTCTATAGTTGTAGAGTCTGTCAGTACTGCTCCAGGAGGGAGAGTACAGAAGACCAGTGAAAAATGTGATTGGGGGATAGGATGTGAGTCCTCAGAAGTCCTGGAGTGCCAGGCAGTGATTCCACCAAAGGTTCTAGACCGGAGGTTGGAGGTCCAGGTTCAGGGTTTGCCTGACCTGAAGGGTAGGAATACTGTAATCAGTGTCCTAACCAGTTCTTTCTCCAGAGGTACCTCCCCGGTTGGGAGGGAGCAGGACTCTGGAAGGGGGTGCAGAGGGTGGGAGAGCCCACCTCTGACCCCGGTACCACCTGAGGGGTTAAACCCTAGGTTGGGAGAATGGTGTTTAGAGGGTACCCCTCGCAGGAGGCGGAGGAACCCTAGGAGAAGAGGTAAGGGGAGGAGAGCCTTCCCTGAGACTCCTGGTCCACCTAAGGTTGTAGACCCTAGGCTGGAGAACCAGTGGCAGTCTAGCCCTGTCTTGCAGACAGGAAGAGTGGAGAATGGCTGTTATGTGCCAGGGGTTACTACCCCCCACTTTGTGAGTAGGCAGGAACCAGTGGCACCTGGGTGGCCTAGGGCCTGGTCCTGGCCGAGGGCAGCTGGAGAGTATCAGTGGGGTAGTCCAGTTAGTCCCTACCATAGTTTTAGAAAGAACCCCAGGGGTTCACCGTGGCGTAAAACAGGAGGGTGTCCCTGCAGTTGCGGGCCCGCGTCTGTGTTTTATCGCCCCAAGCAGGTAAGCCCATCACGGTGGTGATTGGTCTGCCCTGCGTTTTGGCTGGAAGGGGGTTGTGTTGGACTTGGCCCTTAAGGCAGGTTCACCCCTAATCTTTTTGCTTTAGATCTGTGATCTGTGTGGATGATTTTCTGGTCTGTGCGCATTTTTTCTCTGTGTCCCAGAGTAAAGTGCGTGCATGTAGTTAGGCTGGCCTGCCCTCCCATAGGGATGCATGGGGAATGTCTGTGTCCCTAGTAGTTCCTGATGCGTGGGGAGTGCATGCTCGAATTTGGTATGTGCGAGTTTGTGGGAATGAATGCCTCTCAATGGTGTATGTGGCATGTGTGTCATGTGTAGAAATGCCATTTCTAGGACTTGGCATATTAATGTAAAATATGCCTGCCGTGTGATTGGCTGGAGCTGGCTGGTGAGCCTGGCTCCAGGAAGGCTGGATGGGTCTGCCCGGTGGTGAGTGTGAGATTAGCATGTTGATGGCTTGGGAGAAGTGCACCTGGTCCCTGATGGGCCTGGACTTTCCCCACACAATGCTGGCTCCACCCCCTGTAGTGCGACTGATGTCCCTAGCCCTGCCAGTGAATAGAGAGGGTGGTTGAGGTAAACAGAGTACTTCAAAACCAGCTGCAACTGGTTTCCCCCACCCTGCACCCATGAAACAAAGGGAATTTACTGTATAAGAAGGGGCTGTGTCCCCATACAATTTGTTCTTTGGTTCTCTTCCAGGATCCTGCCAGAGGGGGCTGTTGCTGCTGCTGGGGCCAGGAGGACCGCCACTTGGACTGTCTCCCTGCCTGGAGACCCAGTGTGCTGGCTCTGGCCCTGCCTTGCCCCTCTGCCTGCCTCCAGACCTTGCTGGAGCTTTGCTGTGCCTGGAAGCGCTCTTATTTTGACTTGTAGCGCTAGGCGCGCTTTATTTCCCTTTTAGCGCTGAGCGCGCTTCTCCTTTGCTCCCAGAGCGCTTGGGAGCGCTTTATTGACATTGCCGGTGCCCACCCGGCATTGGAGCACATTTGCCGATTTTTGGGAGAGCGAGTGCCCACCTCGCTTTATATTTTATTTGAGGCCGTTTCCTTTTAATTAATTACGAGCCGGTGCCCACCCGGCATTGCCCCGTAATCACCGCCGCAGCCCCGGAGCATCGACAACCGTTGCCGGGCCGCTGCCTAGTGCGACCCAGAAGTCCCGCCTCCTGACTCCCAGGGCCGCGCTGCCATTGGCGGCCCAGAGGAAGCCAGGCGGATTGCCGAGGGATGAGGCCAGGCGGGAGACAGGAAGCCGCCTGCCACGTCCTGCCGAGGCTCCCCGAGGAGAGAGGAGCCCCGAGCCGCCCCAGTGAGACAGCCGGTGAGTGGAGGGAAGGGAGGAGGGCGTCGGGGCACATTGTCGGTGCCCGCCCCTCCCCTTCCGTGTGCGGGCTGAGCGAGGCCCTCGTTGTGTTTGAGCCCAGAGGCTCGTGGGGCATTGGCCATTCCTCGTTTGCTTCCCGAGCGGCCCCAGTTGGCAGAGGGCCACTCCAACGATCCGTGGCAGTTGTTTGAGCCCCGAGGCTCTGGCGACATTTTGTGCATTTAGAGTCCCCGTGAGGGACTCCAACGTGACCGCATCTGTATTTACGAGCCCCGAGGCTCGAGGGGGCATTTTATTGATTTAGAGCGCTGAAGCTCTATAGTGCCTCATGTGATTTGCGAGCCCTGAGAGGCTCGAGGTGCCCTTCCTTCGCAGAGCCCTGAGAGGCTCTTGGGGGGCCCAGTTCGTTGGTTGTAGCCCCGAGGCTCCCACGCTGTGTCTCCCCACCAGTGTTCTTGAGCCCACGTGGCTCCAACGTGTGCCCAGCATTATTCACAACTGTCCAGCACTTAGTGGACAGTTGCTACGTTTAGGCTTGTGTTCTGTGCTGCCTGCGCAGACCCCCTGACATTGAGACTCAGGGCATTCAGCCCCTTTCGAGGCCAGTTGGCCTGAGGGACATTTCGAGTGTTGTGCTATGTGCACCCTGCGCATTGTAATTTATTGTTGATGTGATTCTTGCGCAAAAGTTCTAACCTGCACCTCTGAATGTGTTTTTAATGCCTCATGTGCAATTGTTGATGTCCCACTTTATGTTTATCCCCTTTTGCTAACCTGCATAGAGGATTGTTGATGTCCCATTTTATGTTTAGGTTTCCTTCCCTTTGCTAAGAGTGAGATGCTTAGGTGATGGTATTCCTTCCTTAGGTCCTGATGATAAGGTCCTAGTTCCCTGCGTGATTTTCCTACAGTGTTTTAGGGTTGCGTAGGAGGTATTTACTCTTTACCAGTGATTACTGGTTGTGTGCTACATGTGCTATTTTGGTGCTAATCATTCTATGTTTATGTGCTAACTGTATACCTACAAGTATTATTTCTAACAAGTGCCTACCCCTGACAGTGGTCCATGTGGCCCTGTCCTGTACATAATTCCCCTTGTAAATTCTGCCCGTGCCTGTTGGCACATTGTAAAGTTTGTGTGTTATCTAATGTGTTTTTTATTATAATACAAAGGCTATTTTTTATATAACCTTGTGTGGAGTTTCCTTTGTGGTGGGCCTTGGGTGTTGTTGCTGGGGTGCGTGCGCAAATACTTAACTCATACCGCCTCCAAGTTTAGCCTTGCTGCTCGCGCCACGTTACCTAGAGGGTGAGCAGGGGTTATCTTGGCGTGTAACTCCCTTGCCCTGACTTAGAAATGGTGATCCCTGACTGACTTTGGCGTGATTCTTGGCCAGCCAGGGTCCAGTTTCTAACAATGAGCATGAGAATCGGAGAACAAATAAAAATGAAGGGGCTAAAAAAATTTCGCTTACCGAAGAGGTTGATTTTTTATGTCAGGAGCACCTTCAGTCATTACGTCCTCGGAAACCACAAGGAAACCCTGCTAAACAGAAGCAGCAAACGCAGGGCGAGGCACAAAGCAAGCAGGCGTTGGAAACAACAGCAACAATCCACGACAACCGAAATGCCAACAGAAGAACTTTTGGCGCAAATAAATACACCAACTGCAGAATCAACTTCCAAAACAATGATAAACTTAACAGAAGTGATTCTTAACAAGGCTGAGGAACAACTCTTATCTTTGGGACTATCATATTCCCCTGAGAGTTCATTCAACTACGCAGCCACAAGAGTTGATATTTATAAGAGCTTGCAAAAGTTAAAATTGCAGAAGAATTTTAAACAAACTGACTGTTTGAAACCAACTAATCAACCTTGTTCAAATGACAATACAGTTTTACAAACAGGAAAAACACCGGCACGGATAAGCAAGAGGTAGATGAACAATTGGAAACTGTACTGGAAGCATTATTGGAGGAGGGAGATATCTCCTCCATAAGACCAGAAACACCTCCATCTCCCTTGCCAGTTCAATCAATGACACATACAGCGTTCAAGCCTCCTTCTACTTTCTATCCGATGATGCTGAAGGACACTATTGACAGCTTTCAAGATCAAGTAGTGCAAGATTGAAAAATCTAAAAAGAAAAGTTCTAAGCACTACCTCTGCTTACAACAGAAAAAGAAAAAATATAAAGGAGCTCCAATACCATGAACTTGTGACCAAACTCAGCAATGACAACGGTATAGTCATAAGGAGCGCAGATAAAGGCGGCAACTTAGTTTTATGGAAACGCGAAGACTACATCAGCGAGGCCATGAAACAACTGAATGACATTGACTACTACAGTTGTTGCAGTAAACAAACATTATTAGCAACGCAAGGGGCCTACAATTTAAAGTTATCGGCCTGGAGAAGCACCGGATTGTTATCTATGGATGAATATAAATACTTAAGGAATAACAATCCCACAACACCGATTTCATATTTCATCCCGAAGGACTGTTTACTCCTGAGGCGGAAGCCGGGAGAATTATTTGATGTGCTTGTATTTTTAAAACTGTTTATTGCGCATTTTAAGCTCACCTGCCACTCTCCACACACACACCTACGCAGCGGACCTTAGCGCTGACGTAGGGGATTGCTTGTAATTGCCGCCACCCTCGTGGATCACTGAGGCCACGCCCACCTACTCAGGCCACGCCCCCCGCTCGCAGTTTAAAAGGCGCGCTGACTGCTAACGCGCCCAGAGGACTGTTTACTCCTGAGGCGGAAGCCGGGAGAATTATTTGATGTGCTTGTATTTTTAAAACTGTTTATTGCGCATTTTAAGCTCACCTGCCACTCTCCACGCGCACACCCACGCAGCGGACCTTAGCGCTGACGTAGGGGATTGCTTGTAATTGCCGCCACCCTCGTGGATCACTGAGGCCACGCCCACCTACTCAGGCCACGCCCCCCGCTCGCAGTTTAAAAGGCGCGCTGACTGCTAACGCGCCCAGAGTACTGTTTACTCCTGAGGCGGAAGCCGGGAGAATTATTTGATGTGCTTGTATTTTTAAAACTGTTTATTGCGCATTTTAAGCTCACCTGCCACTCTCCACGCGCACACCCACGCAGTGGACCTTAGAGCTGACGTAGGGGATTGCTTGTAATTGCCGCCACCCTCGTGGATCACTGAGGCCACGCCCACCTACTCAGGCCACGCCCCCCGCTCGCAGTTTAAAAGGCGCGCTGACTGCTAACGCGCCCAGAGGACTGTTTACTCCTGAGGCGGAAGCTGGGAGAATTATTTGATGTGCCTGTATTTTTAAAACTGTTTATTGCGCATTTTAAGCTCACCTGCCACTCTCCACGTGCACACCCACGTAGCGGACCTTAGTGCTGACGTAGGGGATTGCTTGTAATTGCCGCCACCCTCGTGAATCACTGAGGCCACGCCCACCTACTCACGCCATGCCCCCCGCTCGCAGTTTAAAAGGCGCGCTGACTGCTAACGCGCCCAGAGGACTGTTTACTCCTGAGGCGGAAGCCGGGAGAATTATTTGATGTGCTTGTATTTTTAAAACAGTTTATTGCGCATTTTAAGCTCACCTGCCACTCTCCACGCACACACCCACGCAGCGGACCTTAGCGCTGACGTAGGGGATTGCTTGTAATTGCCGCCACCCTCGTGGATCACTGAGGCCACGCCCACCTACTCAGGCCACGCCCCTTCACATTGCCAAAATGTGCATACACCGGGCGCGCAGCGGGCGCGCCGTCTGCGCGCCGAAGGCGCGCCTAAGGCAAGCCCGTCTTCGCCCGTCCTCGCCAAGTCATCGCCTCTCGCCAGTCCCCCTGGTCGTACACCATCAGCCCCCCTTCATTACGACAGGGACCAACTACTAGCCTGGAACCCTGGACGGTTCGGCGCCCACCTAACAGGTACGCTTGGTCTCACCGGCCTTCAATGTAAAACTTGTGGTTTTACTACAGCCAACCCCCACACCATTCGACAACTACAAGACTTACCCAATACAACCCCCATTACGATCCTCCATCTCAACGTCAGGTCACTAACCAAACACCACCTTGAGGTTAACACCCTCATACTGGATGAAAAGCCCGACATCCTCTTCCTCTGTGAAACTTGGTTACGGGATGGCACCTCCGTCATAGCTAACCTTACGCTTCGAGACGACTACCTTATGTCGACCCTAAACAGGGATGGAAGAGGTGGAGGCATCGCCATAATCTTTAAAAAACAGTTTTCATGCATATTCACCAAGGAAGAACTTCCTGACTGTGAATGTGCATATTTTAAGATCACTATAAACCCCAACTTTACCATGTCAGGCCTTTACATCTACCACCCACCTGGCCCTGCCTCAAAATTCATTGAGGCTCTTCTTGAGACAGCAAATTCTCTAGTAACAAAAAACGCTAACTTCACCATATTAGGTGGTCTCAATCTCCATTTCGACCTGCTCAATGATGCCACCATCAAAAACCTTCTTGCTGATTTATCTGCCCTGCAACTTAACGCTCTTATTCTTAGCTCTACGCATCTAGCTGGCCACATTCTAGATCCAGTATTTACTAACATCGAGGAGTTTAAAACAGAGGCACCTTTACCGATGGGATGGACAGACCACTACCTTATTAAACTGACCATTCTAGTCAACAACATAAGGCTTAAAATCGCACCCTCTCGCCACCTAAAAAGACCATGGCACAAATTATCCATTAGTGACCTCCATACCACCCTTGGGGAATTCCATCATGAGACCAACCTCGATATCAACGTAACCTATAGCACGTTTCATGATTGGATCACGGGAGGATTAGACGCCCTTATCCCAGCAAAATGGACGAAAGGACGTAGCTCACCGTCCAACCCATGGTACAACGATACCCTCAAAACCATGCGCAAAGACTGTAAAAGAGCTGAGCGCCTCTGGAGAAGGGAATACAAGAAACGAAGATAAAACGAACTATCTACTAAAACAAAAAATGTACCATAAAGCCATCCGCGCTGCGCGAACTGCCTTCTATGCTGATAAAATCAATTCCAGCCCTACTCCTGCCAAAGAAGTCTTTAAACTTGTGCAAGAACTTCAGAGTGGTAAATCACCCCCCCCCCCCCAGTATTTCCTCTGCGCAACAATGCGAAGATCTTGCCACATTCTTTGTTGACAAAGTACAGAAAATCTACACCTCTATTTCTCATCACTCTTCCAGCCCCACTAAAAGCCCTATTCCCTCCCCCAACTGTACTACCCTAACTCTTATCCCGGAAATTTCAACTGACAACCTCACTAAACTATGTCGAAAAATTAAAACTGGCTCTCCGTCAGACCCCATGCGCCCGGCACAATTCTTATAATCACTTAACTTTTTTCTACCTTCCCTGACTGCTATTCTGAACCTCTCCTTCTCCTCAGCGAGTGTTCCATCTGCCTGGAAGCAAGCGTGGGTCTCACCCATCATCAAGAAACCCACGCTTGATCCATCTAAACCGGAGAATTTTCGGCCAATCTCCCTACTCCCATGGCTGTTCAAACTCGCGGAAGCCCATGTGAACAGCATTTTATCCCAACATATGGTCCAAAACAACATCCTGGACCCTTCACAAAATGGGTTTAGACCAGGCCATAGTACTGAGTCTGCTCTCCGGGCCACCACCTAGTACCTCCGGACGATCCTAGATGCCGGTCAAAGTGCTGCACTGATCCTTCTCGACCTCAGCGCGGCCTTTGATACGGTATCCCATGACATTCTTCTTAAATGCCTAGAGATGTTCGGAGTATCTGGCCATGCACTGGAGTGGTTCCGATCGTTCCTCAAGGACAGATCCTTTCAGGTCTCAGCACCCCCGTTTCTATCTAAATCCTATCCCATTGCACAGGGAGTCCCGCAGGGCTCGGCGTTGAGCCCATCCCTTTTTAACCTTTATGTGCAACCTCTTGCCACAGTGGCCAAAGAGTGGGGCCTGACACTGGTGTCGTACGCCGACGACACACAGCTGGCCATCTCTCTTACGGAAGGCCCTTCTACCTCAGCCTCAAGATTTAAAAACGGTCTCTCCGCAGTAGCCCAATGGATGACAGACAACTGTTTACAGTTTAATGCTGGTAAAACAGAAGTGCTACTCCTTGGCAAAAACACTAGCCTCTGGAATGAGCACTGGTGGCCGTCCTCCCTAGGCTCCATCCCACCCCCCAAATCCCTAGTTAAAAATCTAGGAGTATGGATGGACGCCTCTCTCAACTATCAGGCCCACACTAAAAAAGTCGCTGTCACCTGCGTCGGCCTGCTGAGGAGCCTCAGCCACATACTGGGCTTCTTTGACGCCAAGGTTTGCCAGCTCATCATTCAAGCAACCATCCTCTCGCGTTTGGACTACGCCAACGTACTCCTCCTTGGCGCCAACAAAGGAGAGATTGCACGACTGCAACGCGTGCAGAACTCTGCGGCAAGAGTTCTGGTCGGCCTCCCTCGCAGATGTTCGGCCAGAGCTACAATCCGAAAACTTCACTGGCTACCCGTGGACTCCAGAATCAAATTCTAAACCCTTATCATGGCCTTTAAAATTATCAAACTTGGAACCCCAACACTGCTACGACCCTTACTCACTTCCTATGTTCCGTCACGCAACCTGCGATCTTCTAACCAGCACCTCCTGTGCGTTTCGCGCATAAAACTTTGTCGCATGGGTGGCCGCTCCTTTAAAGTCCTAGGAGCCAAACTATGGAACAGTCTGCCACAAAACATTCGCTCCATAGAAAGTCTACCGGCCTTCCGGAAAGCCATTAAAACGCATCTATTCCCTCTTCCCTAACTCCCCCCCCACTCTCCTCTCTCAGGTCCAGGGTATGTGGTTCTCTAGCGCCGGGACGCTTCATTGCTGGGGCAGCTGTTTTGCGCTTTACCAAATAAATAGAATAGAATAGAATAGAATACATAAGGATGCAAATAATCCTCCAGGTAGGCCGATTATATCAGCTAGAAATAGCATCTTTGAAAGAACCTCTATTTACATTGACTTTTTCCTCCAGAGGTATGTTCAGTCTCTAAAGTCATATATTCGAGATTTTTTACAAAAGATCTTTAATTTTAAATGGCGTGATGATTTCCTGCTGATTACACTTGATGTGACATCATTGTATACGTCTATAAGACACAAAGATGGCCTCAGAGCGATCAAATATTATTTAGCGCACAAAGGCCCGGAACATAATGAACATACCAATATGCTCTTCAATATGATCAAAAGTTGCCGGACTAATAATATTTTCCTATTCCAGAATACCTATTATCAGCAGGCTAGGGGGGTCGCCATGGAAGCCAGCTTCTCCCCCAGCTATGCTTGTTTGCATATGGGCTGGTGGGAGTATCCGGTTCTCATGGTTGAGCACCGGGGAACCATGTCCAGGCACATCAGGACCTGGTGGAGGTTTATTGATGACCTCTTCCTGGAATGGTAAGGCACTATAGAAGAAGCTGAAAAATGTATCAGCGATATTAATGTTAACAAACTTAATCTTAACTTTAGGGCTTGCATTAGTGATAAAGCTGTGAACTTTCTGGACATGGAAATATATGTGGACCAGGTCAAATTTGAGACTCGCTTGCACCGCAAACCTACTGCAGGGAATTCTGTTTTACATGCCAGTAGTGCCCATCCTGGGCACTTAATTCAAAGTATCCCCTATGGGGAACTACTATGACTTAAACGCATATGCAGTAATGAACAGGATTTGGTGCAAGCTCAGGGCCAATACATAACAAGATTCCAAGAGTGAGGGTACAGTAAGAAGTGTCTAGACAGAGCCCTTGTAAAATGCAAATAAGTAACTAGAGATGAAACATTGATGACTAAACACAAAGTGACAGAAAAGAATAAAACTCAAGATCATTTTATATTTATTCTTAACTTCAATCAACAAGAGGGTGCAGTCAGAAAATAATAAAGAAAAATTGGCACTTAATCAGACAGCATCCCATCATTGGTTAAACAGTTCTACAACAGCCGGCAATCACATACCGTCGGGGTACATCCATGAGGGACAGTTTGGTAAAAAAAGATCCCCGTGGACCTCCAATCAAAGGTACATGGTTATCCCAATGCACTGGCTTCTTTAAGAGTAAAACATGCACGGCGTGCCAGCATGGGGTGTCAATGACCAAATACAGAACTCCGTTCAGTGAAAGAGAAATTGTCATTGACAAAGTTTTAAACTGTAAATCAAACCATGTAATTTATGTACTTGAATGCCCTTGTAAACTAAAATATGTCAGCAGTACTGTTTTACAAGGCCATAAAAGAGTGTTACAGCATATTAGAGCAAATTAAAATAATGACTCCTCCTATCCGGTGGCACTCCACTTCAATGAGACACATGATGGCAATCCGAAGGAGCTTCAATAATATTTATTGGATTTGGTCCCAATGTCAAAGAGGGGCGGGGACCTAACAAAAGCCCTTCGTAGATTAGCGATGATGTACATCTTAAACCTTGACACCAAGCACACAGGGGGTTTAAACGTCACGGAGGAACTGCACTCGAGCCTTGATACATGAACTAAACCAAACCAAGGAAACTGTGGTCGCCATTTTAAAATTATATTGTATTCTGTAGACATCTTATTGAGGGAGGTGTAGCAGATGTGTTACATTTTTAGATATGTATTTGGTTATATGTATTTATAAAATTAGGATTTCCTTTTAAATATATTTATATGTAATCAGCTTTTTAAGATTCTAGATATGTATTTATTGAGGCATTATCTTGCACAGGTTAATGTACCTTTCCCATAAGTATATATGTATGTATACAGGATATATATATATCCCTCTCTATCGTATATATACATCAACCTATTGGTTTTGACTTGATTATCTGTAACTATATTGGATTATCGTGATGAGCATTATAAGATTATATTTATCCATTTCTTCTTTCCAGATCCTCAAACCATCATTTGAACGCATTCAACAACCTAGCAGCTGTTCACTGCCCTGTTTTTTTTAATTATTTAATTTTTGGTATTTGCACAGTTGAATCACTATTTGCACTTTTGATTGTTTGCACGTAACTATCTAAAACATCCAGCCTATTTCTTTGCATTACATAAGAGGTGATCTAAGGTACTTAAACTGTTATTTTAATCAAATTGACTCCTATTTATAAGTGACTATAGCAACAACATTTTTTTGTTATGAAAGGCCTTTTTTGTATACATATATACATGAAATGGTTGGCATTTTTATACATTGAGATGATTCTCTTACTTGTATTTATACATTAATATATTTATATGAATGTACAAATGGTTGTTGCTAACTATGTTAATGCATTTATGCAATAACTGTAGCCCTGGACACATGCAATTGAATGTTAAATCATCATGCAGGATGTTTTGCACTGTCACTTTATTGACAAAACGGTTTGTTTACAATGCACTGTCACTTTAAAAACTAAGGTCACATGGTGCAAGCATCTAAAAAACGAAAAAAACGTAAAAGAAGACAAAAAGTATTTAATCCAATTGTTTGACCTAAAGCACGTCATGTGATCAAGTCCCCTGCGAGGGACGAAACGCGTCTTGGCTGCTGCACTGATCCAGGAACCTGAATAAACAGCAACTGACGAGCCACGGTGGTCTGCGATCTTTTCTTTGCCTTATCTGTACTGGCTATTTTGGAGAGAGTTCTTCTGCATAAATATAAATATATATATATACATACATACATTACCTGCTGGCGGTCGCCAGTAGGTAGCTATAGTTAAGACCTATTTTCCATGGGAAATCCGCAACATACTATTTGCAATAACTTAAGCGCCGGTTGACGAATCTTCGAGAATTTTTTTTCAAAACTCGTCTGGTGCTCCAGTCCGCTCCTATTCTGAAAGTCTGGAGGTGATTCATCAAGTGGGGGCTGACAAAAAAGGAGGTCCCAAAACGTATTTTCCCCATGCAATTTCCTATAGGAACCTTTAGTCGCAGCTACAACCCCAACTGCTGAACGGAATTACACCAAATTTGGCAAAGAGGTAGTCCTTGGTTCAGACTCATGCCTTTTTGTTAAAGGGTATAAATCTGTTCAGTAGTGTTTTAGATATTAAAGGAAAAAATATACATATATCTGGGCGGAGCCTAACAACACATCTCATGGTGAGATCTGATTGGCTGTCAGTACTTCATCCAAGGAGTGTTGGCAGCCATCTTGGGACTAATATACATGATAGTACCTCATTAAAAAGCTTTGCAGTTCATAGAAGGTTTTAAGACTTTAGTTACATTATAAATCATTTGTTGATGGTACCATACTCATTTTAGGAATTGTGGTGTGTTCTAAGGTGATTTTACCATGTGAAAAAGCCTTCTGCTTTGATATCATGAATCATGCTTGTGAGAAAACTATTTTCTCTTGCTTTTCCCACAGAGGTTTGGAAGGTGATCTATAAGCTAAACTGAGAGCATATTTTCGGTAAATTCAAATGATCTTTCACGGACATGTAAGAATGAAGTCTGACATTCTCAGTAAAACATGTACATCCAACAACGGCAGAGACTGTCAGTGATTCCTTTGTGTTCTACTGCAGCTTCCCAGAGTGTTCTAAAGAACAACTAGAGCGCTAAAAGTCCTACCTATTGCAAACGTAGTGCATACCTGAAGCCATCTTGATTGGAATAAAGTGGTAACTCTTAAAACATTTAATTTAAAAAGGAACATTCATGACAAATGTGTGACACATCTGAATGCCTTCTTGATGGAATCAAAGTAAGAAACTGAAAACATTTCCTACTGAGGAGACTGTAGTAAATGAGGAAATTAGAAAACTTCATAACAAATAAGTCTTCTAAGATGGCCACCAGAGGCAAAAGAGCCCAAATGTAGCACAAATATCACCCAGATGTAGCCCAAGTATAGCCCAATGACAGAGTGTCCCACAGTGTTCTAAAGAACAACCAGAGCGCTAACAGTCTTACTTATGAAAAAAGTATGGAACAACTGAAGCCATCTTGATTGGAATAAAATGGTAACACTGAAAACATTTAATTTGCAAGGAACCAAAATGAGGGGGTTCATTTTGCCATAGAAATTATGATTAAAGCTGCAGAAAGAAAAATTAGCGCACATTTTGACTTCTAAAAATCCTCTTCTATTTCATTAAAAAAATTCTGAAATGCAGACTGAAACATGCACTTTGAATACCAGCAGCAGACTTCCTTGGTGAGCGTTAACTTTACTATAGTGATCTAATGGGCAACAAGAGTGCTAACATTCTGAATTCATGGCAAATGTGTGACACATCTGAATGCCTTCTTGATGGAACCAAAGTAAAAAACTGAAAGAATTTCCTAATGAGGAGACTGCAATAAATGAGGAAATTAGGAAACTTCAAAACAAATAAGTCTCCCAAGATGGCCACCAGAGACAAAAGAGCCCAAATGTAGCACACATATCACCCAGATGTAGCCCAAATATAGCCCAATGACAGAATGTCCCAGAGTGTTCTAAAGAACAACTAGAGTGCTAGCAGTCTTACTTATGACAAAAGTATGAAACACCTGAATCTATCTTGAATGGAATAAAGTGGTAACACTTAAAACATTTAATTTGCAAAGGACCAAAATGAGGGGGTTCGTTTTGCCATAGAAATTATGATTAGTGCTGAAGAAAGAAAAATTAGGGCACATTTTGAGTGACTTCTCCTTTTCTATTTCATGAAAACAAAATTCTGACATGCAGACTGAAAGATGCCCTTTGAATACCAGCAGCAGACTTCCCTGTTGAGCAGTAGCTTTCCTACAGTGATCTATTGAGCAACTAGAGTGTGCTAACATTCAGAATTTATGGCAAGTGTGTGACATATCTGAATACCTTCTTGATGGAATCAAAGTAAAAAACTGAAAGCATTTCCTACTGAGGAGACTGCAGTAAATGAGGAAATTAGGAAACTTCATAATAAATAAATCTCCCAAGATGGCCACCAGAGACAAAATAGCCAAAATGTAGCACAAATATCACCCAGATGTAGCCCAAGTATAGCCCAATGACAGAATGTCCCAGAGTGTTCTAAAGAACAACCAGAGCGCTAACAGTCTTACTTATGAAATAAGTATGGAACAACTGAAGCCATCTTGATTGGAATAAAATGGTAACACTGAAAACATTTAATTTGCAAGGAACCAAAATGAGGGGGTTCATTTTGCCATAGAAATTATGATTAAAGCTGCAGAAAGAAAAAATAGGGCACATTTTGACTTCTAAAAATCCTCTTCTATTTCATTAAAAAAATTCTGAAATGCAGACTGAAACATGCACTTTGAATACCAGCAGCAGACTTCCTTGGTGAGCGTTAACTTTACTATAGTGATCTAATGGGCAACAAGAGTGCTAATATTCTGAATTTATGGCAAATGTGTGACACATCTGAATGCCTTCTTGATGGAACCAAAGTAAAAAACTGAAAGAATTTCCTAATGAGGAGACTGCAGTAAATGAGGAAATTAGGAAACTTCAAAACAAATAAGTCTCCCAAGATGGCCACCAGAGACAAAAGAGCCCAAATGTAGCAAACATATCACCCAGATGTAGCCCAAATATAGCCCAATGACAGAATGTCCCAGAGTGTTCTAAAGAACAACTAGAGTGCTAACAGTCTTACTTATGACAAAAGTATGGAACACCTGAAGCTATCTTGAATGGAATAAAGTGGTAACACTTAAAACATTTAATTTGCAAAGGACCAAAATGAGGGGGTTCGTTTTGCCATAGAAATTATGATTAGTGCTGAAGAAAGAAAAATTAGGGCAAATTTTGAGTGACTTCTCCTTTTCTATTTCATGAAAACAAAATTCTGACATGCAGACTGAAAGATGCACTTTGAATACCAGCAGCAGACTTCCCTGTTGAGCAGTAGCTTTACTACAGTGATCTATTGAGCAACTAGAGTGTGCTAACATTCAGAATTTATGGCAAGTGTGTGACATATCTGAATACCTTCTTGATGGAATCAAAGTAAAAAACTGAAAGCATTTCCTACTGAGGAGACTGCAGTAAATGAGGAAATTAGGAAACTTCATAATAAATAAATCTCCCAAGATGGCCACCAGAGACAAAATAGCCAAAATGTAGCACAAATATCACCCAGATGTAGCCCAAGTATAGCCCAATGACAGAATGTCCCAGAGTGTTCTAAAGAACAACCAGAGCGCTAACAGTCTTACTTATGAAATAAGTATGGAACAACTGAAGCCATCTTGATTGGAATAAAATGGTAACACTGAAAACATTTAATTTGCAAGGAACCAAAATGAGGGGGTTCATTTTGCCATAGAAATTATGATTAAAGCTGCAGAAAGAAAAATTAGGGCACATTTTGACTTCTAAAAATCCTCTTCTATTTCATTAAAAAAATTCTGAAATGCAGACTGAAACATGCACTTTGAATACCAGCAGCAGACTTCCTTGGTGAGCGTTAACTTTACTATAGTGATCTAATGGGCAACAAGAGTGCTAACATTCTGAATTTATGGCAAATGTGTGACACATCTGAATGCCTTCTTGATGGAACCAAAGTAAAAAACTGAAAGAATTTCCTAATGAGGAGACTGCAGTAAATGAGGAAATTAGGAAACTTCAAAACAAATAAGTCTCCCAAGATGGCCACCAGAGACAAAAGAGCCCAAATGTAGCAAACATATCACCCAGATGTAGCCCAAATATATCCCAATGACAGAATGTCCCAGAGTGTTCTAAAGAACAACTAGAGTGCTAACAGTCTTACTTATGACAAAAGTATGGAACACCTGAAGCTATCTTGAATGGAATATAGTGGTAACACTTAAAACATTTAATTTGCAAAGGACCAAAATGAGAGGGTTCGTTTTGCCATAGAAATTATGATTAGTGCTGAAGAAAGAAAAATTAGGGCACATTTTGAGTGACTTCTCCTTTTCTATTTCATGAAAACAAAATTCTGACATGCAGACTGAAAGATGCACTTTGAATACCAGCAGCAGACTTCCCTGTTGAGCAGTAGCTTTACTACAGTGATCTATTGAACAACTAGAGTGTGCTAACATTCAGAATTTATGGCAAGTGTGTGACATATCTGAATACCTTCTTGATGGAATCAAAGTAAAAAACTGAAAGCATTTCCTACTGAGGAGACTGCAGTAAATGAGGAAATTAGGAAACTTCATAATAAATAAATCTCCCAAGATGGCCACCAGAGACAAAATAGCCAAAATGTAGCACAAATATCACCCAGATGTAGCCCAAGTATAGCCCAATGACAGAATGTCCCAGAGTGTTCTAAAGAACAACTAGAGTGCTAACAGTCTTACTTATGACAAACGTATGGCACACCTGAAGCCATCTTGATTGGAATAAAGTGGTAACACTTAAAACATTTATTTTGCAAACGAACAAAATGAGGGGGTTCATTTTGCCATAGTAATTATGATTAGTGCTCCAGAAAGAAAAATTAGGGTACATTTTGAGTGAATTCTCAAATCATCTTCTATTTCATTAAAAAGACATTCGGACATGCAGACTGAAACATGCACTTTTAACCTCTTGGAGTCTCTAAATATTTTTCTACTGTGCTGGACCACAATAGAAACGGTTGTGGTCATGACGAGCTGAGCTCGTCATGAGCACACGAGCACTGTGCTGCATGATGAGCTGAGCTCGTCATGAGCATGGAAGGGAATAATACCAGCAGCAGACTTCCTTGGTGAGCAGTAGCTTTACTACAGTGATCTAATGAGCAACTAGAGTGCTAACGTTCAGAATTCTGGAAAATGTGTGACACATCTGAATGCCTTCTTGATGGAATAAAAGTAACAAACTGAAAGTATTTCCTACTGAGGAGACTGTAGTAAATGAGGAAATTAGGAAACTTCATAACAAATAAGTCTCCCAAGATGGCCACCAGAGACAAAAGAGCCTAAATGTAGCACAAACATCACCCAGATGTAGCTCAAGTATAGTCCAATGACAGAATGTCAAAGAGTGTTCTAAAGAACAACTAGAGCGCTAACAGTCTTACTTATGACAAAAGTATGGCACAACTGAAGCCATCTTGATTGGAATAAAGTGGTAACACTTAAAACATTTATTTTGCAAAGGAACAAAATGAGGGGGTTCATTTTGCCATAGAAATTATGATTAGTGCTCCAGAAAGAAAAATTAGGGTACATTTTGAGTGACTTCTCTAATCATCTTCTATTTCATTAAAAAGACATTCGGACATGCAGACTGAAACATGCACTTTTAACCACTTGGAGGCTCTAAATATTTTTCTACTGTGCTGCACCACAATAGAAACGGTTGTGGTCATGACGAGCTGAGCTCGTCATGAGCACACGAGCACTGTGCTGCATGACGAGCTGAGCTCGTCATGAGCATGGAAGGGATTAATACCAGCAGCAGACTTCCCAGGTGAGCAGTAGCTTTACTACAGTTATCTAATGAGCAACTAGAGTGCTAACATTCAGAATTCTGGAAAATGTGTGACACATCTGAATGCCTTCTTGATGGAATAAAAGTAACAAACTGAAAGTATTTCCTACTGAGGAGACTGTAGTAAATGAGGAAATTAGAAAACTTCATAACAAATAAGTCTCCCAAGATGGCCACCAGAGACAAAAGAGCCTAAATGTAGCACAAACATCACCCAGATGTAGCCCAAGTATAGTCCAATGACAGAATGTCAAAGAGTGTTCTAAAGAACAACTAGAGCGCTAACAGTCTTACTTATGACAAAAGTATGGCACAACTGAAGCCATCTTGATTGGAATAAAGTGGTAACACTTAAAACATTTAATTTGCAAAAGAACAAAATGAGGGTGTTCATTTTGCCATAGAAATTATGATTAGTGCTGCAGAAAGAACAATTAGGGCACATTTTGAGTGACTTCTCAAATCCTCTTCTATTTCATTAATAAAATTTCTGACATGCAGACTGAAACATGCACTTTGAAAACCAGCAACAGACGTCCCTGGTGAGAAGTAGATTTACTACAGTGATCTAATGAGCAACTAGAGTGCTAAGATCAGGATTTATGGTAAATGTGTGACATATCTGAATGCCTTCTTGATGGAATCAAAGTAAAAAACTGAAAGTATTTCCTACTGAGGAGACTGTAGTAAATGAGGAAATTAGGAAACTTCATAACAAATAATTTTCCCAAGATAGTCACCAGAGACTAAAGAGCCCAAATGTAGCACAAATATCACCCAGATGTAGCCCAAGTATAGCCCAATGACAGAATGTCCCAGAGTGCTCTAAAGAACAACTAGAGCACTAACAGTCTTAATTATGACAAACGTATGGCACACCTGAAACCATCTTGATTGGAATACAGTGGTAACACTTAAAACATTTAATTTGCAAAGGAACAAAATGAGGGGTTTCATTTTGCCATAGAAAGTATGATTAGTGAAGCAGAAAGAAAAATTAGGGCACATTTTGTGTGACTTCTCAAATCCTCTTCTATTTCATTAAAACAAATTCTGACATGCAGACTGAAACATGCACTCATAATACCAGTAGCAGACTTCCCTGGTGAGCAGTAGCTTTACTACAGTGATCTAATGAGCAACTACAGTGCTAACATTCATAATTATGGCAAATGTGTGACACATCTGAATGCCTTCTTGATGGAATCAAAGTAAAAAACTGAAAGTATTTCCTACTGAGGAGACTGTAGTAAATGAGGAAATTTGGAAACTTCTTGACAAATAAATCTCCCAAGATGGCCACCAGAGACAAAAGAGCCCAAATATAACACAAATATCACCCAGCTGTAGCCCAAGTATAGCCCAATGACAGAATGTCCCACAGTGTTCTAAAGAACAACTAGAATGCTAACAGTCTTACTTATGACAAAAGTATGGCACACCTGAAGCCATCTTGATTGGAATAAAGTGGTAACACTTAAAACATTTAATTTGCAAAGGAACAAAATTAGGGGGTTTATTTTGCCATGGAAGCTATGATTAGTGCCGCAGAAAGAAACATTAGGGCACATTTTGAGTGACTTCTCAAATCCTCTTCTATTTCATTAAAACATTCTGACATGCAGACTGAAACATGCACATTTAATACCAGCAGCAGACTTCCGTGGTGAGCAGTAGCTTTACTACAGTGATCTAATGAGCAACTAGAGTGCAAACATTCAGAAGTCATGGCAAATGTGTGACATATCTGAATACCTTCTTGATGGAATCAAAGTAAAAAAACTGAAAGTATTTCCTACTGAGGAGACTGCAGTAAACGAGGAAATTAGGAAACTTCAAAATAAATAAATCTCCCAAGATGGCCACCAGAGACAAAAGGCCCAAATGTAGCACAAACATCACCCAGATGTAGCCCAAGTATAGCCCAATGACAGAATGTCCCAGAGTGTTCTAAAGAACAACTAGAGCGCTAACAGCCTTACTTATGACAAAAGTATGGCACACCTCAAGCCAATTTGATGGGATAAAGTGATAATACTTAAAACATTTAATTTGCAAAGAAACAAAATAAGGGGGTTCATTTTGCCATAAAAATTATGATTAGTGCTGCAGAAAGAAAAATTAGGGCACATTCTGAGTGACTTCTCAAATCCTCTTCTATTTCATTAAAAAGAATTCTGACATGCAGACTGAAACATGCACTTTGAATACCAGCAGCAGACTTCCCTTGTGAGCATTAGCTTTACTACACTGATCTAATGAGCAACTAGAGTGCTAACAATCAGAATTTATGGCAAATGTGTGACACATCTGAATGCCTTCTTAATGGAACCAAAGTAAAAAAACTGAAAGCATTTCCTACTGAGGAGACTGCAGTAAATGAGGAAATTAGGAAACTTCATAATAAATAAATCTCCCAAGATGGCCACCAGAGACAAAATAGCCAAAATGTAGCACAAATATCACCCAGATGTAGCCCAAGTATAGCCCAATGACAGAATGTCCCAGAGTGTTCTAAAGAACAACTAGAGTGCTAACAGTCTTACTTATGACAAACGTATGGCACACCTGAAGCCATCTTGATTGGAATAAAGTGGTAACACTTAAAACATTTATTTTGCAAACGAACAAAATGAGGGGGTTCATTTTGCCATAGTAATTATGATTAGTGCTCCAGAAAGAAAAATTAGGGTACATTTTGAGTGAATTCTCAAATCATCTTCTATTTCATTAAAAAGACATTCGGACATGCAGACTGAAACATGCACTTTTAACCTCTTGGAGTCTCTAAATATTTTTCTACTGTGCTGGACCACAATAGAAACGGTTGTGGTCATGACGAGCTGAGCTCGTCATGAGCACACGAGCACTGTGCTGCATGATGAGCTGAGCTCGTCATGAGCATGGAAGGGAATAATACCAGCAGCAGACTTCCTTGGTGAGCAGTAGCTTTACTACAGTGATCTAATGAGCAACTAGAGTGCTAACGTTCAGAATTCTGGAAAATGTGTGACACATCTGAATGCCTTCTTGATGGAATAAAAGTAACAAACTGAAAGTATTTCCTACTGAGGAGACTGTAGTAAATGAGGAAATTAGGAAACTTCATAACAAATAAGTCTCCCAAGATGGCCACCAGAGACAAAAGAGCCTAAATGTAGCACAAACATCACCCAGATGTAGCTCAAGTATAGTCCAATGACAGAATGTCAAAGAGTGTTCTAAAGAACAACTAGAGCGCTAACAGTCTTACTTATGACAAAAGTATGGCACAACTGAAGCCATCTTGATTGGAATAAAGTGGTAACACTTAAAACATTTATTTTGCAAAGGAACAAAATGAGGGGGTTCATTTTGCCATAGAAATTATGATTAGTGCTCCAGAAAGAAAAATTAGGGTACATTTTGAGTGACTTCTCTAATCATCTTCTATTTCATTAAAAAGACATTCGGACATGCAGACTGAAACATGCACTTTTAACCACTTGGAGGCTCTAAATATTTTTCTACTGTGCTGCACCACAATAGAAACGGTTGTGGTCATGACGAGCTGAGCTCGTCATGAGCACACGAGCACTGTGCTGCATGACGAGCTGAGCTCGTCATGAGCATGGAAGGGATTAATACCAGCAGCAGACTTCCCAGGTGAGCAGTAGCTTTACTACAGTTATCTAATGAGCAACTAGAGTGCTAACATTCAGAATTCTGGAAAATGTGTGACACATCTGAATGCCTTCTTGATGGAATAAAAGTAACAAACTGAAAGTATTTCCTACTGAGGAGACTGTAGTAAATGAGGAAATTAGGAAACTTCATAACAAATAAGTCTCCCAAGATGGCCACCAGAGACAAAAGAGCCTAAATGTAGCACAAACATCACCCAGATGTAGCCCAAGTATAGTCCAATGACAGAATGTCAAAGAGTGTTCTAAAGAACAACTAGAGCGCTAACAGTCTTACTTATGACAAAAGTATGGCACAACTGAAGCCATCTTGATTGGAATAAAGTGGTAACACTTAAAACATTTAATTTGCAAAAGAACAAAATGAGGGTGTTCATTTTGCCATAGAAATTATGATTAGTGCTGCAGAAAGAACAATTAGGGCACATTTTGAGTGACTTCTCAAATCCTCTTCTATTTCATTAATAAAATTTCTGACATGCAGACTGAAACATGCACTTTGAAAACCAGCAACAGACGTCCCTGGTGAGAAGTAGATTTACTACAGTGATCTAATGAGCAACTAGAGTGCTAAGATCAGGATTTATGGTAAATGTGTGACATATCTGAATGCCTTCTTGATGGAATCAAAGTAAAAAACTGAAAGTATTTCCTACTGAGGAGACTGTAGTAAATGAGGAAATTAGGAAACTTCATAACAAATAATTTTCCCAAGATAGTCACCAGAGACTAAAGAGCCCAAATGTAGCACAAATATCACCCAGATGTAGCCCAAGTATAGCCCAATGACAGAATGTCCCAGAGTGCTCTAAAGAACAACTAGAGCACTAACAGTCTTAATTATGACAAACGTATGGCACACCTGAAACCATCTTGATTGGAATACAGTGGTAACACTTAAAACATTTAATTTGCAAAGGAACAAAATGAGGGGTTTCATTTTGCCATAGAAAGTATGATTAGTGAAGCAGAAAGAAAAATTAGGGCACATTTTGTGTGACTTCTCAAATCCTCTTCTATTTCATTAAAACAAATTCTGACATGCAGACTGAAACATGCACTCATAATACCAGTAGCAGACTTCCCTGGTGAGCAGTAGCTTTACTACAGTGATCTAATGAGCAACTACAGTGCTAACATTCATAATTATGGCAAATGTGTGACACATCTGAATGCCTTCTTGATGGAATCAAAGTAAAAAACTGAAAGTATTTCCTACTGAGGAGACTGTAGTAAATGAGGAAATTTGGAAACTTCTTGACAAATAAATCTCCCAAGATGGCCACCAGAGACAAAAGAGCCCAAATATAACACAAATATCACCCAGCTGTAGCCCAAGTATAGCCCAATGACAGAATGTCCCACAGTGTTCTAAAGAACAACTAGAATGCTAACAGTCTTACTTATGACAAAAGTATGGCACACCTGAAGCCATCTTGATTGGAATAAAGTGGTAACACTTAAAACATTTAATTTGCAAAGGAACAAAATTAGGGGGTTTATTTTGCCATGGAAGCTATGATTAGTGCCGCAGAAAGAAACATTAGGGCACATTTTGAGTGACTTCTCAAATCCTCTTCTATTTCATTAAAACATTCTGACATGCAGACTGAAACATGCACATTTAATACCAGCAGCAGACTTCCGTGGTGAGCAGTAGCTTTACTACAGTGATCTAATGAGCAACTAGAGTGCAAACATTCAGAAGTCATGGCAAATGTGTGACATATCTGAATACCTTCTTGATGGAATCAAAGTAAAAAAACTGAAAGTATTTCCTACTGAGGAGACTGCAGTAAACGAGGAAATTAGGAAACTTCAAAATAAATAAATCTCCCAAGATGGCCACCAGAGACAAAAGGCCCAAATGTAGCACAAACATCACCCAGATGTAGCCCAAGTATAGCCCAATGACAGAATGTCCCAGAGTGTTCTAAAGAACAACTAGAGCGCTAACAGCCTTACTTATGACAAAAGTATGGCACACCTCAAGCCAATTTGATGGGATAAAGTGATAATACTTAAAACATTTAATTTGCAAAGAAACAAAATAAGGGGGTTCATTTTGCCATAAAAATTATGATTAGTGCTGCAGAAAGAAAAATTAGGGCACATTCTGAGTGACTTCTCAAATCCTCTTCTATTTCATTAAAAAGAATTCTGACATGCAGACTGAAACATGCACTTTGAATACCAGCAGCAGACTTCCCTTGTGAGCATTAGCTTTACTACACTGATCTAATGAGCAACTAGAGTGCTAACAATCAGAATTTATGGCAAATGTGTGACACATCTGAATGCCTTCTTAATGGAACCAAAGTAAAAAAACTGAAAGTATTTCCTACTGAGGAGACTGCAGTAAATGAGGAAATTAGGAAACTTCATAACAAATAAGTCTCCCAGACGTGGGTCCTGTGCTCTCCATTCCACTGGAGTCAAGTGTCATGTACTGTAATGCGCATATGTTGCAAATGTGCGGGAGCAGGAGTCGCATACCGATCGCGCACATCACGTAGTATTAAATGTATATGATGTAACGGAAAAACACGCAGCCATCGCACTCCGTACGAGGATCCTTCACTACTTTTCTAAAATGGCGGCTAGAATTCGCACACCCTCCGTGTTGTGTACGTTTTGGGTGCGCGCCTCAGAAAAAAAAATTGAAAAAAAAAGCTTCGACCAACGTTTTCCCTTGTATTAAAAGGGGGAGCCTCCACTGGTCTTGTGGAAGTTAGGAGTGGAAGTTTTGGGAGTTTGTCTATCTCGGATTGAACCCTGATTGCTGAGCTCTGATCCCTGGCCGTGTGAAGACTTCCCCCGGCCAGAAATGGGCAATGTATGCATCAAGTGATGTATTGAGTTTTGTGATATTGCCATTGTGATGTGAGCCAGTGGCTGTGATCGTTTGAGGTGTTTTCCTTGTGGTGTGGGAGGTGCATATCCAGAGTGATCCTCTACTCTGTATATATATCTTTTTGATTTCTTGCAGGATGTCCATTGTTTCGTATCTTATATCAGTTATTGCTTGTTTATTAATCAGTATTATAGTTTGCTCAGTTATTGATTCATGCCTTTAGATTATAAGTTTGCTACACATATTTGAATCTTATACATTTGGTATCCGAGACAGCCTTTGTTTAGAGAGTATTATGTAATAAACCCCAAGCCTTATTCTAAAAGGGATAGTCTTTGCATTCTGTTAAATATAACTCCTTTTCAAAAGGTGCTGTTTGTTTTGTGTTGCAGTCTTGCTGTGCCAGGGGTGGTAAGACATGCTTAGAA
This sequence comes from Lissotriton vulgaris, assembly GCF_964263255.1. Lineage (NCBI taxonomy): Eukaryota > Metazoa > Chordata > Amphibia > Caudata > Salamandridae > Lissotriton > Lissotriton vulgaris. The sequence continues at coordinate 981,535,365 of NC_141689.1, forward strand.
GTATACATTATTCAAAGGTGTTATGATATATTTGCTTTCCAGGTGGGAGTTCAGTGTTTGGGTGGGGCTTATTGGTGAGAAGCCACATTCAAAACACAGAACTAACTATAACGGAGGAATTTCTATGGTTTTGTACAAGTGAAATGTCCAGCTAACTATAACACCCATGAAACCTATGTTTTTTTCCGTGAATTTCTAAGGTTTTTCAAATGCTGATTTCTAACTATAACGTTTTTGAAACCTATGGTGTGTTCAGTGAGTTTCAAAGCTTTTTTAAATGCAAATTTCTAACTATAACGTCTCTGAAACCTCTGTTTTTTCAGTGAAATAAATAAATAACACTTTTTTAACACTTTTTTACACTTTTGATATTAACTTTTACCATTTATGACACTGATAGCCTATATGTATTTATGATAATTTTTAATTCAGGGCTCTGAATTATGAAATATTTGCTATTTTGGCTTCTCTTGTCTGGTGGTAATGCGGCTTATCATGCACTTTCATATGTATATATATTTTTTCGTCGCAATCACTATTTTTGCACTTTTTTCACACATGCACTTTATTAAGGCCTATTTGCTGCTACTACAACATTGCTGAATTTTGCACACTATGCTATAGTTTTCAGGTTTCTGTAAATTTTAGATCCCTATCACTGTATAAGTAACATCAATTTATATACAATTTGTTGTTTATGTAATCATGAGAGGGAAGGATCGAGTTAATAGATGGATTTAACCAGTTACTTTGTTTATTTTAATAACTCTTTTACGCAATCCTGGATTCAACCTGTGATTAGCTCCTCTAAGTGTGCTCTAGATATATTGATGTTGCAGTGATAGTCTTTTTTCACTTTTATCACTCACGTGATATGGCAAATCACCACCAGGGGGTGGTAACACACACAGGTGCACTGCGTTTAAAAATGGCTTGTGATTGCTTTATTCTTTCACTGCAGCGTGAACAAGGGCACTCGTGCTCGAAACGCGTCGCTGGAAATGGCTTGTGAAATGAAATAAACAAAATATGCTTGCTGAATTGGTGGTCCGTTTTTCCTTCCTGTGGTTGGCGTGGAGGCTTTGACCGCATTCGCAGATCTGGAGAGAGGGAAATCTGTGTTCTCATATATATATATATATATATATATATATATATATATATATATATATATATATATATATATATATATATATATATATAAATTTCTAAGTGCAACCAGTCAATGTTAGCCTATTGAAGGAAATTCAATTTACTGTAACTACGATTAGAATTACTTTTCAGGATCAGTAGTGGGCTGAAAGATGGAGCACTGAGGTCTCTCCTGATAACAGGTGAGTAGATCAGAATTCGTAGTTCGGCTGATTTTTGAGGAATTTTTTAACTTCCAAAACTCCACACAGAAAACTTTCCAAGGGAAACCAGTCAATGTTAGCCTATGGAAGGAAATTCAAGTTACTGTAAGTATGATTAGATTTACTTTTCAAGGTCCGTACTGGGCTCAAAGATGCAGCACTGACGTCTCTCGTGATAACAGGTGAGTAAATCGGAATTCGTAGTTCGGCTGATTTTAGAGGAATATTTCGCTCAATAGTGAAGGAAGGGGCGGGGTCTGAGGTGACATGTGTGCAAACATGCCCTGTGGTGCAATTTAAGTTGGGGAATTAATTCTTCTTCAATCCTGAGGTCCCCTGTGGGCCAACTAGCCCACCAGGTACCTCCAGTATGCACCAGGGAGCTTTTTACAACACTCTGCAACGCAGCTCCATGGCGCTTACTGGAGGTACCTGTAGTTGGTCCTCATTTACTACAGTCTCCTCAGTAGGAAATACTAGGGGACCTATGGATTGAAGAAGAATTAATTCCCCAACTTAAAACGTGCCAAAGAGCATGTTTGCACACATATCACCTCTATCCCCGCCCACTGCCTTCACCACTGTGCAAACACGCCCGTAGCTCGTTCTAAGTTGGGGGATTAAGTCCCCTTGCATATTGGTGGTCCAAGGGTGCCAACTAGCCCACCAGGAACCTCCAGTATGTGCCAGGGGGCTGCATTGCAGAGAGGTGTAAAAAGGGGTGTGGCCTCATTACACCTCTCTGCAACGCAGCCTCCTGCCACGTTTGCAGAAGGGGGAGTAATTCCCCTTGCATACTGGGGGTTCCTGGGGGCCAACTAGCCCACCAGGAACCTCCAGTATACGCCAGGAGGCTGCGTTGCAGAGAGGTGTAATGAGGCCATGCCCCTTTTTACACCTCTCTGCAATGCAGCCCCCTGTCGCGTTTGCAGAGGGGGAACTAATTCCCCTTGCATACTGGGGGTCCCTGGGGTCCAACTAGCCCACCAGGAACCTCCAGTATGTGCCAGGGGGCTGCATTGCAGAGAAGTGTAATGAGGCCAGGCCCCTTTTTACACTTCTCTGCAACGCAGCCCCCTGTTGCTTTTTCAGAGGGGGAACTAATTCCCCTTGTATACTGGGGGTCCCTCAGGTCCAACTAGCCCACCAGGAACCTCCAGTATGGGCCAAGGGGAAGTCTCTGGTGACTATCTTGGGACAATTATTTGTTATGAAGTTTCCTAATTTCCTCATTTACTACAGTCTCCTCAGTAGGAAATACTAGGGGACCTATGGATTGAAGAATAATTAATTCCCCAACTTAAAACGTGCCAAAGAGCATGTTTGCACACATATCACCTCTATCCCCGCCCACTGCCTTCACCACTGTGCAAACACGCCCGTAGCGCGTTCTAAGTTGGGGGATTAAGTCCCCTTGCATACTGGTGGTCCAAGGGTGCCAACTAGCCCACCAGGAAACTCCAGTATGTGCCAGGGGGCTGCATTGCAGAGAGGTGTAAAAAGGGGTGTGGCCTCATTACACCTCTCTGCAACGCAGCCTCCTGCCACGTTTGCAGAAGGGGGAGTAATTCCCCTTGCATACTGGGGGTTCCTGGGGGCTAACTAGCCCACCAGGAACCTCCAGTATACGCCAGGAGGCTACGTTGCAGAGAGGTGTAATGAGGCCACGCCCCTTTTTACACCTCTCTGCAACGCAGCCCCCTGATGCGTTTGCAGAGGGGGAACTAATTCCCCTTGCATACTGGGGGTCCCTGGGTTCCAACTAGCCCACCAGGAACCTCCAGTATGTGCCAGGGGGCTGCATTGCAGAGAAGTGTAATGAGGCCGGGCCCCTTTTTACACTTCTCTGCAACGCAGCCCCCTGTTGCTTTTTCAGAGGGAGAACTAATTCCCCTTGCATACTGGGGGTCCCTGAGGTCCAACTAGCCCACCAGGAACCTCCAGTATGGGCCAGGGGCTGTGTTGCAGAGAGGTGTAAAAAGGGGTATGGCCTCATTACACCTCTCTGCAAGGGAGCCCCCGGGCCCATACTGGAGGCTTTTGGTGCAGAGAGGTGCAGCCAGGGAGGGGGGTGGCCTCCTCCCAATCCCAATTCTTTTGTTTAAACAACTTTTAAGAAGGGGGCTGTGTAGCTCCCCTTCTTTTTCTTTTTTTTGGCCCTGGGGACCCCATACCCCAGGGCCTGCCCCCAAATAGAATGTTGCGTATTTCCTATGGAAACTAGGTCCTAACAATAACTACCTATATACATATATATATATATATATATATATATATATATATATATATATATATATATATATATATATATATATATATATATATATATATATATATATATATATATATATATATATATATATGAAATTCACAGACAAAACCATAGGCTTCACACCAGTTATAGTTAGGAATTAGCATTTAAAAAACCTATTAAATTCACTGAAAAAAACATAGGTTTAACACCAGTTATAGTTAGCTGGAAATTTTACTGACATAAAACCATTGAAATTCCCGCGTTATAGTTAGTTGGACTCACTATAACTTGCGCGCCTGCAATGCACTGCTGATGACGTCACATATTACATCACTCATGACATGGCCAGTGACATCACTCATGACATCACTGATGACACCATCCAGTGAATGTGTGTCTTTCTGAAAAATAAATATGTCTGAGTGACTATATAGAACTGTTGGTGAATGAGTGGATGTGTATATAGATGGTGGAATTACTGAATTGGTTGTTGTAACTGGTATGGGTATCTCCATTTTTTTGTAAATTTTAGTTTCTATTTTTGAATATGTGTTTCATGGGTTACATTACACTGAAAGGAGGTCTGTCACTCTGTCACAAGGATGGTGCATCGGTAAGCGCAGTCTTGCGGCGAGCCCTGGTGCGCGTACCGCTGAGCGTCCCGTTAGTGCTATTGCCGCAAACGAAAACATCATTGTGACGTATCGCGTAGGCGCGTCCGCGTGATACGCACGGCGTAAGCGCACCCGGAAGCACCCGAGCACATACAATCGCGCTACATAAGCGCCCCGGGGCGCGTAGCGTAAGCGCGTCTCATGTGACCTGAAAATAACACTTTTCATTGGTTCAGAACAGTTTTTTTTCCAAATGATGAAAGCCCCCACCTTTTTTCCTCATTCTCACTTTGTACTTTGACTGAGGAAGACCTGTTTGCAGACCTGTTTGTAGTGAGAAATGGCTACAGTAGCAGCAGGAGCATCTCAACCACCACCACCACCACCACAAGGAACACCACAGTGGTGGTGAAGAAGAAGAGGAGGAGGAGGAGGAGGAGGAGGAGAAGCAGTTCCTGCCTGAAGATAATACCCCCTATAAACCAAAGGAGCACATTGTGTGGGAGTTTTTTTTAAATCCCAAGGGGACTAAAGAAAGTTAATGCTCCAAAAGTAACGTGTCATCTGTGGGACTGTACTTTCCAGGGGGAACCCTGCCAAAAAGTATTCTTTTGGCAACAACACAATGATTTGCCATATGCAACGCAAGCACCCAAACAACTATGCTGCGGCAGAGGTCAGAGAACTGACAAGAAACCCTCCCCAATCTTCTTGCAGCACCTCCAAAAGTAAACAACCCACTCCATCGGGTCCAGAGACAAGGGAGATGGTCCCAAATATCCAACCCCAGTTTGGAGATTTGAAAATTGTTTGTAAATTTTGCGGGACTACAATTTGCTATGGAGAGCAAAGTATCAAACTGATTAACCGTGCTGGAGACAACCACAACTGCAGAAAGAAACCTTCCTGATTTTTTTTGCTCCAGTTGAGCCGTTTACAATTCCCTGTTTTTTGTTTGTCCTCATAAAATTTACAAAAAAAATATAAAATTGTTGATAAAAGCCAAAAAAAGTAAAAAATGTTCCAAAAAACAATAAAAAAATATAAAACAACAAAAAGAATTAAAAAAACAGTTCTTTTTAGAACTACCTCCAATTTATAAAAAAATGCTACATTTTTTAAAAACTCTGCCATTCTTTTTCCCCCATGGTATGCTCCCTGGTACGCTCCGCGGTGCGCGTACCGGGCACTCCCCCCGCGAAAATCGAAAACAAAATACATTTTTTTTTTTGCCCCGCGGGGCCCTTTTTTGGCCCCCGCATCACACCTAGGGGGTCAGGGGGGGTCTACCCTGCCCCCTTTTGGTCATTTCCCACTTTGCTTTTGCCACCTCTTGTGTCTCGATCCTACCGAGACACAAGATGGCGGCCGCTCCGGACTGTTTGGAATGTTGACAGACACCCGAGAGCCAATCAGCTTTCCGCTCGCGAACTCGCGTAGCGCACTGGTACGCGCCCCGGTGCGCGTACCGGGGGACGCTTATAGATATATATATTTTTTTTAACCTAAATTACTCAAAATCCACTGGAGCACATATCTTGAGACATAGCAAAGGCACATCGGGCTACCAGTCCCTACAATTTTGCCAAGTTTGGTGGAAATCCATTCACCCATTCGGGCTAAAAGTGAGTCCAACCGCCCTATGGAAATTAACATGGGGAAAACACGTTTTGGGACCCCCCTTTTATCTCAGCCCCCGCTTGACGAATCCCCCCAAACTTTCAGGGAAGGAGCGGAGTGCAGCGAGGCAAATTTAAGGAAAATTACAGGCAGATCCCTCAATCGGCGCCAAAGTTATTCCCAATGGAATGTTGCGGATTTCCTATGAAAAATGATCCTAACTATAACTACCTACTGGCGACCGCCAGTAGGTAATATATATATATATATATATATATATATATATATATATATATATATATATATATAGTTTATATATATATATATATGCGAAAAAGAAGGAGAGAACTCTGGGTAGTTCTCAAGTTTAGGTGGAAAGCAGCTCCTGTTAGAGCACTCTCAACATCAGCGACACTCTAAATCTGCTCACCTCAAATGTCTGTTTTTCTGTCAAAGTTTTTAAGCATAGGATTAGCACAGTGCTATTTATGCCAAGATAGAAAATGACAGTCTTTTGCCATTTATACAGCCAAGTCTTTAAGCATAGGACTAGTACAGTGCTGTCCTTGCCGAGCTGTAAAATGACAAAAGGCATTTATCACTCCAGGCACAATATTACAGCTTTGAATTGGTAAAATACCAACTCAAGCCAACCTGAAATGAGTAAAAGCAACCCCTGACACAGTGTTTCGCTCTAATTAGAGTTCTTCAGAGAGGTATAGCTTTGTCCAGACACAAGGGAGCACCCAGTATTAAGTCAAAAGAAAACCCTTTCAGGCATAGAGTGACGCATAAATTGTTATGTACCGGAAAGCGTACATGGGAACGCACCCAGCGCTTACCCCGCAATTTTTTACAAAAAAATGTTTTTTTGCCCTTCAGGGTCCTTCTAGGACCCCCTCAGAAAACCTAGGGGGTTAGGGGATGTCTACCCAGTTGAAAAATGTAGGAGCTTTCGAACTTAGCCACTGCGAGGTTATACGGAGCTGTATCATTGCTATGGCAATAAAAAAAATGCACTAGTATATCTTGATCTTTCAATAGTTCCAGGGTATTCACACCCCATTATGACCAACACTGGCGAGATCTCCATCGGAATATCAAGCACCTCTTTGATAAAGACCTCAATATCACACAAGAAGTCCCCCAAATTTGGGCACGAATAGAACATGTGGATAGCGTCCTTCACAAGGAGAAGATGACATGAATGATTTTTTTGATCAGTCTCTTGACCGCAAATTTATCGATTGTTTGGAAACCATAGAGTTCCAAGAATCATCATTGCAGACTTTTCATGAGGAAATTCCTGATGAGGACATGTTACAAGCTCTTTTAAATTATGAAAATTATGAACAATAAATTAATATTTAGAAATTAAAAATTGTTTGACATATTATTCATTTTTATTTCTAATTTATGAGGTAGTAGCGAAGTGATTGTAGTATAATGTGAGACTTATAGTTTAGAGTGCAACATTTTTATGTTACATAGTAAGTTTACTCATATTTACTTCCCTTCTCCCACTATATTTTCTCCAATGTGTATTTGACATCTCTTCTTCATCTCCTGCCTCCTTTCTCTCACTGTCTCTGATGCACCCTATCGCCGCCATTTTGCGTAGTTACAGAAGAGAGTAAAATATAATAGTTCCGAACGTGAAATGGGGGCAGGGTAGAGTGCCCCTCACCCCCTAGACCTTGTCAGGGGGTCCCAAAAGGATCTGTTTCTGCTTTCCTGAGAGACTATGGTATGAGTTCCATATACCACAATAACTTGCATTACAACATGCAAGATATCTACAAAGGAGACGGTGTACATTTTGCAGATGAGGGGAACAGAGTCTTTCTCTTGAATTTTAGACTCTGCATCGGTACCTACTTGTAGGTACTTAAATCACCCACATAACACAACAGCTCTTTTTAGAGCTACCCTACCTCTAAGCAATCCAAATTCTTATTTTACACTATTTTCTTTCACTGTTTTTCCCTGTGGTACGCTTTGGGTACGCGTACATGGGAATGCACCCAGCTCTTAACCCGCAAATATTTTAAAAACAATAAAATAGTTTTTTTGCACCACAGGGTCCTTCTAGGCCCCCCTCAGAAAACCTAGGGGGTCGGGGGGTGTCTACCCTGCCCCCTTATAATCATTTCCCCCTTTTTATTTCACCTCTTCTGTCTCGATTCTATCGAGACACAAGATGGCGGACTATCCGGACTGTTTGGAATGTTGACAGACACCCGAGAGCCAATCAGCTTTCTGCTCGCGCACTTCTGTGTCGCGCCAGGTGCGCTCCCCGGTACGCGTACCTGTAAGCGCTTGAAGCGCGCATATAGATATATATGTGTTTTTGAAGTTAATTTTCGTAAAAACCACTGGAGAAATTTTCACCAAATATAGAAAAGGCACTTCTGCGTACCAGTCCCTACAATTTTGCCAAGTTTGGTGTAAATAGGTTCAGCCATTCGGGCTGTAGCCGTGTCTAATCGTCCTATGGTAATTAACTTGGGGAAATACGTTTTGAGACCCCCCTTTTTTCTCAGCCCCGCAAACCGAATCCCCCAAAAACGTCCAGGGAAGGGGCGGAGCGGAGCTGGCCTAAATTTTAGAAAATTACACGCAAATTCCTCAACCGGCGCCAAAGTTATTCCCAATAGAATGTTGCGGATTTCCTATGGTAGCTAGGTCCTAACTATAACTACCTACTGGCGACCGCCAGTAGGTAATATATTATATTATGTATATTATATATATATATATATATTGCTTGTGGCTTCAATAAATTGAGGAAAATATAATCCCTCAGTGTGCGCCTCATTAACGGCCCCTGGAGAAGGGTAATCGTTGCAGAGAGGTGTAATGAGGACACGACCCTTTTTAAACCTCTCTGCATGCAGCCCCCTGGCATGTTTGCAGAGGGGGAACTAATTCCCCTTGCATACTGGTGGTCCCTGGGGTCCAACTAGCCCACCAGGAACCTTCAGTGTGTGCCAGGGGGCGGAGTTGCAGAGAGGTGTAAAGAGGCCATGCTCCTTTTTACACCTCTCTGCAATGCAGCCCCCTGGTGCTTTTTCACAGGGGGAACTAATTCCCCTGGCATACTCAGGGTCCCTGGGGTCCAACTAGCCCACCAGGAACCTCCAGTATGCGCCAGGGGGCTGAGTTGCAGAGAGGTGTAAAAAGGGGCATGGCCTCATAACAACTCTCTGCCAGGGAGCCCCCTGGCCCATACTGGAGGCTACTGGTGCAGAGAGGTGCAGGGCGGAGGACTGCCTCCTCCCGATCCCATTTTTTTTTAAAACTACTTTTAAGAAGGGGGCTGTGTAGCCCCCTTTCTTTTTCTTTTTTTTGGCCCTGGGAACCCCATCCCCCAGGGCCTGCCCCCAATTCTTTTTTACGGGTAGGGGCCGCGTGGCCCCCCTCCCGTGGCCAATTACGGCCCCGGGGACCCCATCCCCCGGGGCATGGCCAACTTTTCTATTATTTTTCATGGAGGGGGCTGCCCCCCTCCTATGCTACCTTAAGGCCCGGGGGACCCCATCCCCCGGAGCCTGTCAATCTTTTTTCTTTTTAAATTTTTAAAATTTTTAATAGTGGAGGGGGGCCGCGTGGCCCCCCTCCTGGGCAACTTATGGCCTAAGGGATCCCATCCCCGGGGTCTGCCCTCTCAGTTGGGGACTATGGGGGGGTCCCCAAGCCCCCCAAGATCTATATTAGTTATTAATTAGTTAAGTGAGTATTTGTATGGGATAGTGAACGAATGTGTGTGTGATTGGGTGGTAGGTGTGTGACTGTCCAAAGATATGTAAATAGTTGATTTAGTAGGTATATGAGGTTAAGACTGTATGTGGAAACAGTTGTTTGGGTGAATGAATCTCTGTATGGGTGTGGTGATGAGTAAATATATTTCTCAATGATACATGTCCAACAAACTAGAAATATAAAAGGCAGTGTATGTGACAGTTGTTATATATAAATAAGTATACATAAGACTCAGTGATTGTATGAGTGACGTATAGATAACTGTATACTTGTAATAGCGATTTTATAACACACTAAGTATGAGTAACTATCTATATGAATAAATAAAGTGGTGTTTGTGCAAGTGTGTAGCTTAGTAAATGTAAGTATGATCAATTGTTTGCATAAGTGAGTAGGATGACTGCAAAAGTGAATAGGATGTGTGCTGGTGTGTAATGTCAATGTAGGTGTATAAGTATATTTAATAGTGTTCTATTGATCTTTGCTAGCATGTATTAGTGAATCTATAGGTAAGTGTTTAGATGTGTGTGTAGATGTAGGAATCCCTGAGTGGGTTTTTAGAAACTTGTATTGGTATGTCAATGGTTTCAAATATGGTACTCCATATTTTATAATGAGTGTTGAAAGGTTATACTAGTGTATGATAAGATGTATCAGATTGTCACGTGGATGATGTCATCAGTTTTTTTTAAAACTTTATTTAATACTTTTCAAAAAGATACACAACGCAAAATATACCGAGTCGTGGTTACAATATTCACTAACATATAAATCTAGATCAGGACGAGATAACAATTATAAACAAAAACCCCCCACAAAAACAGTGGAGAAAATACAAAGGATTAAATCAATAAATCTTATAAGAAAATAAGAAGCATAATTAAAAAAGGGAGACCAATATCAAATAAAGAGATTTTTCACAACTTGGACCACTGCTCTAGAGGAGCCCAAATCTGAGAGGCCAACACACGCCTTCTTCTCCCCCTTAATGAATACACGGGGGACTCCAGATCATACCAAGCTAACATCCTGGCTCTCCAGTTGAAAAATGTAGGAGCTTTCGAACTTAGCCACTGCGAGGTTATACAGAGCTGTATCATTGCCATGGCAATAAACAAAAATGCACTAGTATATCTTGATCTTTCGATAGTTCCAGGGTATTCCCACTCCATTATGACCAACACTTGCGAGATCTCCATCGGAATATCAAGCACCTCTTTGATAAAGACCGCAATATCACACAAGAAGTCCCCCAAATTTGGGCACGAATAGAACATGTGGATAGCGTCTGCCGCTTGGAGTCTGCACCTGGAGCAAGAGTCTCCTTTTCTCCCCCCACATTTAGCGATTTTAGTCGGAGTGAGATATAAGTCAAACATAGCCATATAACTTTGCGTCCGTAAGCTGCCAGATACTAGAACATAGCTAGCTAATTCCAGCACAGGTCGCACATCCACTTCTGCCATACCGAATTTCCTCGCCCACTTAATATTCTGAGCATCCAGATCATCAGGCAGGCCTGATAAGAGATATTGGTAGATAGCACCTACTTTGGTCCTCCTTTTATCAAGGTCAATTAGAGCAATTTAACTATAAATGGTGAATGTTATGATGATATTTATCTAAGAAGCTCCTAATTTGAAGATATTTAAAAAAATCTGTGGTTTGCATATGGAACTTTTCCCTTAAAGAGGAGAATGAGGCCAGCTGCCCATCAGAACCTAAATCCCCTATATAATTCAGGCCCATACTCTGCCATTTAAAAGTGACATTATCCTGAAATATAGATGGCAACACCCCTACAGCATTAAAGGGGGTATAGAAATTAACCTTTGAGACAGTGAGCTTATGACAGATTTTCTGCCAAACTGAAAACATAGCCCAGATAATTTTGAACCTTGTTTTTCTGAAATAACTAGGCTCCAACACACGCATTAAGATGCCCTTAGCAGCCTCCCCCAGGGCTATCTCATATATGGATGGCCTAGTACATAGGGGAACATCTGCCCTATCGCCCAACATTAGAGACTCAAAGTGTTGTAACATGGCAGACCAATAGTAGAATAAAAGATTCTGAACCGCCCAGCCCCCTCGATACCTGGGGAGGCAAGTCTACTTGGCCGCTCTTCGTGCCCGCCGGTATCCCCAGAGGAAACGAAGACAGATCCTCTCAGTCCTGGCCAGCGTTGTCTGTGAAATCTCCAGAGAGATAGTCCTGAACAAGTAGAGAAACTTTGGAAAGACTAACATTTTCAGAACATTACAGCGGCCATACAGTGACAGATGCAGATGATCTAGCCTCTTCAACTTATTGTTGAGGGATTCAACAACCGGGAGGAAGTTTAAATCCGAGATTTGAGCAACTACAGAGGAAATTTTAACCTCGAGATATGTTGCTTCCGTGACAACAACCACATCAGAAAGGGGCATGGCTTCTGACTGAATGGCCTGGGTTTTTGCAATATTTAACTTATAAACTGAAAGTGCACCAAATTGTGCAGCAAGCGTCTCTAAGGCAGGGAAAGCAGATCCGACATCATTAGTTAAAACCACAATATCGTCGGCGTAAGGCAGTGTCTTATACTCTACCCCCTTAACCCTAATCAAACAGATGGCTTCGCTCACTTCAATTTTGCTAAGAAAGGGCTCAATATACAGGGCAAAGAGCAGGGGCGAGCAGGGCCATCCTTGTCTGGTTCCCCTGCTGATGTTAAAGCAAACTGACTCTTGCCCGGATATCTGAATTGTGGCCACTGGAGAGATATATAATGACTGGAGAGCCCTGATGACCTTGGGCTGAAGCCCTTCCAGCGCAACACAGCCCACAGGAAACCCCCAAGAGACCCTGTCAAATGCCTTCTCGGCGTCCAACAGGATCACACCAAGGGGGGATCCTGTGGTCTGGGCCCAGTCCAGAAGCGCAATGACTTGACGGACATGGTCGGCTGTATCCCTGCCCAGGATAAACCCGTGCAGGCGCAGCGAGACCAGGGGTGTAATGGCCTGTGCAAGTCTAGAGGATAAAATGTTATAATAGATTTTACTATCTGTGTTTATAAGTGAAATTGGACGATAGGAAGAAGGATTTAACTCAGGCTTTCCTTTTTTTTTAACCATAGTTTGACGCCAGGAGTCCGGTATGAGACCACCCTGTGCGGCCCTGAATACTGACAGCATTTCCTGCTGATCAGTGCCGAGAACGTCTTGTAGAATTCTAGAGAAATAGAGTCCAGGCCGGCGGCCTTCCGATTCGCCAAAGATTTAATTGCAGACTTAGCCTCTTCCCAAGTAATTGTCGCAGAGAGTACCTCATTCTGCTCTGGTGTGATCACCAAGGTGTCTAGGGTCTGGAGAAAGTCATCCACCAAAGTCTCACTTTGGGAGGCACCGGAGTCCTCGTCATACAGCAAAGTATAAAAACTCTTAAAAACGTCCATTACCCCCACTGGTGTATCCTGGATGCACCCCTGCTGATCCAGAACTCGGACAATTGGTTTTGCAACACTTTTCTGTTGTAACATTTTGGCAAGAATTTTTCCCGACTTTTCGTCAAATTCATACATCAGTGTGCCGAATTGCATGTACTTTGCTGCTAGATCCTGACCAAAAAACTCCAACAGTTTAGATTTTAATATGGCGACCGCCCTCTGACACTGATCGATCTCCCGCCTGAGCTGAATACTAGTTATAAATCCAGCTCCGCCACCCGTAGCTCCTCAAAACGGCTTTTAATCCGCACCTGAATACTCTTCCAGGGATAAGCTGCAAAGCTTTTGGTCTCACCAAGCAGTGCTGCCTTGAGCGTGTCCCAGACAATGCAATCTGAAGCGGTTCCTCTATTAATATTCATGAATTCAGCCATCCAGCATTCCATATGATCCCGACAGGATTGATCCAGAAGGAGCTTTCTTTCGAATGTCCAGGATCTGAGAAATTTAATAGAGCGCTTCCAAGGACTTTCCATTACTAATGCATTATTATCTGATAAAGTCCTTGGCGGGGTAACAATAGTGACTGCCCCTACATGCTGATCAGAAACAAAACAATATTCTAAGCAGGCCATTTTGTTATGGGGCAGAGTAATAAGTATAGCCATCATCTTGATTATGACAATGCCAGGCATCAATCAGCCCATGCTCTAAAACTACGGTCTGGAGAGCCTTAAAAACCAGAGATTTCCTGTCAAAATACTTTTGATCACTTGATAAATTAAATTGACTTCACAAATTAATGTTAAAATCCCCACCAAAAAAACACTGGGTGTGGCCATGCTGCTAGTTCAATATTTTAATGTCTAATAACTTTTGGGTCGTCTAAATTGGACCCATAGATCGTACACACAGATAGAGACCTATTATTTATGACAACTTCAGCTAACACCCACCTGCCCAGCTTATCCTCTTTAACTTTCTTACTAAGCCCTACTCCTTTCTTTAGCAGAATAGCCGCACCTCTAATCGTGAATGTCTGGCGGGAACAGGCTATAGGATCATAAGCAGGCAATTTCAAAGATTTGCACTTCCCCCATGGTATATGGGTCTCTTGCAGACACAGTATTTCAACCTGCATTGTTTGAACAATCTTAGACAACAGACCGCGCTTTTGCCCATCATTCAGGCCGCAGATGTTCCATGATTAGAGTAGCAATCTATTCTGCCCCATTAGCTAAAGAATAGCATCCTACTCTCCACTGATATAGAACATATTTTTTAATCATGATCCAAGAAATGAAAAACAACCTGTTGCTATCCCTAACAACACCGGTACCACAACTGGGACTCAGAACCAGAAAAAAACTCACCCACCACACCCCCAACACCCCCACCCTGAACCCACCCCGTCCCCCTCCCACCCGACCCAACCGATCCCCCTCATCCCCCATATGTGGCAACAGGACCGAAGTCCTTGCAATGGTTTAGGTTGGTACCCCCCACTCTCCCCTGGATCATACCTCCCTTTTTAACAACATCTGAAGATCAGAGCTGATCGCCAAACAAGAGAATACCCAATGCAGCAGAGAAAAAAAGAGAGAGATCAGCCCAGCCCTCATTTTAATGCATCATCAACAACAAGTACCCCGCCCCTAGTGAACAGAAAAGACAAATTATTAACTAAATAGAATTCAGAAACTTCTTCGCCTGGGCCTCGGATACAAAATACTTAGTTTGCCTCTGAAAGATTACTTTCAATTTGGAGGGGAAGAGCAGGAAGGATTCGGCACCCTTAGCCTGAAACGAAGCAATTAGCTGACGGAGCTGCCACCTCCACTCAACAGTTACTGGACAAAAGTCTGGTCTGACAAAAAAATTGCAGCTCTTCCCAGCCCTCCTCCTATCTGGTCTGGCAAGGTCATAGATTTTCTCCCTGGCCCAAAAATTATTTAAACAAATAAAAATTGCTCAAGGCCTATCTCCAGGCAGGCCAGAGTTCTGCTTCTTCTTAAATGGGAAACGATGCGCCCCTTGGGCTTCCAACTGCCAGTCCCACTGCGTGACCTCAGGGAAGGCTTCGGTGAACAATTCAGAGACAAACTGCCTGACATCTTGACCTTCCTTGCCTTCGTCAATCCCTAGAATCCTCAGGTTGTTCCTTCTAGCCCTGTTTTCCACGTCAGTCAACTTCCATAGCATATCCTCCCGTTGGTCTTTAATTATATCAGCAAGTCCCTTCTGAGTGGCCATCACGTCTTCCAGGGTAGAAATGTGTTCCTCGGCTTCAACAATCCTAGCAGCAAATTCCGAACAAGTTTTCACAATTCTGCGAATTGAGTTTTGCATCCTGCGACAGGCTCCCTGCATTCGGGCACTCTCTTGTCGCATCTCTTTACGGTGGGCCATAATAGTTTGGTAGATAATAGACAAAGTCATTTCGGCTGGAGGCTCTGGGACAGCACCCATCCTATCCCCTACAGCAGTAATAGAGCCACCCCCATCGGCTAGGCCAGGTTGTGCCGACAGAGAATAATCCCACGCCATTGTGGCGAGAGACCATTGACCATTACTTATTGCTGCTGGCCCTTGATCTTTGGGATTCGTAACTTTAAGAACTGTGCTGGTCGCCACAAAATGAAGCCTCATTCTTGGACACCTGACTCAGATGTCAATCAGCAGACTCACTGTCGTAATCTGACCATTCTAGCTCTGGACCCTCTTCCTCTGATGAACGGAATGGTCTGACATAGAATAAAAATTATCAGTTCCTTCAGATTCCTTTAAATCACCAGCGGCTTCTGAGGGATAATCTAGGCAAGCACCTTGGGAGTTCACATTTGAAACCGTAACATGGTGAGCAGGGACTTCAGAAATTAGTTGGACTACAGGACCCACAATGCCCTGCTCTGAAGACCAAGCGCCAGGATGGATTTGATTGTTCCCTGCTGCTGGCGAAGTTTCCTCATAAACCCCCACCATCACAGTGCTACTCAGCAAAACAGCCCCAGCCAAACTTGGTAAACCACTTGGGGTAGTGTAGGGTATCACAGAGTCCGTTTTCTGGGTGGGGGGGTAGCTATGATACAGACCTCGCCGTGACTGGAGGCGGAGCGTGAGCAGTCAGGAACTCCCACTCCCGCCTTTACAGCAGGACCTTTTGGCGATTTTAAAGTATTTACTGACTTCTACTTGCCACCACCGCTGTCTAAGGGCACTTTCCCCTTCATAGACTGAAGTCGAAATAAATCAGGAAGGATTTGCTTGCCCTTCCCAGAAACCGTGGAGACTGACTGTAGCGAACCTGCTGCTCCTGCAGTTGCCTCCTCGCTTCCACGGGCAGCGCATAGCTCCTTCATGCCAGCGGTCGCTTTGCCTGGACTGTTGGAGCGTGTAGTGCCTCGGGTCTTAACAGTTATGGCCGCATTCATAGGAGATACCTTCGGAGCCATACCAGCGAAAGTGCAATATGGGAGGTACAACCACGGAAGGGAGCAGCCGTTAGAAGTGGATCCCACCCAGAACCAGAGCGTCTTGGCAGTAAGTTTTTCCGAAGGTGCGTAAGTCTGAAAAGCATATCACTGTAGCTCGCAGGGGTGCAGAAAAGATGAAAATGTTGCCAAACTACAGAGTTTCTTTCCCCAGGTCACAAAGTAATTATTTCCAAAGTAAGGTCGGGCAGAGAAATCTGAGCTCGGGAGGATTTCCCCAGAGGAACCCTGACACCAGCCTACTCAGCCGAGTGGCCGGCTGCCATTTTGCCTTCAGTGATGTCATTTGAGATGTCATCAGTGATGTCATCAGAGATATCACTGACCATGTCATGAATGATGTAATATGTGACATCATCAGCAGTGGCTTGCGGGCGCGCGAGTTATAGTTAGTACAACTAACTATAACAGGGAAATTTCAATGGTTTTATACGAGTGAAATGTCTAGCTAACTATAACACCCCTAAAACCTATGGTTTTTTCAGTGAGTTTCAAAGGTTTTTTAAATACTAATTCCTAACTATAACTTGTCTGAAACCTGTTTTTTCAGTGAATTTTAAAGGTTTTTTAAATGCTAATTCCTAACTATAACTTATCTGAAACCTTAGATTTATTCAGTGAATTTCAAATGTTTTTTAAAAGCTAATTCCTAACTATAACATATCTGAAACCTATGGTTTTTCCAGCAAATTTCAAGGTTTTGTAAATAACAATTTTTAAATGTATTAATAGTTATTTTTATTTTTTTTAAACTGATTTTCTACATTCTTTTAAACAATTTATTTTTAGATATTTTATTTTTTAAATTGCATTATAATTACATTATAAATTACTTTACAAAATATACTTTCTCAGAATAAATCACTTTAATTTAAATACTTTGCAAATAGGCAATAGTCTTCTAAGTACAGTAGTTACAGTTGTAATGCGCAACACAATTTCAGTAACAATGCAACATTGAGGTCAATGTGAATTTCTAGTTAAATGCAATTAGTTACTTTTTGGATTACTTTTCTAACCACAGGACTGGATCCTAGATTCAGTCCTGGGACATCTCCTGTAAACAGTTGAGTATAAGCGTTTTGGTTACAGTAGTGATTTGTAAGGAATATTACTGTATTTTAAAAGTTGACAGAAACTTTTTCACATAGATTCACCAATGTTATCCTATGGGAGGAAATTCACTTAGCAGGTAAGTAGTGTTAATGTTACTTTTTCTTACTCAATGGTGGCTCCTGGTTTCAGCACGAGTGCATCTCCTGTAAACAGTTGAAAGAATGTGTTTAAGTCATAAAGGCAATTTTTAAGGAATATTTTTAGTTTGTGAAAATAGACACTTAGGTGGTCATTAGGATGGCGGGCGGACTTAGTCCGCCCGCCATCCTATCGGTTATTAGAACCACCCGCCATAAGGGTGGGGGTCCCGTGGGGGGTATTAGGATGCGCCCGCCACTGGGGCAGGCGCATCCTGCATTTTTAACATTGTGGCAGGCGGTGCTCTCAGCACCGCCCGCCACAATGCTAAAAATGCAGGATGCATTTGCAGAAACAAAGCTGCAGGCACAGCGTGGTGCCTGCCGCTTTGTTTATGAAAATGCAGGGGGTACCCCCGTGTGCACCCCCCACCTTTGTTCACTCTGGAGGCCCACAGGGGGCCCCCAAAGTGAAGACCGCATGCCTATCCGTGGCGGTATTGCCGCCACGGAAAGGCATCTAAAAAATCCCATGCTAATATGGCTGGCGATGTCCGCCACCATATTGGACCTTTTCCGCCACAGTCGCAAGGCGCCCGGGGTGGAAAAGAGTCAAACGGTCTTTCCTTTATGTCCGCCGCGGTTCCCCCTCTATCATAATATGGCAGGGGGGTCATTTAGGTGAGGATGGCGGGTGGATTGCCCCCGCCAGGCCAGCGGTGGCTACCGCCAGCCTGGCCGGGTCAATCTGCCCGCCATCCTAATGGGCCCCTTAGAATCTTTTCTAGTGAAAATCAGACTATGGATTCCTATGGAAGGAAATACAAGTTGCTGGTAAGTACGGTTAGAATTACTTTTCATGATCAGTACTGGGCTCAAAGAAGCAGCACTGAGGTTACTCCTGATAAAAGGTGAGAAAATCAGAATTCGCAGTTCTGCTGATTTTATATGAATTTTATAAAGTTCAAAAAGTCCACACTTAGAAGAATTTCCAAGTGAAACCAGTCAATGATAGCCTATGCAAGGGAAATTCAAGTTACTGGTAAGCAATGTTCCCTCTAATTTATTTCCTCTGTGTGCGGCAGTGGAGGGTCTCTGTGCGCTGCAACCATGGCTATGTGCGCCAGGAACCAGACAACGCGCGTGTGCCATGCCAAATATCACTCAAAATATTTACTTAAAAAGGTGAAAAGATGGTGCATTTTCACACATACAGCGCCACGTTAAGGGTCTTAAGGTCAGTTTGCAAATTGGATAAACACGACATTACATGAATTAGTTACACAGACAAGTACACTTCAGACGTATGCCCGTTCAAAGGTGTGGGGTACTGTCTGCGAAACCTAGAACAGAAGAAAACATGGGTAAGGTATGTTGTTAAATTACAATGCACAAGATGGACCACAGTTTAACTCTACCAAACAAGTACCTGCTCTGCTTGTACTCGCGTATCCCTGTTCAAATGTGTGGGGTACTGTCTGCGAATCCTAGAACAGAAGAAAACATGGGTAAGGTATGTTGTTATATTACAATGTAAAAGATGCTCCACAGTTTAAGACTACCAAACAATTACCTGCTCTGCATGTACTCACGTACTCCCGTTCACATGTGTGGGGTACAGTCTGCGAAACCTGCAACAGAAGAAAACATGGGTAAGGTATGTTGTTACACTACAATACACAAGAACACAAGATGCACCACAGTTTAACTCTACCAAACAAGTACCTGCTCTGCTTGTACTCACGTATCCCTGTTCAAATGTGTGGGGTATGTCTGCGAATCCTAGAACAGAAGAAAACATGGGTAAGGTATGTTGTTATATTACAATGTAAAAGATGCTCCACAGTTTAAGACTACCAAACAATTACCTGCTCTGCTTGTACTCACGTACTCCCGTTCACATGTGTGGGGTACAGTCTGCGAAAACTGCAACAGAAGAAAACATGGGTAAGGTATGTTGTTATACTACAATACACAAGAACACAAGATGCACCACAGTTTAACTCTACCAAACAATTGCCTGTTTGTTCTGCCTCTACTCCCGTCTGCCTGTACAACTGTATTTGTAGCACGGTCTCACAAACCTGCAAAAGAAAAGGGGTGCAGGTTGTGAATCTATTTACCCAGCACCCCAAAAATCCAATGTGGAACATACACAAAATTACCTTGTCTTTGTGGGTACTCACGCCTGACCATTCAAATCCAAATACCCTACAGACTGCAAACCTGCAATTGAAGACAAGATGGTTAGCAAAGGCTCTAAGAGTTACAAAAAATGAATGGGACTGGCCCAGATACTCCATTAAGAAAAACGACCAAATAGTTACCTGGGATTCCAGTTTAGGCAAATAAGCACGTGCCCCTGTGCTTCATTATTAGCACCCATTAGGCTAAACTTATATGCACCTACCCACACAATCCAGCCACTCTCATGCGTTTTCTTTACCTTTTGCCATGTCAATGTTTTAACAGATATGTGTCCCATTCACACACATTTGCATGTAAGCAATGATTGCCTCTCTCCATTCTGAATTTATGCTGTCTAATGTTCATGCAGTAACTTGGAAAAGGTGTGAGTTATATATATGATCTTTAGTCATCTCAAATGTACAGGCAAGACTGTAGAGTCAGCCAGCCAGTGTTGGTATCCATAACATGGCCCAACCCCATATCTTGAACATATTTAAACCAATATATTTTCCCTTGTTCAACATGTTAGGGAGGATTTTAAAATTGTTCATAGACCTGTACTTCTTTTGTCCAGATTCATTGCCATGGGTTCAGTGGAAAACATCCAGCCATTAAGTCAATTGGGTTAGCTCGAGTTTCTGCTGCTAGTGGTACCAAGATGGTACTCTTAAGGAAATTGGTTAGCTGGCATTAGACCACTTTCTGTGCCTTCACCATATGTGCCCCAATGTGTTAATCACAGCTCGTGAAGGGGCTGCGATTAACATGGATATTTAAATAAAAGAACACAATCTGCCCCGCTTTCCTACCACAACAATACAGCAAGTCTGCAAACCTGGCAGATTACCCTAAAAAGCACACAAGCCAGGTTTTTAAACTTGCTGCATTGTTTTGAGAAGGCAGCCTCGAACACTGCGCCCAGGTGTAGGACGCGCTGGCTGGTAGCTTTGCAGGCAGCCGTGCTCAGCTTTCCTTGTGCTTCATGTCCCGCTCTCCCATAGCGGTCAAGGTTTCAGGTTGCCTATGTGCGCCATTTGCATAATGTCAGTGTAATTATGAGTGCCATTCAAGGACTAGGACACTTTCTCCTGAGCAAAATAAGCAATGATGGAAAGAGATAAATATTAGAAATAAAAGCTTTTTGAGAATGGGAAGCGGTAAAATATCTCCAAACTGCTTTTCACGAATTCATATTAACCCACTCGGCAGCAAGCACGGTCAGTCTCACTCACTTGTGAGGCCTCAAGGCTGTGATCAGAGCCACCGCAAATCGGGTATACTTCGGTGGGCTGCCCTGGCTGCCCGCTCTTCAAAGTACAGACCTGCCAGCCGCACCAGTCACTCCCCGGCAATTAGCAGCCGGCCATCATTGTAATTTTACATTTATTTACTGCAGCCTGGAGCCATGCGGCAATGAGATTAGGGGAGCGCTGCTATGATTTGCTGTTGGAAACACAATCTTTATGATGCCTTTGGGACCATAAGGCAGCACACTCTGATGCCCTTAATAGAAGATTAGAGAAAAACCTAGAAAGCCACATACCAAGCTTAACATGTAGGATATATAACGTGTGTGCGCCACTGGCGATGGAGAACAGAGCTCTGCAAACAGTACAGCCTTTCGCTCTACCACAGGCTCTTACATAGCTGAATGCCCCGGCTGTCACCAACGTGCTCCTGTACACTGTTTTTTTTTTTAACGTGCCGCTCTAAGGTGGGCATCAACATCTTGAATGTAAATTAAAGAAGAAAAAAAGACAAAATGACTGTCACAACGTGATGTATAATGTTGCACTTGTGATGACTGGTGAGAGCATACATGATCACACTTGCCTCAAAAGATAAAATGGCCACTTAGTCATGATACATGCATGCACAAACAGCACACTGGGGAAGGCTCTTCATTATTATTTTTCCCGGTGCTGGGCAGTATTGGCTAGAATAGTTTTTTTATTTTTGTCGATGCTGCTCAATCTCAGATACTTGTGTGTGATGTGAAGTTGCTGGCAGGCTGATGCGTTTCATTTGCAATGCTCCGACTAAAATATGAGACCACAGAATCTGCTTTTCTTATGTCAAATTTTTAAATTAAGGTAGTAACCTGCTAGGCAACTTATCGCTGTGCCAAGGCAGCCAGCCAAACCACCCTGGAGGCCTGTAAATTTCATCTGTGTCCATGGCAGCCTGCTCTGCAGCACCCAGGGCAGCCTGCACCACCTACCAAACATATACACATTTTCGCAGGTTTTCTCTAAATTTCTTCAGCACAAATTCTCTAATAATTGCAGTATTTAGCAAATAAATGATAATTACCGTTTCTTTTCAAATTAGTTATCTTCAAATTTCTGAAAGGGGCTGTGATTAACTGGGATATTTAAATAAATGAACACAGTCTGCCCGCAGCCTCGCTTTACTACCATAATAATGCAGCAAGTCTGCAAACCGGGCAGATTTCCCTGAAAAGCCCACAAGAGGTGTTTTTAAACTTACTGCATTGTTGTGTAAGATTTGATTTAATTAGAGGAACAGAACTGCATTAGAAATTAATAAGGAGTATTGGTCTGTCGATTAAATGAATTGAGTAATAGTCCTCAAATTTCATTAAAAACATTTCAGAGGATATAGCGCTTTAATAGACATGCACCATGCCATACAAGAAAGTCCAGTAAAGGACATAAGTGAATAGGCCTCCAACAAGCCCTCCGGTGAAGAGTGGTCTTTGGGATTTGAAATATTTGTTCCACCGCCGGCCAGATTTTAGCACCAAAAGTAGAAATAGGAGAAACCAGTGCTTAATTTGTGCCGGTGCTTTCCGGTGCTTAGCACCGGCACTTAATTTTCAGGCCCGGGTCTACATGCGATATTGGCTGCACACTGGTGAAGAGCTGATATTGCATCACAGCAGCCCGCCTTATGAAGGCACACGCTTAGAAACTGCTAGGGTCCCTGCCTTATCATAAATCACTCGCTACCAATGATGACCCCTTAGTTGCAAACTATACATTTAGCCCGCCCCGTCCCTACTTGACAAATCGTCAAGTGTGTGTCCTGAGTTGGACCAATGGGATCACTGTGCTCGCTGCAGCCCACCCAGGCATACTGCGCAGCTGCAGCGATTTTCAACGGATGTCATGAAGCGAGCAGCGTGTTGCGCAGCAGGCATCTGATGAAATAAAACTAAAAGGTTGTCCCAGTAAGTAGTGATTTAATATGATGCTGCTGGTAGTAGTGTGTGACCAGGACCTCCGGGTGTGAGCTGTTGATGAGCCAGGACACTGCCCTATTCTACACAGGCAGCCACTCCTGCCCCCCTCTCCCTCGTGGCATAAACATTTCGCTTTAAGTTTAACACGTCCAGGGCCGGACTGGCCAGCCGGACAAGCGGGCAATCCCCCGGGAGGCTGGAGCCCCAGGAGGCCGGTTTTGACACCTGGAGGCCGGTTGCGCACCCAGGAGTTGTGATGCACGTTACACGATCGGCTCCCGGCGGCCTCTCTAAGATTCTCAAGCCCCTTTAAAAGACTAATTATTCTTGCACAGGTGCATGCATGATTACATAGCGCTGCTGTGCTAAACTCTTACGTACTTGAATAGTTCATTAAATCCCCTTCTGAACATCCAGCTAAACTAGCGTATACAATTGAAACCTTTCAGCAGGCACCTTTCAGTTTGATTTTCCAAAATTATCCTGGAAAAATCATATTGAGCAAAGTGTTGGGGTCACTCACTCGGTGCAAAATGGGGGCTGAATTAATAATTTTTTGCCAGGGCTGTTTTAAGTTCCCAGTCCGGCCCTGAACATGTCCATGACACATCTTTGGGCCCCGTTACGAGATCAGGAGCAGTTCACAAGGACACTTCAGCAGCTGAAAGCAGCGAAATGTTCAGATGAAAGTAATGGAAGAAAGTAGTAAATCAGGTGCTGAAATCTCGCCCCCCTTGTAATTCCTCATTTGGTAGGAGTGGGGCGCGGGAAGGGAATAGCATTCCTGGTAACTGGGCACCATATATGCATAAGTGGCGCACTCTGTAATAGCTCCGTTTTAAACCTCACTCCAGTTTTAGTTTATGTATTCTATAAAGTGGGTGAACATAGACTAATGTTACATATTTATCTGATAGCACGAGACAGGCACAAGAGTGACTCTAATTTCACTGACACTTTGAGGCCTCACACATTTCATGCCTGCCAAACTTCGATCAATTCCAGAAACACACTGAAGTGTTTTCTGTGGCTGGAAGTCAACAAGATCCCCACAAGGCGTGTGAATTCCTGGTTTCATCTCTTGCTAACCTGCAGTCTAGTGACATTTGAGTGAAATCAGTACCATCGCTACAAGTTAAAACCCAAATCGTGAAACGAGCAAAACTTGTATTGTATTCCGAACATCGAGCAGAGCTAAAACAAAAAAAAAACAGAAAAAAAGAGGAAGCACATGTGGATGATGCTCAGTATGTAGAATAACGTAGCAGAAACATATCAAATCTTCCTCTTAGCCTCGAATGAATGCGCAAATCAATTAGGAATAATGTTTAATCTGTTTCCTTCTGCTATGTTCGACCTCCTGGTTGTGCTTAATATGAGCTGGCTGAACAACAGCACCTAATCATTCATTTTTGGTGAGCACAGGTTGATTAAGCGATTCGCCCAGAATCACAGGATATTGAGTCCAGGCCGAGGCTGGAACTGATTCCCCAGCCCCAAAGTTGGCAGCTCTGGCCATTACGACACTTCCCCATCACACTTGTAGGGTTTGTTAGGCAGTGCTGATAGGAGAAATTGGCCGGTCGAAACTGCCTTCTGATGAGAGCCCCGGCACTTCTTTTTTTACAAATTAACCACTGGGAAAAACGAAGCCAGGAAATAAAGACAAAGCCGTCCAGGCCAGTCAGACCCAGAATTCCTGCTGTAGCCCCCGACAAGGCAGATACAGATGTCCTGCAATAGTCCAAAACTGCAGCATTGCCTCGCACTGCAGCTTCACTGATGAACTGAGGGCCTTCGCGCTTCATCGCCAAAGCTGCCATTGCTGTAAATAGTTTTAACTGCAACAGCAAATACCCCGTTCAAGGGGTCACCAGGAACTCCCAGCAGACTCAAGCCCGGCCGGCTCAATAAAACACAGCAGTCCGAGTCTAATCACTGAAAAATCAGGAAGTCGCCCATTTGACAAAACGGGAGAATATAAAGCAGATGCATGCTACAATAGAAGCACACCGTAAGATAATGTTGCGTTTAAAAAACAAATAGCAGTCACAATGGGGAAAAAATCGTGCTATCTTCGGAAATGGTTCTTCCATCTCTTGTGTAAGTAAAGCGAGGCTGCGGGCAGATTGAGTGCTTTTGTTAAAGCATCCATGTTAATCGCAGTTTGTGATGGGGCTGCGATTAACATGGATAGTTTAACAAAAGCACTCAATCTGCCCGCAGCCTCGCTTTACATATAAAAGAATGTAAAACCAACAGTGCGGGCACTACAGGGCGGCAAAACAAAAGCGAACCCAGCGAAAACAAAAGGCCAGCAAGTGGCCACATTACAACACTTACCTCTGCTCCCGAGTATTCAATGACTCCAAAGTGGTCACTTCCGCCGCCGTCCTCCACAATCAGGAAATGCCTGTTTTTTCACGGCGCGCGCCTTTTAAAAGTGGCTGCGGCGCGAATACTCTTGCGGGATGTGCCCTCTATGCCCTCTGTGCGCGCTCCACACATGGGACTGCGCGCTCGGGGGTAGGGAAGTGCGCGCGCGCGCGGCCGCGCGGGTTCCTGGGAACAGTGCTGGTAAGTATGGTTAGAACTACTTTTCAACATCAATACTGGGCTCAAAGTTGCAGCACTGAGGTCTCTCCTGATAACAGGTGAGTAAATCGGAATTCGTTGTTCGGCTTATTTTAGGTGAATATTTTAAAGTTCCAAAACTCCACACATAAGAATTTCCCAGTAAAACCAGTCAATGTTAGCCTATGGAAGGAAATTCAAGTTACTGGTATGTATGGTTAGAATTACTTTTCAGGAACAGTACTGGGCTCAAAGATGCAGCACTGAGGTGTCTCCTGATAACAGGTGAGTAAATCGGAATTCGTTGTTCAGCTGATTTTAGGTGAATATTTTAAAGTTCCAAAACTCCACACACAGAAGAATTTCCCAGTAAAACCAGTCAATGTTAGCCTATGGAAGGAAATTCAAGTTACTGGTACATATGTTTAGAATTACTTTTCAGGGTCAGTGCTGGGCTAAAAAATGCCACACTGGGTTCTCTCCTGATAACAGGTGAGTAAATCGGAATTCGTAGTTCAGCTGATTTTAGAGGAATATTTGTACAATGGTGAAGGAAGGGAGCGGGGCCTTGAGGTGACATGTGCAAACACGCCCTGTTGCGTGATTAAGTACCCTTGAATCCTGAGGTCCCCTGGGGGCCAACTAGCCCACCAGGTACCTCCAGTATGCGCCAGGAGGCTGTGTTGCAGAGAGGTGTTCAAAGGCCTTGCCCCTTTTTACAACACTCTGCAACGCAGCTCCCTGGCGCATACTGGAGGTACCTGGTGGGCTAGTTAGCCCCCAGGGACACCAGTATTCAAGGGGAATTTGTTCCCCCTGTTGCAATAAGGGTAAGTGGCCTCCGGCCTGATCCCGTTTAAAATATATATATATTTTGTGAAGGGGTTGTGTAGCCCCCCTCCCTTTTTCTTTTTTGGGGCCCTGGTGACCCCATCCCCCAGGGCCTCACCGCCAAATAAAAAATTGTAAAAAAAAAATTACGGGAAGGGGGCCATAGCATAGCCAAGAAGCTCTGAAGCCTATAATGAGAACAGAATACATTAGCAGACTCCCAGAATTTGGTATCTGGATGTATTTAATCGCTACAGTATACACTTACTTTAAGATTTTCCCGTGGAGATTCACTAGTATGCAAAAGACACACAATTGTTGGAGGAACGTAGAACAAATCGAAACATTCCCCCCCGGTCAAGAAATCTGGGTTAAATCCATCATTCTTTTGCTCACCATGCCACCCCAGTTTAGACCTGGGCATATGCAAATCAGTCTTGACCCTGTGCCTCATGGGAACAGTCCAGCCCGAACTGCCAAGCCAGGTCCTCCATGGATTGGAAACAAGCATCATAGGACCGGTTTCGGGGTTTTACCTCTCTTCAGCCTGGATAGCTTGATTCCAGTGGCACAGTGAGCGCAGGACCCAAGTCTGGGCATACCTGGCACACTTAAGGCGAGAAAGCAAAAGACACACAATTCACTAGTATGTAGGTAATAGCCAAGATGCAAATTTATGGGTAGCCCCTGATGGACTCTTATAGGCCCCTAATAGACAGCAGGAGAAAACGGAATAGAGCCGTTGTTGTCTTATATATTCCTATTTAGCCTGTAATGCGCTACCCCAACCCTCATAGGCTAGGTAGCACCAAAAACGTACGTCTTGAAAAATGGAAAGGCACACAATTCTGAAAGAAGCTGTGTTTCCAATACAGAGGCTAGATGCAAAGGCAATTGTAAGCCCCTACAAGAATCCAAAAAGGTCCCCTGGAACGAGAGTAGAGGTTTCCTTTGCACACCTTTTAATGACCCTTCCCCATTTAATGTGGACAATGTGACATTGTGAGGGTCAGTGGATTAATGGGAACGTGATTCATTTAATGCAGACATTGACCTTTTGTGCTGATTTATACTATATTGTAACTAAACTAGGTGAGACTTCCAAATGTCTTGATGGTGGAACTGCACTGTATTTGTTTTATTCGTGTTGTTTTATGTTTATTTTCAAATAAAAAAGATTTTTTTAAAAAAGAATCCAAAAATGTAGTTACTTAGTGTCCATCATTTACAAATATATTTTGGAATTTAGTATCTGAATGAATTTAATCACTACAGTATGCACTTACTTTAAAATGTGCCCTTGGGGATTCACTAATGTACCGATGATAACCAAGGCTATGATAAGCCCCTACAAAAATCCCAAAATACTGTCACTTAGTGTCCATAAAGAATACAAATTCACAATAAGTTGTTATATACTCTGTGTTTAGGGTCCCTTTCCTCACTACAGCAAAGAAGCCGTGGTCAAAGTAAGAAATCCCAAGTGAAATTTCATGCTGAAAAACTGTCAGGCCTCTAAACCTACTAAAAAATAATTAGTCCGCTAGCAAAATTTGAAATGCAATACAAGCGTTGGTTTTCGGTGAAAACCCACAATTGATCTAAAAAATTCCAGCAGGTAGGAATTTCAACACGTGGTGGCGTCAAAGTTCATCTTTCAGTAATGCTCCCTAAAGCTCTTTTTGTGATGATCACAAAAGTTCTGGAAACATCTGTGCTGTTAGGTGAGACCTAAAGAGCAGGATTCAATGGGTTTACATTGGCCTTGTGCCTTCAGTGCACACAGCGTCGTTCAGCAACCAGCTTTGAAAAGTCACATGCAAATCAACTCCAAAATTAAAAGAAACATTCGATTAATTTTGCTTCCTGGAGGGTCCGATGAATATGAATGTAACAATAAATGAAATTCGAGGTCACGAGCGTGTCAGCCCTGTGTTTTTGAACCTTGCTCGGATAATAAAGATGGCGTTAGTTCCAGAGACACGAAGGGAGAAGGAATCGAAGATGGCATATTAATCATAATTAGAACAACTATGACAGGTCGACGGTGGCACATTTTTAATGACCAGGAAGAGTGCCTCTTCATAATGAACTGTTTAATTCATTAATCTCCTCATTAACAGGGTCCCCTCCTAATAAGTTCAACATAAAGTTAGTATAACATTGTGTTTGCATTCGTCCCTCGTTTATCAATTTCAGCTTGATTGGGGCGTTCTGATGAAAATGAGGTGAATCATTTAAAACATATAATTACTCGGATATATTCACATAGTAATTCCCCAGTCAATTAGGGGCTTATTATTAGTTGCCTGTGCGCATGCAAATGTATCATCGCCGCTAACCTGGTTTTTATTGATTTGTTAGTGGCCTTCGGAGCAGCACACCCGAAGTTGCGCGCCGGCCTCCCTGGAAAGGATCCTAGCGAGCGAGCCGTGGAGAGAGTCCGGTTCAATTAGTAGCCTGCGGTTCCCCAGGATTTGAAGATTGGTAATTAGTCTTAATTGATGCGCGGATATGCGCGAGTGGCCGCTAAGGTTCGTAATTCGAACTATCATTTTTTGAGGATGTACATATTGCCTCAAAAAATTGAACTTGTCAGGATAGGAACATTTTTCTCCAGTTGCCAGCATACCTTAGCTACGGATATCCTTCAAACTGTACACCTAAAAGCTTACTTCAGCAGTGTGATCGGCGAAGTTAAATGCCAATCGGGCCTAGCCATCGCCACACTCAAAGCGACCTATTTATTATTTTTGGGATTTTATATAGCGCACAGACGGGGGTGTCCCGGCGCTGTGACAGGCGGCAGAAGGAAGGTACACAGTGGAGGACTTAGAGCAGGTGAATAGCCAGGTCTTTAAGGCACGTCGATAGAGGAGTTCTGACTCAGAGGAGCGAAGGAAAAGTGAAAGTGCGTTCCAAAGTTTGGAGGTGATCACCTTAAAAGCTGTGCCACCCAATCTGGACCTGCGAAAGCGGGGGGGGGGGGATTGGGGGGCAAGGAAACGGAGATGGTTAGATCTGAGGGTCCGGCTATGTTGATAATGCTTAAGTCGCACTCTTAAGTAAGCTGGGCCATGTCCTAGGAAAGCCCTGAAAGCTAAGGTGAGAGCCTTGAATGCAATCCGTTTGGTCACCGGAAGCCAGTAGAGCTTACTTGGGTGGGGAGAGATTGGGTGGCAGAAAGGAATTTTACAGAGTACTCCGGCTGCCGCGTTTTGAACAATCTGTAGGTGTCTAGTCACGTAGGCAGGTGTTCCAAGATAGAGACTGTTGGCGTAGTCAAGATGGGAGGTAATTAGAGCATGGATTATGGTCCGACGGGACTCTAAGGGGATGAAGTGGGGACATTTCCAAGCATATGGAGCTTCCCGAAACAGGAGGAGGACACTTCTCTAATTTGGGTTTTACGCAACATCTCGTTGTCAAACCGGAAGACAAGGTTCCTAGCCGTGTCCACAGGTGTGAGAGGGGGGTTCATCTCAGGTGGCCATCAGAGTGACGGGGCAGGGAAATTATTTTTGTTGAAGAAAAGCACCTCGGTTTTATCCGAGTTTAGTTTAAGGGTATTAAGTGCCATCCATGCCAAGATGTTGCTCAGGCAAAGTCTAAAAGTAGAGAATGCCACCTGGAAGTGGTCTTCAAAGGAAAATACCTGTTGTGTATCATCGGCGTAGGAGATCACCTTGCAAGATTCAACCAATGCGGCAATGCCTAGAATATTCCACATGTACTAACTTTATTTAGACCCGGGTAGATGTTGTAGCCTTACAGCTAAAGCGGTCGATTTCAAAACTGGCTAACCGTGCTCGAGTCTGGCTAGGAGCGCTCAACATCCTGTGATTTTGGACAAATCACTTAATCTCCTCGTGCCTCCCAAAAATTAATTTGTCCATCTGTAACAAAACTGGTGCTCATGTAAAGCGCTCTGATTGGTATCTTCGGGTCGAGGTCGCGCTATATAAAAATCTAAAAAAAGAACAATGTTGTGTCCATATTGGAGCTATTTTACATCAACCCTTGAGTATATCAGTCTATCGACAATCTTAATAAATAAAAACAATCTATGTGGGGATTAACGCAAGCCCCTGCAGCTCCTGGGTCATAGTGAGACCCACAACCCTTTAGGGGACCCCATTCAGTTGAAGATGATGAATATCTGGGGGACTCAGGGACTCCTCCTCACATTCTGCAGGCCCTGCCACCATTTTGCGTCACGGTTTGTCAGATACATTTTGGGTATTATTCACAGGCCTCGGAAGAGGTTACAGAATGCCCTAGCTTACAGTGTGGTTGGAAACAATTCATGTTTTCAAAATGCATGCACAAACAAGACATAGCTAGCCATGTCTGAAAATGGCTGCTTCGTTCAGAGCTCTAAGCTTCCCTTACACCAACTCTCAGGACAAAATGGAGCAGCAGGAACATATTTGAGGGAGCTCATTGGTGGCTGTCTCCTGTGGTGGCTGCGGTGGCTGATGGACGACTTGTTGATTTGATTTATCTATTTGTAGAGCGCGCGAATGCGCGAATGCCCAAGGGCGTCTTGGCGCTGTGAGATACCTCTGGCTCTTGAAGACCATTAGCCGTACCCGTTCTCGGGTACGGCTAATGGTCGACAGACACGACTTGCACCACCACCAAAAACAGTGCCCCCCCCCACTTAGCTGCACCACTGGACTGGAGGGGAGATATTGCCTGCCTCACATGTGGTTCCCAAAATGACTCACTTTAGGGTGCCTTTTGCCAAGTATGTCATGCTCAATATAATGCGACCACCGCCTGTTCACACCTCTCTCGCAGGCACCGTATGGGAATTCCATGTGTGTAACAAAAGCCTGGGAGTCCATTTCTTCTCTGTTGTTGAGGTAAGGCTGAGCACTGGCCACCACTGCAACTACTGGCTTCTTTCCATGTACACTGTTAAATTTAACAACATCTTAATGTTATTTACAGCCAACAATAGACCTGCTGGTACGGCACAGCCACAAGCACATATGTTCACAAGGTAGCACTGATTGGTACCTAGGAAATATCTTATTAATTTGCAATACTAAGTTAGTAAATGACAAGTATCTGAAAACATAGAGCAGTTCTAATATTATACTCACAAAGCCATGCTGTACATAAAAGCACTCATTTAGAAAGTGAAATTTAGGTCTATTTCCTAAGGCAGAGGGAAAGTTGAATGATCTAGAATCAATGTATGACTTCACTATAGCCTTGCAAGGTCATGCCTTGAAAATATTGTGCCGAATAAAGGGGCATATTTATAAAAAAATGTCACACAGCGCAGTAAGCCAGGTTGCTGTGCTGCGCTGCGTGATAGGGGAAAGGGCAGTAATGCGCTATATCTTAATGTCTTTTCCCTGCTCACAATCTGCTGTCTATTGCCAACACAGGCATGCTTTCACCATGGTGCAAGGGAACTGTGTTGTAAGCAGGGACACCTTCCTGCTCAAAAACAATCCCATAAGGCATTTTCCTCTTTCTATTTGTGCCGCAGGATGTAGCACACGTAGAAAGAGGAAAAAACGAGGAGCAATAAAAATATTTCTCCTCGTTATGCCTCACCTGGGAAGGCATAGCATTTTGATGCATTCCAAGGGTTACCAGTAATAGTAAATCTGGGAATGCGCCAAAATCCATTGGTGGATGCGTGAGAACACCCACACTCCGCCAATGGAACGCCTCCCTGGGGTAGAGTAACGTAATGCAGCAATTTGCGCTGCACTGCGTTACTCCATATTCATCAAGCCACTCAGGGTCACACAAGGTGGCCTTGCGTGTCTTGATACATTTTATTTAAGAGTTACATCACTCTTGCGCCCCACTGCATGGCGCAAGTTTGACGCAACTCTTTGATAAGTTTAGCGCAAAGACAGTAGTGTCAAAAAGACAGCAGACACTAGAAAATACACACAGATACACATGCAGCCATTATAAAAAACGGCAAGCTAAAAAAAAATTTGCTCTACGCCAGTGGCGGCTCACCCATAGCACCAACAGTACGTTGCCCTCTCCATGGTGCCACAACAGCACGTTTAGATTTTTTTTTACAGTTTTAGTGTACTTCCTTCTCACTGTCTGGTTCTCCTATTGGTGGATCGCTCTAAACATTGCATAGTGAATGGGGGCTAGCACCGTCATGAACGTGACATCTCCTGTCCCGCACGCCACCAAGAAGTACAGTGCACACATCAAGAAGACCGATTTCTAGGCCTGTGCTGACTGACATGCATACTTCAGGCCTTCAAACCAGTGATAAGGCAGGAATCTGGGTGAAACAGAGACAATCTTCTGTCACTGTTTGCCTGGCTAACCAATCCTAGACCCGTATTGTAAAAAAGAGCATGAGAAAGGTGCCTAGACTGGCGGGGAAGTAGTCTGTAGTGGAAGACAACACTGCGTGCTGGGGCCCAAAGTGTCTCAGAAGAGAACAAGGAGGACCCTACTCACATGGGAACCAGGGCATTAAATTATATCAAAAGACAACGGCTCCTGTGGACTAGTAGTAGAAATATATCATTAACTATGTAGCTAAATAGCGATTCAAATCGCACGACAAGGGCTATCAGGGATGTCAAAAAAGGCTGCACCATCAATTTGAGAGAGTACTCAATATTGTTTATAAACCAAATCACAAATCACAAGATTGTACAATTATTTACAGCTTGCCACATAATCATGTGAACACAAAAAGAGAAAAGGTGCACAGTGTCCCAAGTGTACATATGAAACCAAAAATGTTAAATACATAGACAACATATATTGATTACATACACAAAGGTTTCTCATAAAATAACAAGTAGAAAGGAAAATGACCAAAATATTAATAGTGAATAAATCGTAGTGTCTATATATGATCCTAGGCACTAATTGTTGGTTCAATTCCTTATGGCGTTGACGGCGTTTCGATCCTTGGGAATATGGGTCTCATCAGGACAGGACAATGGGGAACATCTGAATGATAGCTTGTTATCTCACCATACGTGATAAAAATTGTAAATGACTTACAGGTTGCCCAGCCGGGTACACTGTAGTGGTCAAGAAATTTCCAAAAGCGTGATGCTTTCAATGCGTTGAGGGCGTGGACTTATACATTCGAAAGGGCGCCTGATAGCGCACGATACGTCCACATCTTTGGACTGGATATGTAGAAAATTACGGACAGGACGGTGCCTGAATCGGTAACGGTGCCACTCAATGGCGTTTCCGCAAACACGCGTTGTTAGTCTGAAGGGGCCCAAAGTGTAACTGGTGATTGGCGGTCTTAGGTGGGAGAATTACTTCTACTTGGCTGTTCACTATGTGACTTTATTTTGAATCCACAGTGATTAGCTATGTTTTTGTTCCTTTGTTTGTGGTGTGCTCTTTCCTGTCAAAGCAAACACAAGGAGATGATGGCCGGAGCGCTGAAACTTTTCAGACACTCACCGCCAGTCACAGATCTGTGTTGAATCCATCATCATTTTTTATCTCGCTTCATCACCTCAGTTCAGGCTCATCTATATGCAAATCAGTCTTGACCCTGTGCCTCATGGGAACAGTCCAGCCTGAACTGCAAAGCCAGGTCTTCCCTGAACCGGAAACAAGCATCCTGGGACCTGCTTCAGGGTAAGACCCCTCATGAGCCAGGCTAGCTTGAATCCAGTGGCGAAGTGAGCAAGGGACCCACGTCTGGGCATACCCTGCCAACTTAGGGTAAACAAAGTAAACACAAGGAGATGATGGATGGAGCGCTGAAACTTTTCAGACTCTCACCCCCAGACACAGATCTGGGTTGAATCCATCATCGTTCTTTAGCTCACTTTGCCACCTCAGTTTAGACTCAGCTATATGCAAATCAGTCTTGACCCCAGTAGTCAATGTAAATTGATACTTGTATAGTGCACTACTCACCCCAAGGGTCTCAAGGCGCTTGTACGAATACTGCTGTGGAACCCATCCTGGCTTTCACTGTGAGGCGTCCACTCCTGGGCACCCCCAAGGTGGAGGCCAGGCATCCTTAGAGTGGTGGGGGCCGTTGTGGAGATCAAGCAAGCTATTGCCCAAAGTTGCAGAGTGGGATTCCATGATTGGAATAGGCACTGAGGCGAGAATTATCAGGTCTGTGGAATTTTGAGCCCAAGACCCGCCGAGGCGGGGAATTGAATCCTGGTCCCGGGCTAGACCTCTGCATCAGGGTCTGCCGCTCTAATCATTGAGCCACACTTCTCCACTATTGAGCCACACTTCTCCACTTCTCACAAAGTGAGCAAGGGACCAACATCTGGGCATACCCTGCCAACTTAGGGCAAACAGAACAAAGTAAACACAAGGAGTTGATGGACGGAGAGCTGAAACTTTTCAGACACTCGCCCTGAGGGTAATTATATTGACATGATGTGGGACATGATGCAATTTAAATGGATGTTGCGGCTGAGGGGGTATACCAGATATTTTTGTTATTAGCAAACCATCGCCAGAGTCTCCCAGAGGGAGACTAAGATGGGGCAAATGTTGTGCTCATTGTTGAGAGCCGCGTTTGAGAGCGCTCCCTCCGCAACACTAAGGCTAGTTTGAGGCTATAAATTGTAATCTGGTATGAGGTGGTGTTTTAAAGCCCTGAAATGGACCAAGGATACTACAAACAGCTACTGTCTGCACTCCAAGCAATCTTTTTGGCAGACCGGTTTTCAAAACTACAGTGAATGCTCTAATTATGTTTAAACAATCATTTCGATTACTATGGGCTCCTACGAATATATAGGATTATTTTATACAACTAAACAGTAAATGTGTGCCAGGTATGCACACAAGAAGGGATACCTTCCAATAGCTTGCTAAACCTGAATTCCTGGAGTCAGTATTACTGGCACGGGGCCCCTCGTGTCTGATACGTTGTGTTTTTGTCTGCAACGTTAGAACCCACCTTTGAAATAATGCGCTCTTTCGTTAAATGCCATTGTGGTCTGCACCATTCGTAGCCTTACTCCAATGCCAGTCTGGCTCGTGGGTTAGTTATATTTAAATAATTTACTACAGCATTGGCACAGTAGGATGTTTTAGCATACATTTTGCTTCACTATAGCAGTAGTCTTTACCGAGCAATAAGTTCTGTAGTAATTTCTCACATTGCCAGCATTAAAGGTGACATAGTTAGGTTATTGTGGGCACTATGCTACCCACTTTGGAAGGTGGGAGCCCGGGTTCTATGGTCTAGGGTAGTGAACTTATATAACACAACGTTCGCCGAAGCTTCTCGGCACTTTTGTCAAATAAAGGCAAAGTGCTAGGCTATAAAAATTAAAGGCGAATTTTTAGTAATTTTCTGAACTTGATACATTTGGTTTGCAGGTGGCATGGAAGAGTATTCTAGAGATTGGCCGTCGCTACAGAAAACCTTCTTACACCCATCTTGATCATTCTAGTCCTGCGTAACTGGGAATAAGAATGGAAAGTAAGATGGTTGATGTCAATTACATTTTTCTTCAAAAACAATCGGGACTCTGTGGACGAGTACCGATGTCTTGAAGGCTATTCTTTGCTTCATTGGCAGCCAATATCGGTCTTACATGAGCTTTTCTCGAAGTCTTACAAAACTTAGCCTGCTGCAGCCTGTTGTACAGTACTAACTGCAGCTGTTCAGTTAGATAAGCAGGGGAGGCAATACACATGGTATTACCATATAGTTCTTAACTTTCAATTGCATATTTTGGCAACATTATTCACTTAATCTTTGATTCAAAGATTTGAATTATTGATAACGCCAAGGTTATGCACTGCTTTTGAACTCACTGGACATTATCCCATTTGTGGAGGCCTGTCAACCAGGCTAGTATGTTGTGAACGATTGGCGGTGAACAAAATCTGTTTTATAGGGATTTACTTTAAGGAAATGTTTAGACATCCACCATATGGTGTAGCAAAGACTGTTTTTAAATTCAAAACAAAGGGGGCAGCTCTCATCTCGATCTTTCTTCACACAAATGAAAAACTGTGTATTGTCAGTATGCATATAGAAAGACACTCGCATTTTGTGCAGGGCAACTGCCAAAGGGTATGTACAGCCCGTAAAAAATAGGGGCGATAAAACCGGTCACCAAGACAAGGCTGTCTTGGGCTCTTGACTGTAATTCGTGTTATTCTGGGCAAATTACTTAATCTCCCTGCGCCTAAAAATGTCAATATATGAAATGCAAAGCAATAGAAAAGATGTGAATATATTATAATTATGCAGTACATCAGATATGTGAATCTCCGCGTGAGATACACAATATCGCATGATCTCCCATCACCCTCACCCATCCATTAATTAACAGCGCCCAGTTACTTCCCTGCAAGTTTTGATGTAAATAAAACCAATGTACATGAAAATCTCGTTGTAATGGTGTTTCCGTTCTGCACCCTTGATACATGACTGATGGCATGAGCCACTTTAGATTACCATCTACTTAAAGTAGGTGTATGACAGTGTCTTAGTACAGAAGAAGAAACTCGACAGCAGTAACTAGAAAAAAGAAAATATCTAAATCAAAGAAAAAATGACACGTTTGAAAAAGTTTCTCGTGAAATGGCTAAAGATTTTAAAAAAATAAAAATAAAAAAAAACAAATAGAAGAAAATTTAAAACATTTTGGGCTTACATAATGTTGAGTATGAGAACAAGTATCTATTTTTTTGGGGGGGTGGTACGATTTACAAGGCGTAAGAGTAAGCATCTTAATAAAGCCTTTTATACAACATGCAGTAAGTACATCTCAAGTAAAGAGCAACATTTTTCTTGTGAAGGGGCTGGACAGTAAAGAACTGGGAAATTAGAAGGAGCCTGGAAATAAGCCATTTGAACTTTCTCTATTTATTTGGAGCGGCATAATGTGAGTCTAGTAGTAGCGATCACGTAAGAAGGCTGATGACCATGAATATTTCCCGCCATTCTAGTAGTAAGATCTTTTCTGGAAAAATTACTTAACCTTGCTCCAAAATTATTGAAATGTGCTTGACTTCAGACGCAGTGCATTTATCAGTGGCGCTGTTCATTAGATTAGATAGAACCGTCCTAACGACAAGTCGACAACTATTGACTGTTAAGACACTTTCCTTCACATTTATGCTTCGGCGCGGTGGTTCTCCGAGAAGCCCCAATAAATCATACCGCTCCCTCCTTTTGACTTTCGCTACATGTGCGTTACCTTATAATTGCACTTAAATTGTTACAAAAATAAAGGCAATTAATATTTTCAAAAAACAACAGTGAGACAGGTAGTCAACAGATCATTTATCAAAGTGAAGGCGTCTCTGCCCGGATTCTGATCTCCATGTGGGGCGGCGCCCTCAGCGGGGAGCAGCCTGCCGGTCCCAGGGGCCCGCGCGCCTCCTGAATGCCTGGCGCGGGATGATGAGCACTTGAGCAGCGAGCAGATCAGGCCCGTGCAGGAAGCGCGCGGCAGCACATGCCAAGTGTATGCTAATCAGGGAGCGCGCGCTCTCTCTGGAGAGGCACCAAATCACTCATTTTTTCGAAGCAATTAGCGGATAGTCTGTTTTCACTCACAAAAGAAAAGCATTTTTCGTGTTGTTAATCTTTTCCAGAGCCCGCCGTGATCTCACTTCAGAACCGCATTAGGCGGAAGGGTCTTGGAAAGTGGCTGCCGCGCAAAAAGCGGCAAAATCCAAGGGATTCGCCGTACGCCATTTGATTGGCACAGTCTGATATGCTGCTAAAGATTTCCATGTTGCTTTAACATTCTAATTTATAATAATATTTCCCCACAGGTTCAAGGGAATAGAAGTGAGATGATGGGGCGGGTGGATCATATCCTCACAAACTTACTTTGCTGCAGACGGCCTTGCAGGGCCGTAAGTGGGATGAAACAACGGGAGGGGGAAGGGGGAATACTTGGGTCCTGTGCTCTCCATGCCACTAGAGTCAAGCTAGCCTGGCTGATGAGGGGTGAAACCCCGAAACCGGTCCTAGGAGGCTTGTTTCCAGTCCAGGGAGGACCTGGCCTGGCAGTTCCGACAGAACTGTTCCCATGGGGAACAGGGTCAAGACAGATCTGCACACGGCTGGGTCTGAACTGGAATGGCATGGGGATAAAGAAAAGACAATGGATTTAGGCCCAGATCTCTGTACAGGGGTGAATGTTTGACATTGTGCAGCATTCTGTACATCAATGTTTTTTTTGCATTTGTCACCCGAGTGGAACAGGTATGCCCAGACCAAGGTCCAGTGTTCTCCTTACCACTGGAGTCAAGCTAGCCAGTCTGATGCGGGGTGATGCCCCGAAACCGGTCCCAGGATGCTTGTTTCCAGTCCAGGGAGGACCTAGCCTGGCAGTTCGGGCAGGACTGTTCCTATGGGGAACAGGGTCAAGACTGACTTGCATATTGCTGGGTCTGAACTGGAGAGGCATGAGGAGCAAAAAGCCAATTAATTTAGGCCCAGATCTCTGTACCTGGGTGAATGTTTGACATTGTGCAGCATTCAGTCCCTGCATTGTTCTTTTTGCATGGGTGGTGAAGGAGGCATTAAGTGGAAACAAAACCAGGCAGCTTTATAACCAGTAACCATGGCATTCAGCATCACCGGTGGTGGGCTCATAAAAAGACTTTCAGCTTCTGAGTTTGTTCTTTTCCTTAGTATGCACTGAATAGATCCAATGGATAGCTGTATTTATTGTAACTTGAACGTAAGAACGATTCCACATTTACAGATGCACATTAAGGTGGGGCGCAGAAATCTCTAGTGGGTGGGGATTTGCTATTCTTAGATGTTGCTTCAGCGCACACAACATTTTCACTTTTTATCAATTAGTTTCCATCCAAACAGCAACATTTCCAAAACTTTGTTAAGGTAAAAAATATGTAAAGGCGTTGATTTGAGAAGCCCGAGTGAAAATCATTTTGTTGGATAGTAACAGTAGTGAAATACCTCTTTTTGCATGATCACCCCCAGATTTTTGTACTGATACTGCAGGGTTTTGGCTCGGAAGGTGAACTAAGCCCTGCCGAACAGGCTTCAGTGCCAGTGCTCTATTTATTTATTTGCAAAGTTTTATAGCGCTGGCGAGACCCGGAGGTATCAGAGCGCTTTACATGAGGATAAGCAAGTTACAGGATACATAGTTATATCATTTGAATCAACAAGTTACAGGTTACATAGTTCCAGCCGTTTGAATCAAAGAATCACAGAGGGAGGGGCAGTGAAGGAGACACGAACGGGGAGCTGAGGAAAACAATGTCAGGTGACCGGCTGAGTAGGAGACGGCCAAGGGGCCAGACTCCTCTATAGCTGCATAGGACAACTCCACGGGCATCGGCCAAGGTTGCTCGGTCTCCGCGGTAGGTAGAAACAGATTTGGTATCCGCCCAGGGGGCGTCATCATTATTCCATCGAAGGTGGAGAGAAGGAGACACATAACGGGGAGACGAGGAGAAACAATGTCAGATGACCTGCTGGGTAGGTGACGGCCAAGGGACCAGACTCCTCTATAGCTGCATAGTACAGCTCCAACGGGCATCCGCCAATGTTGCTCAGGCTCCGTCGAAGGTACAAACAGTTTTTGTAATATACATCAGTTGAATCAGCGAGTTACGTGTTACCTAGTTACATCAGTTTGAATCAAAGGATCAAAAGAGGGAGGAGGAGGGGGAGGGAAGGAGACACAGACGGGGAGACGAGGAAAAGAATGACAGAAGATCAGCTGTGTAGGGGTCGGCCAAATAGGTGCTGGAGAATAGTTATATGAGTTACAGAAGCATAGCATAAACATAGGGTGGAGGGGGTAAGAAATACAATTGGGACATGAAAAACAGTGTCCGACGTCCGGCTGGGTAGGTGACGGCCGAGGGGTGAACCCATGCCAAACTCCTCTTTAGCTGCATAGGGCAGCTCCACCGGTCATCGGCCAAAGGTTGCTCGGGCACCGCAGTACATAGAGAAGGTTCTAGATTCAGCCTAGAGGGTCATCATTAAAAAGTTCCATCATGGGCGCCGGTCACGGTGCAGTTCTTGCCTGAACTTGATAGGTGGTGTCTGAAGTGTCATTCTCAGAGCTGGTGGAATCCCGCAGTCAGAGAGGACCTGCTGCTTTGGTGGCATAGTATCAGTGCGGTGTATGGCGTGGTGGCAGGCAGCGGCTCCCGCTGTAAAATGTTACCCGAAATCTGGTCCATAGCTCTCAATCCCTCATCAAGAAGTTGGGCCTGTTGCAAGAAATTACCTTCTGGCTGCCATCTTAAGGTCAGGCAGCTTACGAGGTGAGTTGGCAGCAGATCAGTGGCCGCTGGGCGATATCGGTCATCTGGTGGGGCAACAAAAGTGGCCAATCCTCCTCGTCCTCCTCACTGCCCTTGCTGCTGGCTTCGAGCTGTCTACGGTGCTCCCTCACCTTACGGGCGCCATTTTGGAATCAGGCAGGCCTCCCCTCGTTGTTCTCCTCTGTCGTAGACTGCTCACTTGCAAAAAGTTAACTTACTTGTAAGTTTCTACTATATGGTACCAGGGGCACTCAGGGCCGGTAAGTTAAGTATCCCTCATGGCCTGCAGCACTTATTGTGCCACCATGAGTGTGACAAAGCAAAGCATGTCTCTCAGCATGCAGAGAAGTTTGTCAACTGCTAATTTGACTTTGCCATTTAAACCAATGGCTAAGCCCTAACGTTCCTTATTAATATTTGTAAGTCACACCATAGGCAGGTACTGAACCCTAAAGGCAGGGTGCATTATATTAAAAAAATGAACATGTGTTGCCTCAACTTTACATGTCCTGACAGGAAAATCCCCCCATTGTCCTGGGCAGCACATGCCCTGCTCTGCGAGACATGCTACATTCAGGTATGGACTTAAAGCTCCGCCCATTTTCTGCCCATCTTTTCAATTGGGTGCAGTTACTGTCCTTTCTAAATGGTTGCTTTTGATTCATGAACAGACTTAGCAGACCCTCCTTAGTACTGCCTTGTCTGCATTTGTAACCTCCCATGACAACTGGACTTTTTACTTGTGTTTTTACACAGTCTGTTTATCTACAGTCTGTGAGCACTATTTTCTTGAATTATTTTCCCTTTTTGCAGGTAGAACGTGTTTTCCTGCAAGGGTGGCCACTTAGTTATTTGATTAATTTAGTGCTTGATCACTGCGCCTGCTTAATTTAATATGCACATGTCCCGCTCTTGATCACGGTGCCTGATTAATTTAATATGCACGGGCGCTGTGCATGATGTTGTAGCACGGCACACATTTTATCACTATTGTATTTTTTATAAATCATGAAACACGGCACTCCCACTGCACCGTCCGAGTGTGGGCTCACGCCAATATTTTAATAAATAAAAATAAAAATGGAGGCCTCTTTTTTATTTGTTTTACGGTGGCGGCGGCTGCTGCCACTTCGCTTGCAAGATATTAACTATGCACCCGCTTACAAATAGATTTTTTTTTAGAAAAAGCGCCCCATGCAGCACTTTCACTTTAATGACGACCACCCCCCTTTCTTTAGACACAGCTCGTTTAAAGAGAGGTGCTGGGGCACCATTAAAGTGAAAGCTTGGCATGTAAAGCTTTTACAAACAAGCATTTTAAATACCAACTCATAAGTAAAAGGCTTTGTCATTTACAATGCCAATAGCTCAAACTCTCGCAAATGCGAGACCTATTGCATTACAAATGCTTGTTTACTGTGGTAAGGTTAGTAGCCTCTTTGGCAAGTTACACAGGGATAACTAAAAAGTGCTAACCTCTGAATGGGACTGCTAAAC
This sequence comes from Lissotriton vulgaris, assembly GCF_964263255.1. Taxonomy (NCBI): domain Eukaryota; kingdom Metazoa; phylum Chordata; class Amphibia; order Caudata; family Salamandridae; genus Lissotriton; species Lissotriton vulgaris. Next base: position 981,577,623 of record NC_141689.1, read on the forward strand.
ATGGTACTTCAAGGTATCAAGGAAATCATTGCATTAACCCTGGTAAGTTGCTCAAATTGAATATAGGGCAAATGGCAACTTTAGAAAGTGACCACTTTGTTGCCCAACCTTTCCAGTAGCCATTTACAGTTGCACACAAGCTGTTGTTCTGAAGACAGTCTTCTGTCCTCTTAGGAAGAGGAACAAAGGGTCTTCCAAGAGTAGAGGTGCGATCTCCTCCTGGCTTGATGGCCACATTGGATGTGAGCTCGAAAGGCAAGCTTCAAATGAGACTCTGCTTTTGAAGAACAAATGGTTGTGACACACAAGAGGAGCTGCTAATTTGCTTTAGCAGGCAGGCTGGCATCTCAGGCAGAGAGGGCGAAGTCACTGTCAAACCGATTTTTCCAAGGGTGTGTACCCCCAGGCAGCTACACCTCTGGATTGGGCTAGAGAGTTTCACACACCAAGAGAAGTGTTCTGTCATGTTGGGAGAGGGCAAAATGGTGCATTCTGGGCTAGCTAGATGCCACACTTTGCACAAAGCCACCTTCAGGCAGCAGAAAATCTGGTAACCCATTGGCAATTCCTCTGCTTTTTTTCACCCTTCTTGTCACAGACAACGCTGCTGCCTGGAGAAGGATGCCTCTTCCTGACCCATTAGGAGTTTGTGGAGCCTTCTTGAAACAGGGTTTAAGGGATGCTCGTCTGCTGAACCGACGGTCCTGTCTGCGGCCGCCCCCCGACCGTGACATGAAGGGACAGCTACTGCGGACGTGAATGAGAAAGATTAAAATCTGGGCATCTGGGAGGAGCCAGACCATCATGGCCGCTCGGAGCTGATGCTCCTTGTTGAACCTTCCCCTCGACTTCAGAGCGGGCATCCCGCCATGCTATTTCCACACCCGGAGTGGCATTTCTGCGACCAGAATGCGGGCTGATCACAGGAAGATCCCTGTCTCCCTTCTACGAGCTGACATCAGGGAGAGATGAGGCTCGATGTTCCTACCGACGATGAGGCTAAGATAGCGCCCTGCCGAGTGTTGGCCGGTGAGTGGGGATTCCTGTCCCACTGCTGAGAGTCCACCTTCCCCTGAACCTGACAGGGGCTCACACCAGCCGAGGCGACTGAGGGGGAAAAAGGCAAGGGGTATTTTTTCCCCATGAGGGAGCAGATCCTGAACCTGGTTTTATGCCTGGGGGCAGATCGCTGTGGTGTGCTGAGGTTTATTGAGGTCGCGCCAACCTGGAAAGGAGAAAGATCAACGGAGGACCTCCGATGACTGTGCGCTTCAGTGGAGGTCGCCGGTCAGTAAACCGTACGACGCGTCCCAGGTTAGAGCCGGTTTGCCGGGTCCCCAGAGGGTGACCGGTGGCTCGGGGATTGAGACGTTTGGGGAGCGAATGTAGGGGTCCCGTGGTACCAGATGCGTACAGCAGTGATGATTGAGGCGGCTCAGTGGGCAAGTACACAGAGAGGAGCTGCAGGAGACGTGAACACCTGAGGGCTTACCAGAAAGTGACAAGGAGTCCCAAGGGGATGAGTGGGCTGCTGGGAGCTCCCTGGGTCTCACCAATCTTGATCCCTCGCTATCTGAGAGAGAGGGGACCAAGAAAATGACCGCAGGGAGGGATGAACAGTACTCGTTTCGGCCCGCCAGACCCCAAAATGGCAGTCGGAACTACCCACACGAGTGATATCACAGGAGACAACCCCAAAATGCCTGGGGGTAAGGGAGAGCTTTACTGAGGCACCCTGTAAGGTCTTAGAAGGATTTGAAGAAGGCCCAGGTACAGTGAGACACAGCAACACACACAGCTCTTGCCTGACCCTAAGATGGCCACCATGTGCCACTGCTAAAGTTCTATCTCGAGGAGACCCACCATTTCAGACACCAAGAAGGACCTAGGCACACACAAGAGTCACCTCTCTACAAGCGCAACTGATCCCCACAACACGGAGAGGGATCCCCTGGAGATATGAGCGGCCCGGACTCCCTGGTGGTGGGCAGTGATCGCATATGCCACCTAATATAGCCGTAACCAATGGGTCTTACTACTTCACACCAGCTGAGAATTAAACAGGTGGACGGCCAGGAGAGTGTTGAATCCAGAATGGCGCTGACCAAGGAAGACCGATTTGCGTCCGTGACGGACTTCAAGACTGAACTTAACACCAAGGCCACAACCCCCTGCTTGACCTCAAGTTGGCCGCCTCAGTTGGTCTCTCCATGATGCTCTACCACTCCTGGACAATAGAACTGGTCATTGACCTGATCTTAACCACATCCCTTACCTGAACTGGATCCTGCTCTCCCTCCAGGACATGTTCTCTTTGAACTTCCCCTTGACCGTGGAAACCCTGCTATTTGACCGATGCCCAGTGGAGCTCCCTGTTAGCTGAAGAGGAGATGGGCTATGGATTCCCACTCGGCCGTAACCTACCCAGCCGGACTTTAAGCAGACGTTTCTTTGTCTCTCTGTTGTACAACCCTCATACCCCTTTACCCTACCCCCTTCCCCCTCTACGCTTCCTTCTTCTTGCCTTCTATACCTTTAATGTGTTTCTGTTGAGACCTAGCTATTTGACCGATGCCCGGTGGAGCTAACTCACAGCTGAAGAGGAGATGGGCTGCAGATTCCCCCTCAGCCGTCACCTACCCAGTCGGACCTTGGGCAGACTTCCCCGTTGTCTCTCAGTCGTACCTATACCCTACCCCTATTTCCCTTACCCCCTCTCCCTTCCCCACCCCATTTTCCTTTTCTTCTATGCTCCTTAAATGTTTTTATTGGTATCTTTAGTAACTTGTAACTGATGTAAGTTTGCAACTATGTGGAACCTATGTAAAGCGCTCTAATACCTTCAGGTCTAGGCAGCACTATTTAAAACTCATTAAATAAATAAATAAATAGTCACCACAACCCATCATTCTTACTTCTGTCTTTCTTTTTTTCTGAGACATATTTCTTTGTCAATAAACTGTAACTCTGCATTTTCTTTTATTACAATGACTTCAACATTGATTAAAGGTATGGAAGGGTTATTCTGTAGATCAGCTGGCAAGATAAATGGAGGTGCACTAGCAGTGGTATTCTCATTACCATTATTGAGATCAGGTTTATAATTAATCAGAAAGTAATGTTTGGAAAGGAATAATGTCCCTCTTAAGTGTCTATGAGTCAACGTCCTAGCGACATTTAAAAACTATAAGTTTCTACTATCAGTGTATTTCCCTATAGTATGTTTGCCTCCCAATAAAAACCATCTCCATTCTTCAAATTATCTCTTGATTGTCAAATGTTCTTTGATTCCAAAAGGATAGTTCATTTGTGCTGGAAAAAAGTAAGCCACTTGCTTCATCTGTCCAATAGTAGGATTTGTTTGAGGAAAAACTCCCCCATGGAACGATATGAAGCACCTGTCTCTGCAAAAATTGAAGTTCAGCATTTGGATGTTGGAAGCACAAAATAGTAATAAAAAAAATGTCATTTGTCTCTTTGGACCAGATAATAGGTTGCTTATTTACAATTAAGGGGCTCATTACTATCTCATTACTATCTCAGGGGGAATTAATCTTATAGATCAGGGTATCTCCCTTATATTTGCACACGGAATGCCTCTTCCCAACACCGTCTCGGACTCTAGACCGACCAACTTGCGGTCGGCGGTTCCAACTGCCGGATTACGATGCAACCGAACACTGTGCGGTCGGATTCCCATTGTTTCCTATAACAGCTTGTGTTATGCATGAGAACCGGCCGTAACACAGGCTCCTATGGGGGAATAAGTGAGTGTTAAACCCTGCAAACTTTGAAGGCACTCCTTGGTGCCTGCTACACAGTGCAGGGTTTTTACAGGGGTGTTCCCTAGGTAACCCCTCGGCCACAAACCATATGCTGTGAAGGCTAAGGGGCCCTGCCAGGGCCCCCCAAAGTCACTTTCTGACAGCTTTCTGTGTCAGAAAAGCCAGCATGGAAAGGCTGTTGGAAACCAACATCATAATCCTGATGGCGGAAACCTCGTCCATAGGAGGTTACGGTGTAATTCTGACCGACAGGAATACTCCGCTAGTTGGTCGAACCGAGTTGGAATGACTGGGCGGATTATGTTCCGACTGCGAATATCACAATTGGGCGGTTGGACTGTAAACTGACGGAGTTGGTCGGCTAACTACCTCAGAAAATCAATGAATGAATCTATAAAAATGGGAAAAGCCTAGAAAATGTTTATGGAAGCAGAGTAGGCCAATGAATTACAGGTGGGACTTTTAATATTATTAACCCCATTAAGAATATAAACTCTTAATGGGCTAATTATATACTCCTGAAAGTGCTACTTAAGTGTTATGAAATCCACTCATTGAGTTTGTCAAAAAAGGATGGTCTCTTATTCTTTGTAAAACTGAGTGAACATATTACACGTGTGTTTCAAGGATTTAGAGAAAATCAAGAAATAATTTAGATATACTATACAAAATACAGCCAAAAATCCTCTCAATACTTCATTAAAAAAAACATTTCACCACCTCTAAGATCAAGCTTGGTAAAAATACTTGTCTGTTTGTTCTGAGCTAAAAGACAAAAAACCTAATGCTAATTGGTACCTGTTATTTACAGGCAATCCTGTTCTTTGCTCTGTAATCATTTCATGTTCTAATTCCACCCCTTTTTTGAGGGGAAAAAAATAAAGGTGATGAGACGGAAGACTGGGATAGCCTGATAAATCTATTTGTGAAATTCTCCTGTAGGTACTGCCTAATGTGTTCTGTTTTTGATTCTGTAAATGCATATACAGAATTAAAAGTTATCAACAACCCAGGATCCAAATCAGCATTGCAATAATAACTTTGGTAGGAGATAATGGCTTGCTTTTTTCTTATTAAACACATTAAGATAATTTTCATAAGATAAGGGCAAAATAATTGCACTATAAACATAGGAGTTGCCATTATTCTAGATAACACCTTGAAGGATGAACTTGTTCAACAGACATCAAACATTGATCCATAGAATATAACAGAATTTATTGGTAGTGTTCTTGCTGCTGAAATGAAACTGGGACTATGCAGAGTTAACCACAGCATGCTCCACATCACTGTGAACTGAGTAGCATCAATAAAATACAAATAAAAATGGGGACTTCCAAAGCATACCTAAGAAATCATGTGTATATTAAAGTGTACACACTCTGAATACAATGCAGTCACCTTAACCTCATCAGGAACCCTTTTCTTGATCACAAATCTGAAAATATTATGCAAACTTTCCCATACAATTTTCTGAGGCTCCTGAATCTAAAATTCCTGAAGTGAATTTATCCTGCCCATTGGGTTACACCATTTTCATTGGAACTACTAAAAGAGCAACTGATGACTGCAGAGTATTCACTAACTTTCTTTATTCGACAAGGCAAGACAATTCAGTTTTCCACCAACTGTAATTTCTCCATCAGTGACATTACTAGTTGTTGACTCTCTTAAATTCTGGGTTTGCTCAGAAAATCTTGTGCAAAGTATATACCAAAATACATTCATAATCTCTGAGCACATTGTCTTTCCCTTTCTCCTTGGAAAACATTCCATTCACTAGACCAAACTGCACTGGCTCAGAACTGTTCTCTTCGATCGTGGATCTGACTGTGAACACTTTAATCATGATCTCACTTTTCTTAGAATGATGCTCAGCTAAACAATGTTCTAACTGTACCATTAGATCTATGAGCTTTGCACACATTGTAGGGTGATTATTAACCTGTGCTGGTACATCCTGCATTAATTTTATAGACCTAGATAGAAAATAGTAGATTGTTTCTCTTCAAGTCAACCAGTCTCAACTACCAAACAGTTAACAGTAGTTATATAAGTGATTAATTCTTGATGACAATGCTTCAAATTCTCCAACTCACTATTTAAGGAAAGCAAATGTCAGATCCTATCAACCATTTACAGGCAGAAGGCATAAAAGTATATAGAAGTGGATCATTTAATTCAACTAATGGAGCACTCCATTTAGCAGCTTTCCCACTCAAATAAGACAAACAAGGGCTACTTTAGTTTGGTCATCAGGGAATGTCATAGGCTTATTTAGAAAATGCACTAAGGTAAACTTTCTGGGATCTTCATAAAATCTCTCTGAGGTGCTAAAGTTATCACAGATTTTATGTGGGGCTACACATGTACTTTAGACGTAGAGTCTCGCACTGCATTGTTAAGGTCTTATATTCTAAAGGTAAACAAATCTGACTTGCATCTTTACTTGCTGGCTTCAATAAAAAACTGCATTCTTTTTTAATTTGAACTAAGTTAGATTGTTAAGTCTTTTTCTCAGATCTCCCCAGAGTAGTAAGCCTTGTTTTAGTTTATTATTATATAAAATTTATAACGCGCTCAGTTACCCAGGGGCATCCCGGCGCTGTAAGGAACGAGAAGGGAAAGCTCAGACTCAGTCACTTCACCGGAAACAAATGCGTCTTCAAAAGTTTCCTAAAGTGCAGGATATTGGGCTCTGAACGAATCTTAAAGGGCAAGGAGTTCCACAGTGCCCCCACTTGCACTGAAAAACGCCGGCCCCCAGAGCGAGCTCTTTTTACTCTGGCTGACTGCAAAAGATGTCTTTGGTCCGAACGCAGTGGGCGTGTGGGCTTATAGGGGCGTGCCATAGTGGACAGGATAGAGGGGCCCCTACCATGCAGGATTTTATGAGCCGTGCATAACGCTTTGATATTTCACCCGCTCCTTAACGGGGAGCCAGTGAAGTGTTTTCAGGGCCGGGGCAGCTGAGTGTCTTCTAGGAACCTCCATCAGCACTCTAGCGGCTGCATTCTGCACCTGTTGAAGGGTTTTAAAAGTCGCTTCGGGAGGATGTATGACGTTACTCCGCATACTTTTACTCCGCATACCGTTACAACGCGACTTTTACAATGCATACCACTACAACGCATAGCGCTTTGAGGTGCTGGATAGTGGTAAGTATAATTTACTATTCTAACTCCAGTCCCCGTGGACCCTAGGGAAGGTGTTGGATAGTAAATTATACTTTTTCCCTATCCTAGAGCGCCCCCCAGCGCAATGCGTTGTAATGGTATGCGGAGTAAAAGTCGCGTTGTAATGGTAGTGCGGAGTAAAAGATGCATTGTAACGGGTGTATACCCTTCGGGAGCACCAAGAAACATCGCATTCCCGTAGTCAAGTCTCGACAAGATTAAACCACGAATCAAGAGCTTCCTAGATGGATTAGGGAGCAGTGGTAGCACCTTGCGAGCTGACCGCAACAGGCCAAAACACACCCAGCGGTCTTCCTGGCGTGCGTCCTGAAGGACAGATCTTCCTCTAACCAAACTCCCAAGCTCTTGATCTCCTTCTTGGGAGATGGTGGGTCACCCAGAGACCGAGGCCAACAGCTAGCAATGAGTGAGGGACTAGATTTGCCCAGCAACATAAGCTCAGTTTTCTCTCCATTGAGCTTAAGGGCAGAGTAGGACATCCAACGATGAATATTGGCGAGGCAGTCATGAAGGACTTCGGGTCGTTCCACCAGCTGGGTGAGGCCTACAACCAGCTGAGTATCATCAGCATAGCTGATGATCTTCACTCCTGAAGGGGAGACCACTCTTTCAAGAGGAGTCATATAAATATTAAATAAGGTAGGGCTCAAAGATGAGCCCTGAGGGACTCCACATTGAAGAGGGAACAAGGTCGACTGCTCTGCCCCGTCCCAGACTTGATAGAAGCGGTTGGAGAGGAAGTATTCGAGCCATTTCAAGGCCATCCCTGTCACACCCACCGCTGACAGTCGTTGGAGGAGCACCTGGTGACTTACGGTGTCGAAGGCAGCACTCAAGTCCAGGAGGATCACTGCCACTGACCCCCCTGTATCAAGAATGCTCCTTGCTTCCTCCACCACTGCCAATAAGGCTGTGTCCGTCCCATGACCAGGGCGAAAGCCCGTCTGGAAGTCTCCCAGCAGATGATGGGATTCTAGGTGATAAGAGAGCTGGCGGTTAACCATCTTTTCTGCGACTTTTGAGAAGCCGGGTAAAAGTGAAATAGGCCTAAAATTGGCCAGGTTTGAGGAGTCTAATCCTGTTTTTTTCAGTAGTGCTTTGACAACTGCATTTTTCCATCTCTGAGGCACCGTGCCCTGGGAGAGTGAAAGGTTAATGAGGTCAGTAAGCGGAGTGGACAGAGTGTTTGCCACTTGTTTGAGATATTTCATAGGCACCGGGTCACTAGGAGACCCACTCTTCATCCCTTTAAGGACTTTTACGACCTCCTCCTCCAAAAAGGGCCGAAAGAGGACAGCTCAGCGGGGCATATTACTGGGCAAAAGTCCATCTCCGGGATCTGAGAGGTCGCAGGCAGCGAAGACAAAATCTTCTCTATTTTCGAATGAAAAAAGTCAGCCAGCTCTTCACATTTTTCTTGAGGGTTGTCGTGCACAACTGAAGGGACCGGAGCCTTCAGGAGTTCCTTAAAATTTTTAAAGGATTCCCCTGGTGAGTTACTTGCCCTCTCGATCCTATCGCTGAAAAAGTTCCTTTTGGCATCTTTCAAAGCGACTTTATACTTCTTCATCAATATCTTGTAGTCTTCCCGACTTTCTTCCGTCCGCTCTCTCCTCCATGCCCGTTCTGATCTTTTATATGATGTTCTGAGACCCCTAAGTTCAGGAGTATACCAAGAAGCGGAACCGACTTTTCTTTCCCTGATGGGCCTTCTCTTTTTCGGAATCAACGAGTCCAGAGTATTAGTCAGCCAATTTCCCACATGCTGATCGGCAATAATGGGGTCAGTGACAGGGGGAGGACAGGCTCTTGCCAACTCGGCCGCCCAGCTATCCACTGGCAGCCTCGACCAGAGTCGTTCCACTGTATACCGTCTAGGTACAGGATCTCTCCCCTTCCCCAACTGCCATCTAAGGGGGACTAGACAATGGTCCGTCCAGGGAAGAACCAAGGGCTGAAGGGCTTGCAGGTTCTCTGAGTTAGCAAAAGCAACATCCAGCTGATGACCCCTATTATGGGTGGCACCAACATTAGCAAGGTGTAGATCGAGTGCACCCAGCATGCCTTGTAGATCTCTCGCCACTACATCACAGGGATCATCAAAATGTAAGTTGAGGTCTCCGAGAACTATAAAGTTGGAGGACGCGGCAGCCAATGGTATCACCGCCTCAGTGAAGGAATCTAAAAAATTTCCCATCATTACAGGAGGCCGATAGACAAGAAGGCCAGAGATAGAGGTAGTTGAAGATATGCGTAGCGAGAATTGACAGCCTTCAGAGTTATTAATACCGCAATCTGCAGCTTTACATACATATTTATCTCTGTACAAGATGTCCACTCCTCCCCCCCTCCCATCCGTCCTATCTAGATGAAACATGAGGTATCCCGAAGGGAGGGCTTTAACAATATCGGGTCCAGAGCAAGAGGTCAGCCAAGTTTCCGTAAGGAACAAGGCATCCAAACTATGGTCCAAAATCAAGGAATTAATTGGCGTGACAGGGTAATGACCTGCAGTTGAGCAGAGCCATAGAAATCTGTGTCCGGTCCTTAAAGGTGCTACCAGAACAACATAGAAGGCATTGTGTAAAAAGGGTACCTTCTACCCAATGGTAGCTACAGCTGGTATGTCTGGGAGCACGTAACTACAACAGAGTATCCCTATAGTACCTGAGAGTTGAGTCCATATGTCCGGAAGAGTTGAGCAGAGTAACGCGCCATATGCCCGTCTGGGCCCGGACGGGCTTAACTCTGGCGAAACTCCAGCGACGTTCCGGCGATGACGTATTTTCGCTGAGCGCCTGACAACTAGAGCGCTAACCGCGCCGCCGGCAATGTCCCCCCTCCCAAGATGGCCACCACAACTAGACAGTGGACAGGGACCCGCGATAACGCGGTGATCTCACAGATTAGAGTGGGGGTAAGGTGGCAGCAGTGCGAGTCTGCGAGTGGCCTGTATTAAAACCAGGGGAAAACAGGTAACTCAAAATAAAAATATATCGGCAAAAACGGGGCTTTTAAAAGCGAATTAAACTAAGCAGCTTGCAGAAGAGTAGCTGTGAGTGCGAGGGCTTTCCTGGCGTTCTGAATCAAGGTGTTTAGTTATTACATGTATGGTTTGGAACAAGGTAATTTCAAAATATTTCTCTCACATTGGATGATAACATGGCTTAGGTAATCTGTTTAATTTGCGTTAGTTTGGCAATCTGGATCCAACATGAGTGATGTTAATCTCCTAAATTCTCTGCACCCACTCAAAATCATGCAACAATCAGCAGAAGATCTAGGGAACGGTGAGTGAGGTAAGAGATATGAGCAAACACATTCAATATCTTCATGGCGCCTGTTCTCAGTGCTGGGCTCAACCTCCACTGCTGAATCCTTGATATCTAAAACATGAAATTAGTTCTTTAGTAGTTCACCATTTAAATTCCACTTCATTATTCCCAATATAATATTTGCTATACTGTGTGACAAGCTTTTTAATTCTGACTCTTTATAGGGGGTTGAAACTCTGGAATGTCCTGGTGCTAAAATACAAATGACATCTCTATTACAGATGCAAGAATTACCTGAACTACAACTTTTGGTTCTATATTGATAACTACCATCAGTGATTTATAAATTAAGTCTGTGCTCTGAATGATTTTTACCGGAACAAGTTCATCAGGTGTACCTAATGAATACACATTAGTATTGTACCTTTCCTCTTGATAACAAGTAATAACTTTCACACCATTGTCAATATCTACATAATAAACATTAACCAAAAGAAAATCTAAACAAAGTCTGTTCCAAGTTGAGGATTATTTTCATAGAATAGATAATGGATTTATAAAGACAACACAGCTAAGAATGCACAGTATAAAAAGTCAAAATCCTTGATCTCAAACACTGTCTGGAAAACTTCCCTGCGCCTAGCAAGTCTTTGATAACTCTAGAAGATGATTCTGAGTTTCAAACTGTGGCAACAAGCGTCCGATTGCAGCACCTAAGTATCTTGATTGCCTACTAAATACTTTTCTGAAACACAATAAACTTATACTAATAAAACTATGGTGGCGGCCAAGAATGCCAAGTCTTGTGACCATCCCATGGTACCGTGAGAGTTGTAACCTGCCTTGAGTGCACCTTTGTGTTGCATCACAGATGCAAAGCTTCACAGCACACAGCACCCACACTCTGCATAGACCACTGACCTATTTTGCTGTGAAAGACCTGCACATGCGAATGTCCTGAGGAGTTTAACACATCCTCTAATATATACAGGCATGCATGGTCCAATGATTATGACAAACCAGGCATAAGTGTGACCAAAAAAGAGACAATAAGCCTTTTAAAAAGCATGGGGATAAAAGTGACCAAACCAGGCACAAGGACTGAAAGGGGTTAAAGAAAGAGGGTTCTAACCCAAAAAAAGGACATTTGAGAAAGAGGATCAACATTGACTGCAGATGGAAAATGTGTGCTTGCTTCAGAATCGGATACAACCAAAATTAGACTCCAGATTCCATTGTTTGAAACAGCCTAACTATGGTGGAATTTACACACTCAAACATTTACTTATTGGGGCTTGTTTGTGACCTGGGAAAGTAGGTAAATACGTCCACTCTTATCAGCTTCCATGTATGCATATACCCCTTGCAAGAAGTTTACCACCTCAGAATTTCTTTTTGATGTATGCCTGTCCAGGTTAGAGAAAATGTGTTTTCATGGTTTGAATGGGGATTGAACACTGACATTTTTAATGGGGTGTTGCTGAATAATCCACCCTAGGGGAAAACATTCTCAAGGAGAAGGAAAAGAAAAGGTTAAATGTGCAAATGCTAATTAACTTCAAATTGCTATTACATATAAGTATGTTAAGTGGGAAAACATTCTGATTAATAGTATGATGAAATTGTATAATACCATACATTTTGTGTAAATTTGAATTTCCAACGTAATTCAAATTAAATTATTGTCAGATATCAAAACTGTGAAGAGGGTGAAAGACAAAAATATGAATTAAAAAATATTGTTTTACATAAATATTGTGTCAAAATACTGTTGCTTAAAAATATTGAGTAAGAAAATATAGAAGGGGGGGCGTGGCCGAGCGCGAAGCGAGATGGCCGCTTAGGCTGGGAGCTCCGCTCGCCGCGGCATTAATCCTGAAATTATCCTGCCTTCCCCCGCTCGCATCAGCTTGGTGCTGATCTTCTGCGGCGTCGGAAGGTCCGGGGAGTAACTGGCCGAAACCCCGGGGCTTGAGGTGACCGGCATCCCCCTTTTCTGCTCCCTGCCGTTTGAGCCGATGCGAAGACGGACAGCTGGCCGAGGGTCCGGATGCTGACGCCGGCTGTTGGTGGTACTAGAGACCGCGGCTGTGCAGGCCGGGACGTCCGGAGGTCCGTAATGCTGCGGATGGCACTGGAGACACACGGATGAGCGCGGAGACCGGCGCAACCCCGGAAACGGACGCCTACATTGCGAAGCCCGCCACATCGGCTTGCCAAGTCGTCCCTTTGTTCTCGGAGTGGCTGGCACAAAGTAACTGCTCGGAGGTGGGGCGCTATTTTGGAGCGGACTTTCCGTTGTGGAACTTGTTTGTCGAAGTAAGCCCTGAGCTGTATGTGCCTAGATTTCAGCGGTACGGGGACCGGGAATCCTGCGTTGTCTACCCTGTACATTACGACCCCGTACCGTGAATCGCGGATACCTCCGGAGGCCCCCATGGACTGCTTGCTGTTTAAATGCCCTGTCCACGGCCGTGGATGGCGTGGTGACCTGTGCCCCACGAATGTGTGCTTTGCCGGCTCCCGTTTGCTGATTCCCCTAGGGGCTCTTGGCTAGGTGGCACAGTGTCAATTTCAGACGCTGTCTTGTGAGGGCGTCACTTTGCGGGGGTACTTGCTTGGACTGGTGTCGCAGGATGGAGCCCTCGATTCGACACATCCTGACTGCATTGGACTCCCTCCGTGTCGCCTGGGTAAGGGGAGCTGAAGACCTTGGTAGACGGCTGGATGCCACTATAGCTTCGCCGTTGGATGACAGCCCTGATGATCGGACGGAGAGTGGTGTCACGGACAGCTCTGTGCAGGAGGTGGGTGCACCGACTATGCCTTCATGGGTGGCCCTGTGGGAGACCCGGACCAGTGATGGTGGTGGCTTTGGGCAGCCTGACTGCGTGAGTGTGGACTTGGGACTTGCTGCTGTGCCGCGGGTGGATCGCGTTCACGGACCTGCTCCTGTGACCATCAAATTCGATTTGCCCTTATTGTGTTGTGACTTGGCGAGATGGCCTGGTACTTTGCTGATGTTCCTACACGCCTGGACGGATTGTTTTCCTAGCCTCTGGATGGCGAGATCGCTCGTGCGGCTGGTCCTGCCTTGCTTGCCTGGCTACCCTGATTTTTTGATGTACTGCACTACTACCTTTCAGCTACCGCGCCTCGATGACAGGGTCAAAATGGGTCAGGGGTGACCCCTCCTTCGGTGTAACCAGGACTGATCCCCGGATGACTAGTGTGATGACCTTGATTATTGTTTGTGTAGCGACGCCGCTGCTGCCTGTTGACGTGCTGGCTTAATTATGATCGACACTGAGCTATTTTGTGTGGGTGGGGGGGCGGGGGTTTACTTTTTGTGGCTTTCCCCCCCGTTTTCTTTCCCTTTCATTGGGACCTTTCTGGGGCGACGGGCACGCTAGTCGGGGGTGGGCCATAGCCTCGTTAGACGTGCAGGGTGGGGGGCTGGGGATCTGTGGGTTATTTCTTCTTATGTTCTATGGCCCATTTTTTGGCTGAGTCTTTCTTCTGTATTCCCTCTTGTGGGTTTTCTGGGGTACCAAGCATGCCTATGGGGGGGTGGGCCGTGGCCTTCCGCTGCATGCAGGGTGGGGGGTTGGGGTGCAACGTGTTTTTTGTGTTTCTTTGTCTCTATGGCCCTACGTTTCTTCCTTCTAGTCTTTTTCTTTTCTATATTCTTCTTTAGTGGGATTGGGTTTCGCGTAATCTGGAAGGGTGTCCACGGTGAAACATTGCGGACTAGGTATATTTGTAGCCACTTGAAGGTGGACCATTGTGTTTAGAGTATTACTTGTAGTTCACTTTGCTTCCTGATTTGTGCCCTTCCCAGGACGATTTCTAACTGTGGCGGGAAGTGGTTCTGGCGACATTCCGCATTGCATACTGTTTAATCCTGTTTGCATGTAAACAGAACCGATGGTTTGTTCTTGATATCCTGATGCCAACTATCCTTCAGACTTTAAATTTTAAAATTAGACCTCAATGATCCTGTATTTGATCCTGATGGACTTGCCTTATTGACCTGTATTGTATTTCAGTGCCTTCGGGCTGCGCTCCTGATTGTATGTGTACCCTTTTTTGTCAATAAAGGTCTTCCAAAAATAAAAAAAAATAAAAAAAAAAGAAAATATAGAAGGTAAGAATATTATGGGGCTGATTATGGTGTGGCCCGGAAAGGCTTTGACCATCGGTTGGAGCCTTTCTGGGCAGCATCTCGTTTTAGTTTCTGACTACCGCATTACAATGCTGGCGGTCAGAAATGTAACCGGCCGGTCATTCCGACTAACTTCCGACAAGCTCAAGGAGCCCGTCCGGCATTCGGAGGCTGGCCCTTAATCCCAAAGGGTGGTACGATACTCAGTCTCTGGTAGGCTTTCATTGTCGGGCTTTCCGACATGGAAAGCCTGTCAAAGAGTGAGTATGCCTCTGCGGCCTCCGTTTGGGGGCTGAGGGTGTCCCCATGGTTCCCCCCTGTTCATTCCTGCACTGTGTGGCAGGCATCCTGAGGTGCCTGCCACACGGTGTAGGGTTGAACACAGACTCCCATTCCTCTATGGGAGTTTGTATTACGGGCGGTTTACGCCTGTAACACGAGCTCCCATAGAGGAATGGGAGTATGCGACCGAACAGTGTTTGATCTCATCATGATGAGGCGGTTGGAACCGCCGACCCGGAGGTTGGTCAGCCTCGTCTCCAAGACGGTCTCGGACGGGCAAAAGTCCGCCCAACATCGTAATCTGCCTCTTAGTGTTTATGTGAATAATTTTTTGGTAAAAAAAATATTAGTGAATGCATTGTATTACAGTTATATAAAATATTGTTTTTAATACATTTAATATATATATTAGTTATTATTTCACTTTTATGTGTTATTATTATTTAAGTAATTGTTTTAGATTTATTTAGGCATAGGTTGTAATTTTTTCCCGTCTAGTTATTTTTTTGTACATTTTATTAGTAATTTATCATTTAGAAACATATTGTTAGGCTTGTCGTGGAATAGGGTGGGAAGTTATGTAAGTTATTGTTTTTTAAAATTATTGTTTATGTTAACTAAATATTTATTTGGTGATTAATTATGTAAATTGATTAATCAATTAATTGTTATTTTAACCATTAGACTGTGTTTTTGATTTTGAAAGTATATTTTCTTTTTTGATGTCGGATTATAATTTATAAATAATTTTTTAATCGAGGCTTGTTGGGTGTATAGGTGAATAGGATGGAAAGTATTTTAATTGCATTGTTTCAATTATTTTCTATTTTAATTAAATATTTAATTGGTAATTGATAAAGTTACTGTCTTTAATCTTATAATTTGTAAAATGTATTTCAATTTATTATTGGTTTTAATGTAATTTGTTTATCTAATTAATATTTTATTGTTATTGTTTTTTTCTAATTTATTATCATTTTTTGGGGAGGGTTGTGGTTGTTTGGAGTAATATGGAGGGAATTGCATTTTTTATTTCTTACATTATTATTGTATTATTAGTATTCTTTTTTATATTTAATTACATTTATATACTTTATTTTTATTTCAAATAGGCTTTACTTTATTGATGTTAGGTATTTCAATGTTTGCTTACAAGTGATTAGGATTTAGAATTGTTTATGTAACCTCTTCTAATTCAATGCTTGGCCTAATTTTGCTTACATAGGAGTGGGAATAGTAACTCTAACCCCTCCAAAGTACAATTCTTTCCTTACTGTTGCTTAGACTTGAGTGGGAATAGTCAATGCAATCCTTCCAAAGGTTAACACTTTCCTTGCTTTTGTTTATGCTGGAGAGGGAATATTAAATCGAACCCCTTTAAAGTCCAAAACGTCCCCTGCTGTTGTTTATGTTGGGTGGGAATAGAAAATCAAACCCCTCCAAAGTCTAACACTTACCCTGCTTTTGATTACATTAGAGTGGGAATAGTAAATCGAACACATCCAAAGTCTAACATTTTTCTTACATTTGCATAAATTGATGTTTAATTAGTTAATCTGAAACTTTTCAAGTTAAACACTTTTGCTAGTGTTGTTTATCTTTGATTGTTGTTCTTTTTTGAAACTGTATATTTTTCTTCAATGTTTATATTATTTAAAAAAAAAATCATTTTTGCTTAACTTTTATTTCTTTATATTAATTTTATACATACATTTCCTTGACATTCTTAATTTTCGATTTGGTAATATCCTGTTACACTATATTTTTGACATGATATTTTGGTGTTACAATATTGTTGTTAATGATATTCTGTCATACAACCGTGAGGTGACATCAAGGGGCTTATTATGATGTCGGTCTGAGTTGCCTCGACAGACACCATTTCGGACTCAGGACCGATTAACCTGAGGTCGGCGGTTCTGACCACCTGATTATGATGCGACCTAACACTATTCGGTCAGATTCGGTCAAATTCCCACTGTTCTCTTTGGGAGCGTGTGTTACGGACGTAAACCGGCCATAATACAGGCTCCTATAGAGAAATGAGTGTGTGTGTAAATCCCTGCACCATGTGGCAGGCACCCCATGGTGCCTGTCACACAGTGTAGGGTTTTACAGGGGGGTACCCTAGTGTTAGAATTAAAATAACAAGCATGAACATTGCCGGCGCCATCTTGCTTAACATAGGCCTTTGCGTGCGCGTAAGCGGCAACCATTTTAGACATCACAGCCATTTCGTACACTACTGGTCACCTGTGTGTCACCCTGACCCCGCCATCATCCCCTGCACTCTGACTAAGCCTGAACACACATACTAGGGTTCTAAAACCTTGTCAGCATGACAATGCCCCAGAGTCACTTCCCGCGCCAAACCCACTTGTCCTTTCATCCTCCATGCACAGGCAAGCCCCCTTTTATAACCTCCTTCCCTGCACCTGGCCACTCAGTCCGGTCCCAGGCACTAACCGACCCCTGTGGACATTGTTTATTGCCTACACACGGCAGGGCTTGTTTCACCAACAAAGGGGCCTGACTTAATCAATACCCCAAACCCTTAGATCTGACCTATCCCACGTACTTTTAGATCCTGTTGGAATGTCCAGCTGCGAGATAGCGATCATCTGCTACATCTGGGTGGGGGACGATTGCTGCTAGGTTTTGTGGGAACTAGCTTAAGGCGGGGATTCCAAGGATGTTTGAATATGCAATAAACTGATGCCAGGTATGTTTGACCATGTAATAAAACAACAGAAAATAGTAATTCTTATGTGAATTAGAGGTGGTTTGCACCAAGCGGCATCGAAAGACGTGGGAGTCATGCTGCTTTTTCACACTAGTTACCCCCTCGACCACTGCTTGTAGACCACGGAGGAAAAGGGCCCTACTAGTGGCCCCCTAAGTCACTTTCTGACAGCCTTTCCGTATCGGAAAGGCCGGTACGGAAAGGCTGTGGGAAACCGACATCGTAATCTGATGGTGGAAATGCCGTCCATGCGGTTTCAACCGGCAGGAAGTCACAGAGAGCTGGTCGGAACTGAGTCGGAATGACCAGCCAGTTTACGTTCCGACCGCCCACATTGTAATGGGCTGTTGGACCGCAAACCTGACCGAGTTGGTCGGAAAGCAAATGTGTATCATGTTCTTCAATGCAACACTGTCAGTAGTGACACCACACTAGGGATAGGGTTAAAGCTTAATTTTCACACATGACTTTGCCACAATCAAAACACACACACGCTTCCACATAGTCTTAAATGTTTAGTCCTGGCAACTGCCTTAATGATGGACACACAGTATTTCTGATTGACCGAGATCACAGTTCCTTTAACACCAGCAGGTACACCATGGATAGGAAGAGGCTTCGCAAGCACATTCTTTTTTTACATATGAGGTGCCAACTGTCATACTCTTATCTACGTTTCCGCAGGAATGTTATGGAAGACAAGAGGTCCCAACTTCCCCTACTCACTCACCATGCCCGACAAAGTCAAAGCAACAATGGTGAATCAGGGGAAGAGGGGAAAAAAAGAGGAGAAGAAAAGTTTCCCATAATGTCTCCCACTCAAGGTTAAGGCCAGGCAGTCAGGAGTGTTTCCTACATGTAATAAGATAAACAGAATGTATGAATATGTGAAATGGACGAGCACTAATTTACAATAATGGTATGAAAGGCAATGAGCGCTGTTACCACAAATGCAGAGTAACTGGTTGATGTTTATCTTTGATTTGCTGGAATGAAGAATCTAGTGACCAGAATGAGATCCAGGAAACTGCGGGCAGGGATGGCAGGTGCAGCGAAGAAACTGGAGAAGGACGCAGAAATCCCTCCAAAGGACTGGAAGCACATAGGTGAGTGACCCCGAAGCCGGGGTAGATGTGTTCCCCGAAGCGTTCTACTACGGGATCGGAGGAATTCAAAATTTGCGAACATTCGTGACAAGAATTTTCAATTCTATTAAGGACACGGAGGCGAGGATTATGCTTCTCAATTTTCTTTACTGAAAATTCTCAGCAGCCAATCAGAAAAGTGAAAACAAAATACATACTACAATACCCATAAACCCAAGAGGGTATCACATGGTAACGAAAGAGTATACCCCTATATAAGGAGCATAAGAGAATAGTACATCCTCTTTCTTTGTGTAGAATAACAGTTAAGTCCAAACAATAATAAACACAGTCCGATATCTGGAACCACAGGAAAGAAAAACCCATCCGTCAGAAGGGAATCCATCGGCCAACAGGCAACAATGAAACTTGAAGTTATCTTCAATGAAACAGTGTCCAACGTGAGTCCACGAAGAGTCTCCGCAAAGGCGAATGACACCAAACGTTACTTGAGGTCAGAACCTGAAACTGAAAGGTAAAGCTGTAATACCAGACCTCCAAAAAGGTGTTACATTATAAGGGAAGGGTAAAAAAGAGTATAAATATATACATTGTAGTATAAACATTTCAAATCAGACATTAAAGTACTGCATTACGGGTGGGATAATCCTTGCCTCCGTGTCCTTAATAGAATTGAAAATTCTTGTCACGAATGTTCACAAATTTTGAATTCTATGTCAGGACCGAAGGCTCCGATTATGCTTGTTCAAAGCTGAGCCAATACAACAGATGCAACATTAACAATAGGTTTGTAATAAAACCATTTAAATGTAGAGTCAGAGTACCAATTAGCTGTTTTCATAATGTCCACTAAACTGACGTCCAGAGAAAAAGCTTTGGATGCCATAGCCCCACCAGCAGAATGAGCACCAAATCTAGAAACGTCAATACCTGCTTCGCCCATGAGCCAACGCACCCATCTTGCTAGTGTAGCTGGGGTCACTGGGCGAAAAGGCTTCTGCAAAGCAATCAACAATTGAACCGTCATATCTTGACGAAAACCTACAGTACTCACCTCATAATCCTGGATACATTGAACCACACACAGTTTGGGATTGTCAGGAAATGCAGGGTAAGTGACGGAAGAGGTGTTACATTTAGTGCGTCTTGTGATCAAAAAAGTAACACCTTCTGGAGAAAATCTGCGACCCACCAGATCAAGAGCGCGAATATCAGAAACGCGTTTACAGGAGATTAGACAAAGCAACATAGCGAGTTTGGCAGAAAGTTGCTCACGAGACAAAGACTGATTTACCGGCCAGGATTCCAAAAGACATAGGACAAGGGAGACATCCCAAAGCTCTGAATATTTAGAACAGGGAGGTTTAATCAACTGGATACCTCTAAGTAATTTACACAACAATGGATGTTCACCAAGATGTTTGCTGTCAATGGGCACGTGATCCGCCAAGATGGCTGACCGGAAATTGTTGACAGTGCGATAAGAAAGGCCGGAAGCGGCTAAAGACGCCAGGAAGTTCACTACTAGGGAGACATCTGCTGAAGCTGGATCCACTTCCCGTTGAGAGCACCAATCACACCAACGTTTTCATGCTGTAGCATAACGTTTGTGGGTGTTGGGCGACCAAGCTTCGTTGATAAATCTGGTAGCGTCTCTCGAAAGGCCTGGGACTTTCCAGCGATCCCTGAAATTCGCCAAGTGACCAGCATGAGTTGACCTGATGTTATCAACGGATGTGGAGATTGGAAAGGATCTAACAACAGATTCCACCGTTGGGGAAGAAGGACTGGAACCATACACAGCATCTCCAGAAGCACCGGGAACCATGCTTGAGCCCTCCAAAGAGGAGGGATCAGAATCAGTTCCGCCTGATAACATTTTCTCCAGGCCAGGACCCTAAAAATCATCATAAACGGAGGGAACGCATAACAAAGAGCCGGAGCCTGAGGCCACACCTGCAGAAAAGCATCCGTGGCTAGAGCCTCCGGACACCAGCTGAAGAACACTGGAACCTGTTTGTTGAACCTGGAAGCAAACAGGTCGATCCGGCAAAGACCCCACAAGTTGGTTAACCAACGGAACACTCGAGGGTGAAGCCGCCAATTGCTGAAGTCCCGAATATGGCGGGAATGCCAATCAGAAACCTGGTTGCTGCACCATGGAAGATACTCCCCCACTACGAACAATTTGTTCTGAAGGCAAAAGATGCCAGAAATCCTTTGCAATTTCCGCTAGAAGTCGGGATCGTGTCCCGCCCAACTTGCTGATATAACAAACCGCAGACACGTTGGCCATGCGGAGCAGGATGCAACAATTCGTCTGACAGGGTGAGAGGCACCGAATCGCAAAGGAACCCACCAGGAGTTCCAGGCAATTGATATGGAGATGGGTCAGGAAATCAAACTATGTGTCTGTAAGGTACAACCGCGAAATCAAACCTTAAGTATATCAAAGTGCGGAAAAATATATATTCCCATCAGATTACCGACCTGTTCCACCCTGCATCATTTGGGATCCTTCACCATGAAGGTATGTGGTTTTCCCCACGGTAAATTTGGCAGGTTGTAGCCTAATCTGTTGGTTTAGTCCCTGAGTGAGTATGGTGTACTAAGGTATCTGGTGGTAATCTGACTAGCAGTGCTAAATGTGATAAAATGATAAAATGATAAGTGCATAATGTGAAAAGGTTCTTAAAATTGGATAGTGAAAATGGAGTTAAGCAATTTTAATAAAGCTCCTATTCACTTCCAAAGTAAAACAGTGCATAGTAGTATAAACAAATGACTACTTAGATAGATGTTAGGTCGACATGTTTCTGCAGTGAAAGTGGTGCCTGGTGGTCTCCTACTGCTTCTCTAAACTTTTTGTGAGGGGGCCAGTCAAATTGAGCACTTTGTCCTGGCAGGACCTCCATGCACGATCTATACCCTTCTTAGGGTCCTTTGTATACTTTTTTAGGTACGTAAGCATGGAAGGATCCACTTCCGGAGTATCCGCCACCTTGTCCCCCAAATCTGGATGTGGACATTCTGACCTCAAACGCGCCCTGACATCTTTGTCAAAGGTTTGTCTCAAGTGGGACTGTACATAATCTGAAACCTCAGTAGAGGGTAGCCAAGAGGAAGAGTTAGGATGAATAATGGTAGTGGGATAAAATGTCAGCAAAGTAGGATGAGAAGGAGCGTCAACGTGCCGCTCTTTGCGTTGCTTCTTGGCTGGGGAGGAGAAGCCTCTGACTCAGACGCCGAAGCAGAGGAAGAGGTATCACCATCATCCCTGCGAGGCGATTTGGAAGAATTATCGTTGCTCGAGGAAACATAAGAGTGGTCAGAGGACAAGGACTGTGCGAGTTTGGCAAAATCTGAAGAGTCTGGGTTCTTAGATGCCTTCACACCAGAAGAAGAAGAACTGGACTTTGCGCCAGGGACCCAGCCCTGCTGTACAGCATAATTTCCTAAATGGCGCTTCAAGGGTTCAATAGCCCTGACCATAGCCTTGTTAACGGAGTGTTGAACTCCCACATCCAGAGACTCAACAAGCTCATTCTCCAATGACCCAGAGGGTTCCTCCTCAAAATAGTCTGCGTCATCATATAAATATTCAGACATGATAGGCACTGGTAAGTGACAAAATTATACCCACAGGAGGAAATGGAGACAATAAGCACTGCCAAAGGCACAAATAACCTAACAGGTAATGACAGTGATAAATAAGGGGGAGTGGCAAAACCCCAGGCAAGCCAAGCAACACCAAAACATAGAAACCCAAGTGTGCAAGGATATTAAAATGTGGAGGGAGGGCTTGCCCAGCAATACCACTCTCGGCAGAGCCTATGTAAAATTATCCAGCCCAAAGCCCTACAGCATGACCTGGGTGTCGCTGGGAGGCTGACAAGGTTGTGGGTATAGAGCACTACAGGCACTGCTCCTGTGCACCAGAAATACCGGCAAATAGCGTTTGAAAACTCCGGTATGCATAAAATGGCCGCCGCGCATGCACGGAACGGCCGAAACCTCTGTCAGATCGAGGTCAGCACAGGCAGAGTGTGCTCAACCTCACTCCCTGTCTCCCACTCCACAGAGGAGCTCGTGGGCACAAAGCGTCAGAGAACCGGGAGGTTAGCCGCGCACCGGCCACAGCAAGAAAGAGAAATACTCCGCAAGACAGCTGGAAAGCGCTCACCGCAAACAGCGCTCGGGTCCGGAAATATTCGGCAGCGCCCGCACACAGACGAGTGCCGCCGCATGAAAGACGTTCCGGGAGGCAGCTAAAACAGTACAAAACACCAGAGGCAAAGCGCGAGTGAACGCTACAATCAATCAATCAATCAGACAGATTTGTATAGCTCGCTACTCACCCGTTAGGGTTTCAAGGTGCTGAGACAGGGGGGGGAGCCGCTACTGCTCGAAGAGCCAGGTCTTGAGCTGTTTCTTGAAGGAGAGGTGGTCCTGGGTCAGACGTAGGTGGGTGGGGAGGTAGTTCCATGTCTTGGCCGCCAGGTAGGTGAATGATCTTCCTCCGGCAGTGGTTCTGCGAATGCGTGGGACGGTGGCAAGGGCGAGGCAGTCGGACTGGAGTTGGCGGGTGGGTGTGTAGAATGTGAGGCGGTTGTTGAGGTATTTGGGGCCCATGTCGTGGAGAGCCTTGTGTGCGTGGGTGAGGAGTCTGAACGTGATCCTCTTGCTGACGGGGAGCCAGTGCAGGTCTCTCAGCAGGGGAGTGATGTGGCTGTGGCGGGGGATGTCCAGGATGAGTCGTGCAGAAGCGTTCTGTATGCGCTGGAGTCTTTTCTGCAGTTTGGCTGTGGTTCCAGCGTGTGACCATCTTCCTTACAGAGCATGCGCAGGGTGTTGAAACAGGATGACGAAACGCCGTTGACTTGCTTGGTCATCGTGAGGGAGGAGTCCAGGATGAAACCCAGGTTGCGTGCATGATCCGTTGGTTTGGGGGTGGTGCCCAGGGCAGGGGGCCACCAGGAGTCATCCCAGGCAGAGGGGGATGTTCCCAGGATGAGGACTTCCGTCTTCTTGTCTGAGTTCAGTTTCAGACGGCTGAGCTTCATCCATTCCGCGACGTCTTTCATTTCTTCCTGGAGGCTGGTTCTCGCTGTGGCGGGGTCGTTGGTGCGGGAAAGTATCAGTTGGGTGTCGTCTGCATAGGAGATGATGTTTAGGTTGTGTTGGCGTGCGATGGCTGCGAGGGGGCTCATGTAGACGTTGAAGAGGGTGGGGCTGAGAGAGGATCCTTGCGGGACGCCGCAGATGACTTCGGTGGCCGCGGACCAGAACGGGGGGAGGCGGACTCTCTGGGTTCTACCGGTGGGGAACGAGGTGATCCACTCCAAGGCCTTTCCTTGGATTCCGGTGTTGCTGAGGCGCTGTATCAGGGTGCGGTGGCATACGGTGTCGAAGGCTGCTGAGAGGTCCAGGAGGATGAGGGCAGCTGTTTCCCCGTTGTCGAGCAGGGACCTGATGTCATTGGTAGCTGCGATGAGGGCGGTCTCGTGCTGTGGTTAGCTCGGAAGCCGGACTGCGAGGGGTCGAGGGATCCGTTTGTCTCGAGGAAGGCGGCGAGTTGTTTGTTGACGGTCTTCTCAAAGACTTTGGCCGGAAAAGGGAGGAGCGAGATGGGGCGGAAGTTCTTGAGGTCCGTGGGGTCGGCGGTGGGTTTCTTCAGGAGGGCGCTGAGCTCGGCGTGTTTCCAGCTCTCCGGGAAGGTGGCGGATGTAAAGGAGCTGTTAATGATGTCCCGGAGTTGGGGTGCGATGATGGAGTTGGCTTTGTTGAAGATGCGGTGTGGACACGGGTCGGTTGGGGAGCCGGAGTGGATGGTGTTCATCATGCAGGTGGTGTCTTCGGTGCTAACTGAGGTCCAGGTGCAGAGGGTGGTGGTGGGGGTCGCTGGTTCTGTGGTTGGGTGCGTGGTCTGTGTGCCGAAGCTGTTGTGTATGTTGGCGATCTTGCGCTGAAAGTACGAGGCGAGTGAGTCGCAGAGGTCTTGCGAGGGTATGATGTTGTTGGTGCTGGTGCTGGGGTTGGAGAGCTCTTTAACGATACTGAAGAGTTCCTTGCTGTTGTGGGAGTTGTAGCCCAGTTGTTCTTTGAATGTGGTCCTTTTGGTGGTGCGGATCAGCTGGTGATGTTTGCGGGTGGCGTTCTTAAGGGCTGTCATGTTTTATGTTGTCTGGTCGTGGCGCCAGGCTTTCTCGAGGGTGCAACAGGTTTTCTTGGAGTTCTTGAGGTTGTTGGTGAACCAATCAATCAATCAATCAATCAATCAATCAATCAAAGCATTTGTATAGCGCACTACTCACCCGGAGGGTCTCAAGGCGCTAGGGGAGGGGGGGGGGGTCCACTACTGCTCGAACAGCCAGGTCTTGAGCTGCTTCCTGAAGGCGAGGTGGTCCTGGGTCAGGCGGAGGTGGGTCGGGAGGGAGTTCCAAGTCTTGGCGGCGAGGTAGGAGAAAGATCTTCCCCCTGTGGTGGCTCTTCGGATGTGGGGGACAGCGGCGAGGGCGTGGCCGGTCGATCGAAGCTGGCGTTTGGGAGCGTAGAAGTTGAGGCGGCTGTAGAGGTATCCTGGGCCTTGGTTGTGCAGGGCTTTGTGTGCGTGGGTGAGGAGACGGAAGGTGATTCTCTTGTTGACCGGGAGCCAGTGCAGGTCTCTCAGGTGTCCGGAGATGTGGTGGTGGCGGGGGATGTCCAGGATGAGTCGTGCTGAGGCGTTCTGGATCCGCTGGAGTCTCTTCTGGAGTTTGGCGGTGGTTCCGGCGTAGAGGGAGTTGCCGTAGTCCAGTCGGCTGGTGACGAGGGCCTGGGTGACCGTCTTCCTGGTCTCGGTGGGGATCCATCGGAAGATCTTGCGTAGCATGCTTAGGATGTTGAAGCACGACGAGGAGACGGCGTTGACTTGTCTGGTCATGGAGAGGGAGGAGTCCAGAATGAAGCCCAGGTTGCGTGCGTGGTCTGTTGGTTTGGGTGCGCTGCCTAGGGCGGGGGGCCACCAGGAGTTGTCCCAGGCGGAGGGTGAGGATCCCAGTATGAGGACTTCAGTCTTGTCCGCGTTCAGTTTCAGGCGGCTGTCCTTCATCCATTCGGCTACCTCCTTCATCCCTTCGTGTAGGTTGGCTCTGGCCTGGCGGTGGCGGGGTCGTTGGTGAGGGAGAGGATCAGCTGGGTGTCGTCGGCGTAGGAGATGATGTTGAGGTTGTGCTGGCATGCGATGGCTGCGAGGGGGTTCATGTAGACGTTGAAGAGGGTTGGGCTGAGCGAGGACCTTGAGGAACGCCGCAGATGACATCGGTAGCTTCTGATCTGAACGGGGGAAGGCGGACTCTCTGTGTCCTTCCGGCGAGAAAGGAGATGATCCACTCAAGTGCCTTCTCTTGGACTCCGATGTTGCTGAGGCGCTGTACTAGGGTACGGTGGCAGACAGTGTCGAAGGCCGCAGAGAGGTCTAGGAGGATGAGGGCCGCTGTTTCTCCGTTGTCGAGCAGGGCTCTGATGTCATCGGTTGCTGCGATCAGGGCGGTCTCGGTGCTGTGGTTGGCCCGGAAGCCAGACTGCGAGAGGTCAAGGAATCCGTTCGTCTCGAGGAAAGCGGCCAGCTGCCTGTTGACGGTCTTTTCGATGACTTTTGCAGGAAACGGGAGCAGCGAGATGGGTCGGTAGTTCTTGAGGTCGGTGGGGTCGGCTGATGGTTTCTTTAGTAGGGCGCTGAGTTCGGCATGCTTCCAACTCTCCGGGAAGGTAGCGGTGTCGAAGGAGGTGTTGATGATGTCCCGCAGGTGGGGCGCGATGACAGCGTCGGCCTTGTTGAAGACGTGGTGAGGGCAAGGGTCGGTCGGAGATCCGGAGTGGATGGAGTTCATTGTGCGGACGGTGTCTTCAGTGCTGATCGAGGTCCAGGCGCGGAGGGTGGTGGTGGGGGGCGGTGGTTCGGTCGTGGCGTGCGTCGGTTGAGTCCTGAAGCTGTTGTGTATGTCCGCGATGTTGTTGTGGAAGTTGGAGGCGAGGGAGTTGCAGAGGTCTTGCGAAGGGGTGATGGCGTTGTTTCCGACGTTGGGTTTGGAGAGCTCTTTAACGATGTTGAAGAGTTCCTTGCTGTTGTGTGCGTTGTTGTCCAGTCGTTCCTTGAATGCAGTTTTCTTGGTGGCGTGGATCAGTTGGTGGTGTTTTCGGGTGGCGAGCTTCAGGGCAGTCATGTTGTCTGGAGTTGGGTCTCTGCGCCAGGCTTTCTCCAGGGCTCTGCAGTTCCTCTTGGAGCTCTTGAGTTCGTCGGTGAACCATGGGGCTTTCTTGCTGCCGGGTCTGGTAGGCGGGGTCCTCTGAGGGGCGAGGTCGTCTGCGCAGTCGCTGATCCACCTCTTGAGGTTGGTCGCCGCTTGGCTGGGGTTTGTTGCGCTGGTAGGTGGGTTCTTGCTCAGGGAGGTCGCGAGCTAGTCGGCAGTGATCTTGTTCCAGCTTCTGCGAGCAACCTGTTGCTGTTGGTGGTGGATCGTGGTCCTTTTC
This sequence comes from Lissotriton vulgaris, assembly GCF_964263255.1. Lineage (NCBI taxonomy): Eukaryota > Metazoa > Chordata > Amphibia > Caudata > Salamandridae > Lissotriton > Lissotriton vulgaris. The sequence goes on from NC_141689.1 coordinate 981,604,687, forward strand.
AAGCTGAAGTGGACGCAGCTGTGGTCCGTCCAGTGGAGTCCGGTGGCATGGCTGAAGGCAATGTCCTTGCTGGATGAGAAGATGCCAGGAGGCTTTCTTGCTGTCGGGTTTGCTGGGAGGGTTCTTCAGTGGTGCGAGGTCATCGGCGCAGTTGGTGAGCCACTGTGTGAGGTTGCGGGCTGCTTGGTTGGGGTCCGTCGAGTTGGTGGGAGGGTTCTGGCTGAGGGAGGTGATGAGCTCGTCGGCGGTGATGTTGCTCCAGCTTCTGCATGAAACCCGCTGTGGGATGTGGTGGGTCGCGGTTCTCCTGAAGTTGAAGTAAATGCAGCTGTGATCTGTCCAGTGTAGTCCGGTGGAGTGGCTGAAGGAGATGTGCTTGCTGGAGGAAAAGATGGGGTCAAGCGTGTGGCCGGCGTAGTGGGTGGGGGTGGTCACCAGTTGTTTGAGTCCGAGGTTGGCGAGGTTGTCCAGCAGGGTTGTGGTTTTGCTGTCATTGTTGTTCTCCAGGTGGAAGTTGAGGTCTCCTAGGAGGATGTAGTCTGAGGAGGTTAGGGCGTGCGGGCTGATGAAGTCTGTGATGGCTTCGCTGAATTGTGTGCGGGGTCCCGGGGGTCTGTAGATGAGGGTGCCTCTGAGGGTGGTCTTGGGGTCAGTGTTTATCTGGAAGTGAAGGTGCTCGGCGGCGGTGAGGGTGTCGTCGGAGTTGGTCGTGATGCGGATGGTGTTTCTGTGGACGATGGCGATGCCTCCTCCGGTTTGGTTGGCGCGGTCCTTCCGGGTGATCTTGTAGCCATCCGGGATGGCTATTGCGATGTCGGGGGCTGAGGAGGCGTTCATCCAAGTTTCTGTGAGGAAGGCGACGTCTGGTGATGATGTGTCAAGGAGATTCCAGAGTTCTACGGCGTGTCTGTGGACGGAGCGGGTGTTGAGCAGGATGCACTTGAGGTGGTTGTTGCTGGTGCCTGGCTTGGCGGGTGCGGTGCAGGTTCGGAGGCAGGTGAATTTGCAGGCTTGGCAGGTGAAGGGTCCGTGGGCGCGTCTCGGAGTGGCTCGGTAGCAGGCGGGGCTCCGGCCGGCGTTGAGTGCGTGAAGGGTGGCGGCGTCATAGGTCCGTCGGGTGGGCTGGCACCGTCGAGGGCCGGGGTCCTGGTGCTGAGCATGGTCCAGCGCAGACGGGCGCAGACGGGCTTGCCTTTGGTGCACAATCGGCGCGTCTGCTGCGCGGTCGCGCAGTGGTCGCCATAAGAGGGCAGGAGGGGAGGAGGGGTCAGCTGGGAGGCGGGAGGTTAGGGAGCCACTGGGTGCAGGGGGGCGGGGCCGCACGGGAGGCAGCAGTGGGAAAAACGGGGCTGAGGAGCCTGAAGGAGATGGCAGGCACTCACTCACTCGGGGTACAAAAAAGAAGGGGTGCGGGCAGGCACACGTGGGGGTACTCACTTACTCTGGGTACAAAAAGAAGGGGGGCGGGCAGGCACACTTGGGCACAGGAACAAGGGGCACAGGCAAGTCTCCAGGCGTCGGGGCGCAGATCTGGAGGGAGCTACAGCAGCGATATGATGAAAGAAAGCGCCAGTAGCATGGAAACACCAGAATCAGCCGCAGCGCGAACAGCGCAAGCAAATAACCATTTACAGGCAACAGTGATTAGTATTAGCGCATAAAGCAATTAGGCAAGCAACAGCAAGAAAGCATTTGTAAAGGAACAGAAATTCACTTAACTTGCTGCGGAGCAGCAAAGAAGGAGGATGTACTATTCTCTTATGCTCCTGATATGGGGGTTTGCTCTATGGTTACCAATACCCTGTAGGGTTTATGGGTATTGTAGTAGGTATTTTGTTTTCACTTTTTTGATTGGCTGCTGAGAATTTTTAGTAAAGAAAATTGAGAAGCATAATCAGGGCCTCCGATCCGACAAAGAATGTTATACTCCCCTGCCATAGCCTGCTTTGAAGATGGAGTGGGCACAGCAGGCATGGCAGTAACACTATATCACATTTGGAGAGGTCCTGTGGAAGTAATATTCTCTGTGCTTATTTATTTGTCATATTTACATAATGTGCTTCATTTTCCATAGCCAAGACTACAACAGGTAGCAAGAGTGATGCACCATGGGCAAGCCAGTACACTGCCATTATGACGGAGTTGCTGAGGATGGCTTCATCTATCTTAAGGCTTTTCTCACAGTGATCATAGTATCATGTGATTATGTTTAGAGGGATCATCTGCCTGGTGGAGAAATTCTATATCACAATTTTGACCCTAATTGGCTATAAGCATTTGGCTTTGAAGGGGCACTCTTGAATTTTCTAATGCATCCATGGTGTGCCAAGCAAGCCTCGGTTCATTCCCATCTCAAAGCTGTGCATTTTCTAAGCAAATGTTCCTTAAGAAACTCTGTAAAATGTATATGTATTACAGGAAGTGTTAAAACGTTTGTGCATGTAATTTAATGTTGATTTTCATTTTTAAAATGCATGTAGTATAATTCTTAGCAATCTTAGGAGTGGCCTGATTAGGATGAGCTCAAATCCTCTTACAGCAGCCCTATAACTCAGATTAGAGAGCCCCTGCTGGTTCATACAAGCTCTAAAAAGTTTACACAATTAAGTCTTGGACAGGTGTAGTGATAATATTATGAAAACAGAGACGTTTTAATGCATGGGCAAAGTGGGATTTGGCCCGGGGCCGCAGCCTTTCCCCCCTGAGGCAGCCATCCTGAAAGAATTCTGGGTCTATGGTTGGCACAGGTAGGTACTTGTGACAAGCAGGGACCCTCTCCTCTAGTCAGGACAAGGAGATTACCCTCTCAAAATAACCCCTGCTCACACTCTAGGTAGCTTGGCGCGAGCAGGCAAGGCTTATTTCAGAGGCGTTGTAGGTTAAGCGTTTGTGACCACATACAGTAACTCAGTGACAACACTACAAATGGACACCACACTAGTTGTATATCAAACATAGTGACCTTTTATATAAAGACTTAGCATAAGACCAAATAACGACAAAAATAATCCACCATACGATTAGCAATAAAGAGTTCTTGTTAAAATGCGTATCTTAGAGTTCTGTGCGATTCGTACCATTTTCCGGCTCTCACAGGGATGAAAATACCCAAAAAAGTCTAACAAGCTCAGCGGACGCTCCGGTCCGATGCATACAGAAATGCGGTGCGAGTCGTACACAGTACCTTTTCGTGATGAGTCCGTCACGGACGATGCGTTGCAAAAAGAAGGCTATCCACAATGCGTTGTCGGACAGTCCTGGTGCGAGCCCCGGCTCGTTGCTGATGAGGCGTAGAGGGGAGAGCTGCGTTGAGTGAGGCGGACGGTGCAGGATGCGGAGCGTTCAGCTTACGTTGTGGCGTACGAGCCGCACTGCGGGAGCTGCGCTGTTCAGTCTGTGGTGCGGTGCGAGGCGGTGCGATGCGGACGTGAGAAGCATACCCCTCTCCAGGTGCGATCGGCAGACTGAAACTCAGCGATAGTGTACGTGTCGATCCAACTAGGGCGATTCGAGGTGGCGAAGCGCGGTACGTTGCGTTGTTGGCCATGGTGCGAGCTCTGGCTCGTTGTTGTCATCTGTACGAGGTGTTTGAGCAGAGAGCCGCTTTGATTGAGGCGGACGGTGCTGGATACGATGCTTTGCAGACTACGAGACGATCGCACGAGGTGTACACAGCTCCCGGCCTCAGTGACTATGGAAAACAGCGTTTCCAAGAGCTCTCTTCGAGGCGGATGATGTCCACTGGTCCTGGGACTTCGTTCAGGGGTAAGCTCGCTTCCAAGCCCTTGGAGATCTTTTGGCACAAGTTGAAAATAAAGTCCTTAAGTCTTTCTCCTCTCCTTCAGCAGCAAGGCAACCACTGCAGGCCAATTCCCCAAGTCAGGGACAGTATTCCTCCTTCAGCTTTCCCAGTTCCTTCTTTTCAGGCAGAGGTTTCTGTGGGAGCCGATGCAGCAGTATCGCCCTCCAGTCATCTGGCAGCACATACACAACACACACACATACAGTTTCTACTTGGCTTTTGCTGTCACTCCTTGAATCTGGTGCTTTGCAGTGCCGTTAAAGATGCAATGATTTAAATGTTCAAACTCCTAGAGTGATAGTAAATAATTCTGATGTGGCAGGACCCTACCATCTTTATACCAATTATTTGATTTATATTGTGATTTTTACCATTGTAAAGGGCTTTTATGTGCACCTACGTTGATCCTGTTTATGAAAAAAGCATTGAGAATATGGTCCATAGTGATTTTCATGTGCTACACAGCATGCAGGAGGGCCCTTGTTGGTGGAATGCTGCATTGACTTTAAGATGAAGGCGTAGAAGACAAGGGCAATCAGTTTTTAAATCAAGTACTTGTAGCAGTGTGGTGGCACCAGCCTGCTCTACATGCACATTTTCTGAAGAACAGGAAGGATCTAATTCTGGGAACTTTTATTTACTGTTTTCAACTTACTCCAAAACACAGTCATTACCTGATGTAGTGCAGCATATCTGCAAATGTTGGCAATGACACCAGTAACAAGTGCCTTCTTCGGTCACATATTGTGCTTAATTCAAATTCCACTAAAACATTTCAACTTAGAAGCACATTGTATTTGGACTTGGTCCAGGACAAGCAACAAATACATAAAAAAACAACTATATAAGTAATACATGGATGCCTACAATGATTGAGCTTGAAGTAGGTGTGGGTGCTCTACACAGTGTGTGCCTTAATCACATACTGTTGTTGTGTGCAGGTAAGTGAAGATGACATACGTGAAAAGTTAGATCTAAGTTTGGAAATACCAAATCCTGATTCTCAGAATCAGCATATTTTTTCTGAGGAGAGACTGCCCTTACGACATTGAGAAATCTTTCATATAATAATGTGTTTTCCGGGAGTGAGATTAGGATAATTTCAATGGCAGTATCATTAGAATTGATTTTGAAAATTTGGTGAAAGTAACTTGGTGTATTCACAAACATTTGCAAACCCCTTTATGACATTCCTTCCACTTTAAAATAACCTCTACTTCAAGTAAGCATGAGTGGTGCGATGAGCATGAGAAAGAACCTCAAACTTGCACATTTATTCAGGGGGTACTTTGAAGGGGTTTCGTCATAAGGAAAATAGTTTCCATGTCGCTAGCCAACTCTTGGGCACTAACCTTTATCTAGGTGGGCCTCCTCTTTTTGCTGTCTTGCTTTGGTTTTCTGTCATAGACAGCACTGTGTCCCATACTTTGAAATATTGTTCCATAATATTAGGTGCCATTTAACACATGCAAAAAAACGATGGATTTAAGCCCAGATCTCTGTACTGGGGTGAATGTATGACATTGTTCTGCATTCTGTCCATCAACTGTTGTTTTGCATTTTGTCACCCCGAGAGGGATGGGTATGCTCAGACGTGAGTCCCATGCTCTCCACACCACTGGAGTCAAGCTATCCTGGCTGAAGACAGCTGATAGCCAGAAACCGGTCCTAGGATGCTTGATTCCGGTCCAGGAAAGACATGGCTTGGCAGTTCGGGCTAGACTGTTCCCATGAGGCACAGGGTCAAGGCTGATTTGCATATGGCCATGTCTGAACTGGGGTGGTGTGGAGTGCAATAAAACGATGGATTTAGGCCCAGATCTCTGTACTGGGGTCAATGTATGACATTGTTCTGCATTCTGTCCATCAAGTGTTGTTTTGCATTTAACACACGCTAGTAAAAGTTCTCTGGTTTACCAAACCTTGTCTACTGTGAGCTTTGCAGGCTTGCTGACCGGCGAAGGACTAAGCAGTGGTTTGCCCATGCTCCTAGTGCTGTCATTCAGGCTCCATGGTCGGGAGGTGTTTGTTTCCACAACTGGCAGATCAGTTTATCATGTTATCGGTATACCCACTGTTTCCTTGAGGAATTCTTTTACTGACTGCAGAGGTTATATGCAGACTGCTTGTCTCCAAGTGAATATGCGGACTATAGACATGCTTCTAGAGAACGTTGACTGGCTTGAGGCTTCTCTGTCTCCTGACTCTCTTCGGCTGTTCTACATGGCCAATTTAGCTCATGATCCTGGGTGTTTAATGCCCGAAATTCATCATCATGTTTTACCAACTGGCTCAGAGTTCTGTGACACCTTCCCAAATCTATATGGCTATGATCGCTTCTTGTGATATCTTCTCCCATCTTTTGACCTCTTCCTATTTAAACGGCTCTGTGATGTTATTCAGTCCATCGCAACATTGCCCTATGATGGTTGCTCTTCTCTGGATAGTCATGACTCTTCTTGTAACTTTTACATCTGCTATTCATATTGCCTGTTTTGGTCCACTTGCCTGAACTGCAGAGGTTTTTTCTGCTCTAATTATTTCCTCTGGAAATAGGAGTTTTCTCAGCTTGTTAACATATTATTCTGGAGTAAGGAGGGAATGACAAGAGTGGCTAGCCATTTCTTTTTTTTATAACTCTTTTTATTGCAAAAGCATCAGAAAATTCACATTACAGAGAGTCAAATAAAGCACCTCAGCACACATCTGGGGCAGCAGATTAATACATTTTCACACAGATAAGGGAACTTCACAGAGAGGGGGGCCATCCATAGTGGCATTTCAGGGTGGCGTACATATTTCCCCTCTGTAGCCATTCCATGACCCCCAAACCAATGACCACTTTCGGGGGCACCCCCTCGCTAAGTATGCAGATTATCCCTGAACATGCACCAGTCCAAGTTGTTTTCTCACACTTCCAGTGTGGGAGGTTGCCCAGCTCCCCACGGTTGGGCTATATTTTGCTTGGCGATCATAAATCCCAGAGTAGCCCATTGCGTCTGTGAGGTAGTCAAATCTGTAGGTTCCCAGATGTTAAGTAAGCACCTCCTAGCCTCTAATGATAGGAAGATCCCCAGGACTTTGTGTATAGTGTCATGTATATTGCGCCAGTATGCAGTGATGTGTTCACACTCCCAAATAATGTGTAAGAAGGTAACTACACAGCCACAGTGCCTCTTGCACAGACCTCCGTCTGAAAGTCCCATATGTACCAACCGAGGCCCCGTGATGTAAATCCTAAGAAGGATTTTAAGCTGAACTAGTCGTAGGCGGGCCGGAATTGCGACTTCCCTAGGGGAAGACACGGCTGTCTGCCAATCTTCCTCATCCCGTTCTATTCCATCTTGCGTCCATTTATCTCTAATCAACTCAAGAGGGTCAGGTCTGTGATTAATCAGCTTTTTATAGATCAAGGAGATCGTTTTCTCACGCAAGTGTCCGTCTAATATCCTATTCTCAAGGGGGGAAGCCTCTGGGGGCTCCGTCCCTTCGGGGAGTTTAGAGAGAAGGGAGTGACAAATCAGTCCACATTGAAAATATTCAGACTTAGCCAGTTTGTATTCTTCCTGCATGCCTTCGAACGATTTAATTTTCCCCTTCCCACAAATATCCTTAATCATGGAGACCCCTATGAGGTCCCATCTGTCAAAGCCTTTCGTCTTCCAGAGCGAGCCCAACTGCTCTGAATCCCACAACGGAGTGGCCATAGTCAGTTTACTCTTCCAGCCCAGTGATCCTGTGGCCACATGCCAGACCTGGACAGAGTGCTTAGATGGTCCCGTCAATACCAGTTTATTAGGTCTTCTGTACCCACCCCCTGGAAGAAGCCACTTATCCATAGCATACCCAGGGTCATCAACCCGGCCATACGTGCCATGGTTGATCGCGGCCAGTTGGGACGCCCAGTAATATCGCTTGATATCCGGGAGGGCTATACCGCCGTCATACCAGGAGAGAGTTAATTTATGTAGAGCTATTCGGGGCCTACCTTCCCACAACAAAATTCGCTGTAGTCTCTCAATCTCACTAAAATATCTAGATGGTACCACATCCAAGGTGTTTTGTAGGGCTTAACGAAAACGCGGGAGGGCCATCATTTTAAAGAGGGCTGACCTACCCAACAATGAAAAAGGAAGCTTCTTCGAATTGGAAACATCACTCTTGAGTCTTTGGAGGGGGACAAGAAGGTTACGAGAATATCTGAGCTAGGAGTCCAGGGAAACAAAAACTCCCAAGTACTTGAATCCTTCCGCGCTAACCTGTATAGGACAGTCCCGCGGAGGGACAGGAGGGTCTCCCTTCAACACAAACCCCCAGTTGATGGCGAGTCCCAAGTTCCTCCCGAAGGAAGCCAGAACATCAAAAATTACAATGAGGGACTTACGCGGAGAGGTCAGATAAAGCAGTATATCATCTGCATATAATGATATGCGGTCTTCCCACTCCGGGGTCCAACGAAGACCTCTGATCGAAGTCTCCCACCGTATCCAGGCAGCCAAAGGCTCGAGAGCCAAAGAAAAAAGAAGGGGGGATAGCGGGCAGCCCTGGCAGGTTCCCCGTCCTGACAAGAAGGGAGCCGAAGCTCTATTATTTACTACTACCTGAGCTAGCAGCTCAGAGCATAGCAGACGCACCCATCCAATATATCCGAGGCCGAATCTAAACTTTGCTAAAGTCGCCCACAAATAAGGCCATTCAGTAGTGTCGATTGCCATTGTTGTGTCGAGTGATGCAATTATAGCTGGCTCCTGTATGGTATGAGCTCTGGCTAACACCCCATGCAGTCTACGCAAATTTAGGGCGGTGTTCCTATGGGGCATGAAGCCCAACTGGTCGGGGTGCACCAGGCCGCTGATGACTTTCACAAGTCTATTTGCCAGGAGCTTGGCCAAAATTTTGGGCTCGGCATTTAGGAGTGAGATAAGCCTATAGGAGGCACAGTTTGTTTTGGTCTTACCCTCCTTGTGGATTACGACTATCGAGGCAATTCTCTGACCTCTGGGGAGAATCCCAGCGTCCCAGGACTCCATAAACATTTCCTTCAAATAAGGTGCAAGTTTATCCGGTTTAAGTTTGTAAAGTTCAATAGGGAGTCCATTGGGGCCCAGTGCCTTACCAGAGTTCAAGGATCGGATGGCCAGGGCGATCTCGTCCGTTGTCAGCATACTATCCATAAACTGCCTATCCTCAAGGGAGAGGCACGGGAGCTGTATGGGCCGTACCATCGGATGGGAAAAAGCTTCTGGGCAGGAAGAGACTGTCGTATAAACCGCCTGAAAGTGTTTAGCGAACTCATTCACTATATCCTGCATATCCGTGAGCCTTACCCCCCTGTCGTTAGAAGCTCAGGGATCAGCCGGTAAGCCAAATCTTTCTTATCCAACCATGCAATAAGTTTCCCTGCCTTATCACCCAATTCGTACAGTAAACCCTGCTGTTCCCTACCAAGAGCCCTAGCCCTATCAGTGACCAAAGCCTTATAATCATGTTGCTTGAGACTCAGTTGGTGAAGCTTAGGATGCATCCCACCCTGTTCCAATTCCCGTTCCAGTCTACTGATGTCAGTTTCCAACTCCACAACTTCCCTCTGCTTCTCTTTCTTAGAACCCGCTATTGCGGATATGGCGTTGCCCCGGATAACCTCCTTAAAGGCTTCCCACAAGGACCCAGGCGAAGACATGGATTCCACGTTATTTACAAAGTAATCATCAAGCTTAGTAAGGAGGGCCTTGCGAGTCACTGGGTTACGCAGATACCATGGATTTATTGGGGCGACCCTCCCCGCAGTGCCTCGAGTCATGACTAAGTGGATCCAAAGCGGAGAATGGTCTGATATGCCTCTGGCTAAGTGCGTAACCTCCAATACATTTGAGGCCTGTGCAGAAGGAATCAAGCAATAGTCCAGGCGTGAGAGGCTACCATGTGCTCCAGAGTGAAAGGTGTAGTGCTTTTGATCTGGGTGGAGTAGTCTCCAATTATCTACGAGGCCCATTGCGTCCATGAAGTCTGGCAGCTATCACATTGCCCTTCCTATTTCTCGGGGGGGGGGGAATACCTATCCATAATGCCAGAGACGACTGCAATTAAAGTCGCCCCCTAAAAGTAAGAGTCTCTCAGGGAGTGAGAGCAGAACCATCCCCAGATCTGCTAGCGTTGTGGCCTGCAACCCTGGTGGGACATAGATAGACAGAAAGGTTATGCATTGCCCCTCCCACATGCCTGTGACTCCAACATATCTGCCTCTTCCATCCTCCCATGTGAAGTTCACTGCCAGTGGAAATGCTTTACGGATCAAGATACCCACACCCCTGGAGTCTGACGTGAACCTAGAGTGTGTTATTCATTTGTACCCCTCTTCTATGAAGAGCATTGCAAGAGTTTCCAATAAGGTGTGTCTCCTGAAGCAGGACCATATCAGGAGCATGTTTTTCAAGGAACTGAAGAACGACACTCCGTTTAATCTTATCCCCAACCCGGTAACGTTTCAACTCAGTATTTTTATGTCTCTACCCCCCACTGCCTACCCGGTACTGTCAGTACACCCCCTCCTTGCGCCTATTGAAACAGAATTTTGTGCTGATGCGACAAACCAAACAAACCACATTAAAACCAAACCTCCCCCCCTGAAATCTCCCCACCCCGCTGCCCTGCCTGTTGGGCTTTAAACTGCCTGTGAAAAAAAGGCAGATTGCCTGTCACCCCTAACTATTCAAAGAAAGAAAAAAAGGGGGAAGGGTTCGACCCCACCGCCCCCGTCCCAGACCCCTTCTGAACTAATAGGTCCCCCCCGAACTCCAAACCTCAACAAAAACCACATTCCCAAGGACCCACGCAGCAGTTCTGTAGCCATACAGTCATTGATACCCGACAGATGAAAAGTACACAGCAAGATGAAAGATGGCATTATTCCCGGTCCAGTGTCTCTTGCTCTTCTGATCGATTTGGTGATCCTGTCCCATCTTGGGGGAGAGTGTCTATCCAATCCGCAACAACGTCAGGGCTGTCAAAGAACCAAACCCTTCCATTAACCTCCACACTTAGACGTAATGGGAACATCATGGTGTATTTCAACCCCTTGTCTCTCAGTTTCTTCTTGACCGCCACAAAATTGCGTCGCTGCTTCTGGACCACCTGTTTAAATTCCGGAAAAAAGATAAGGGCCACATTCTCATAACGGATGGGGTCTCCAGATCTTGCAGGCTGAAGCATAGCGTCTCTATCCCTGAAGTTCAGGACCCTGGCGATCATGGGGCGCGGCGGAGCTCCAGGCCTCGGCTTCCCACCAGGAACCCTGTGGGCACGCTCAACGGTGAAACATTTGCTCAGGTATTTAGGTTGGAGATGTTTGAGGACCAGGTCTTCTACAAATAAATCCGGGGCTGGGCCCTTCAACCTCTCGGGTACCCCTAGAATTCGGACGCTGTTTCGTCGGGCCCTACTTTCATAGTCATCCAGCTTGTGTTCCGCCAGTTCCTGAGAGGATTTAAGCACCCGTACATTCTGTTGCAACTGGGCCACATCATCTACCAAGCTGGAAGTCTTAAGATCTAGCAATTTAACCTTCTCATTGACTTTAGTGAGGTCTGCTCGTATAAGGTTGACTTCAATGAAGACTGAGTCTGGCTTGACATCTAGTGTCACTATTTGCTGTCCCAGGGAGGATTTGACACTTTCTATAGCAGCCATGACGTCACGCAGTGTGACCCCCCCCCCCCCCCGGAGCCAGTGACCCCCCAACCACGACTGCGGAGGATCCCGGGCCAGCCGGCGAACCTTTACGCAAAGTATAGCGATCCAGCTTGTTAGATTGTGTCGGTTTTGGTGCCCTCACACCCCTGGAGGAGTTCCTCTCCCCTTCTTGTCTGGACTCCATTGCGTATATAATGTTCTGGACAAACTAGTATTCAGACCGGACCCTCTGCGTCAGCAGGCACGACACCCCGAGGTTGCAGGCACAACCCTCACCTGCAAAGGATACTTAATAGCAGTCTCTCACAAAAAAAGAACAAACAAAAGGGGGGGGCCTCGACACAGTCCACTGTCCAGTCGCGGCCAATCTCCACCAGCGCCTATGCACCAATCTCCACCAGCACTCCAGGGCCGGGCAGCGCTAGATATGTCACTACTCCACTTGACGGTCTGGCAGTCTGACAGCTTTCCACTCCCATTGGCCCGTTCACTGCAGGGCCCGCTCCAGAGCACAGGCAAAGGAATCGGGCCCACGAAGTTGCAGGACAGACCCCCCTAAGCGCAAGGTCTCTCCCAGTCGCAAGCAGCACCGAGGCACCCACGAAGGGATACTGCAAGGGAGCCTCTCACCAAATAAGGAGGGGGGTCTTGGCACAGTCCGCTCTCCAGCCGGCCAATCTCCAGAAGCACCAGTGCGCCAATCCCCATCAGCACTCCAGACGCCTTTCAGCCTGGCAGCTCTTCACTCCCATTGGCCCGTTTACTGCAGGGCCTGCTCCAGCTCGCAGGCAAGAAATCAGGGCCCCCGAGGTCGCCAGGACGGACCCCCCAGCATACAGGGCCTCTCCCCATCGCAATTGGACCTGAGAGTCCCGCAAAAGAACTCAGGGGGGGGAGAACACGACGTGTCCCCAAGCCTCACTCACCCCCCGTTGCAGCAAGTAGATTGTCCGCCCGCTTCCGATGTTCATCGGAGCCCCGCCAGGCCCGGTGCTCCTCTACTGCACACTGCGATTTGCGGAGGGAGGAGGGGGAGGGGATCCAGCAGGCACCGCAGCAATGTATCCGGCCGCCGCCACCCGCAATGTCATACTTCGAGTGGACCCGGCCGGCGACTCCCAGTTCAGGCCGCCATTGTTGTTTCACTGTGGGGCTGCCAGGAAACGTACTCCAGTCCCCAGCTTCAGGACACCCGCAGGCCCGAAACTTGTAGGGGGCACAACTCCGCTCCACAGTGTCCTGGGGATCTCATACTAGGATACGAGTGCTCCGCCGGCCTTCCAATCTCAAACGCGAGGCTCGGGGGACAGGATTACTGGATGGATGATAGGGGCCGGTAGACCGGCTCGGAGGAGCTGAAGGTCTACGCGGCCATCTTTGTCAGGCCCGTAACTCCTTGGCTAGCCATTTCTTGAAACCATGAGAAGAATTACACTGTTAAATTCTCAAAGACCAGCCATTAACACATACATTTAGTATGTGTCAGACCCTTGCTTGAGGTTGAGGCCTTTCTTGTCTATCTCAGATGCCTCCTCCCTTATTCAATGGCTTTCTTCTCTATTCCTGTGTTTACCCTACATTGGAGCATTCCTCTTTTCCATTTTTTATGCTTGGATGAGTTCTATCCTTTTTACTGCTGACATGAGGGGATTTTTTTATTTCTCGGATTCTCATTTACTTTCGCTTTTAGCAATCCATGGAAGAACATCACTTTCCTTGCTCTCTTCCCAATATCTACTTCGTGGTCTCAATCTTCCTCTGCCTGCTACACACTGGCTTGCACATTTTTTGTTTTTCACCCACCTCATCAAACCTTTCCTCTCCGCTTATTGTTTTTTTCTTTGAATTATTACAACATTTGTTAAAAATCCAAAATTGCCAGTGATGTGTCAGTACGCATGCATGAGCACACAGAAATGGCCAACTTGGCTTGTTTTCCAACTTTCTCATTCGAAGATGGCCCCCAATCTTGAAATACTTTTTGTCATAAAGAAAAACTTTTATGATGGTCACCAGTGCTTGCGCATGTGTATGCATGTATGGTAAAGCACCAGTGGTCATCTTGATTTTTTTTCTTATACTTTATTACCAATTTACCATTTCAAAGTGGCTGATGCCTATTTTTGAATGGTAAATTAATAATAAATGATATGCAATGCCAAAGAAGGCATTGTGTAAAGCCACTAGATCTGTCCCTGAGTACTATACATGCGATCGATTAGCTTTGCAGATGCTTGTTCATTAATAGGGTCCCATAATTCCACTTTCAAGCTCACATCTTTATTCCATGCTCAGGCATTATATCAGGCATTATATTAACCATGTGAAAATGTTAAGAAAGGGTATTAAGACATAATGAAAACGGAAAATGTTGACACAATAACCCTTAGAAGCTTCTGGAATAAAATGAATACATAGGTTTATGCCCGCGAATACATTTAGAGATATGCTCACAAGCGAATAAAACCTTTCGATGTTGGAAAAATAAATCATCATCCCAATTAAGAATTTACATTTGATTATTCAGCGGTGTGATTAATATATTAAGGGTCGTGGGGATCAGGTAGACGTAATTGCAAAATGGAAAATATAGTCAGGGACAAATGCTTCTGTAATAGATGTCACCATGATCTCAGTAGTTGGGAAATTAGCAATGTGTATATTTTGAGCGAAGGAGAAGTTAGGATGAATTAATATTGGAGAACAGCTAGATTACATCAGACAAATTTTAACATTTCCTCTATTTCCATTAGGTGTTATAAAACAGACTATATTTAATTTTGACAAAGGCTACTAAGTAATTACCCTATGCATTGTTCTGCTTGAAGCATACATATTTAATAGATATATGTTTAACTGAATATTTGATAGAGGTATTTTCTACAAATACTCCCATGTACTCTTAATTCACTCATTAACCAAGGTTAGGAGGATGTAAATCTGCTAGCTTGCTGAATCTGGGTCTATGTTTATATTTTATAATGTCCTGTCGTGACATGTCATTGGGGTTTGAAGGATGCTCACGGCCCTGTGGCATCTCAGTACTGACTGATATCCTAAGTGCAGATGTAAAATAGCTGTATAACTAGGCTAAGGCTAGCTGTAAAAAGAACCTGTTTTTCTGCTTCTTTGTAAATGAGAGATGATTTGCAGAGTACCTTAGGCTTATAGGAAGTGAATTTCAACTCTTTGAGGCATAGACATGCACATGGACATGTTCTAGATTTAACAGTATGGTGCTCTTTGATCGGACTATCATTAAAGGAACGCGCCACATACAAATATATAGCGCTTATCGCAGGTTTTCTGACAGTTCTTGCATATTAACCTAATAATAAATGTTTTAATTTTAGTAGAATATTGTGCATATAACATTTTTGTCTAGGGTATGCACATATTATTTATCCAGTAACACCTAATGCTCTTCCCGACACGTATAGGTGCTAAAAAAGTTGTAATGGCTCATATGGCTTATATTGGGACAGAAAATACGTGCCCACTTGCAACTCAGGTAGCTAGAAAAGGTGTCGCACATTTGCAAATCGAGGCCGTTTTGACATTTTAAAGAATTTTTGTATAGGTTTTGTGCTGTGTACGAACGACTACATTCCTGTGTGCTAATTGCAAACAATGCTTGTGGTAATATCAGCGAAATTAACAGTAAAAAAACACACACGGCTCAGCAGGTCAGAAAACAGACCCGTAATCAGCCCAAAATAACGGTCCATACACTTACCCGTCAGACCAGCCCTTCTGGCACTGCCAGATTGATCTATAGGCCAGGCCGACCCTGGTTGCTGTTCATCTATATGTCCGGACATGATCAAGAGACTAATGTAACAAACTCGCTCAGCTTTTATTGTGGTTATCAGGGAGGAAAATAGTCAGAATACTTACTTAGAGGTGGAGCTACTGGAAGTAAAGTTTAACTCTCTAACTATTAGTGAAATTACAGAAAACTTACTCTGAAAGATTAGCCCTGACCTTTCGCCTTCTTCTTTACTAGACGTGTATCTCAGTCGAGTATGCCTAGGGTTCATTGATGTCAACCTCTGTCAGACAGTGAGGTGACAATGAATGAATTAATACATTAATTAAGTAATTAAAACATTTGAACACACATCCAACCAAATGCCTTTTGGTGCTAGAACTTCTAGAACCCAAACCGTCTGCGAAAGTGAAAGCGGTGGCTCTTAAGAGCCTTCTAAAAACATTATAAATCTCTATAGAAAGGTGCTTTAATGTGTTTTGCCTTTTTCATCTATTTGGAAAGTGCCTTAACATTTAACTAGCAATTTATAACTGCTAGTATTGCAGCGTTCGCTCTCCCTCTTGATAGTTGTCTGTTTTCATAGTCATTCTTAGTGGCAATAAGGGCTGAAGTGGGAAATGTAACCTCTGGTTCGTAAATGCTCTAACATTTTTACACTATTAAGAGGCATATTCACAAACCCCTATCGCCACCACAACCTCACTTTTCAGGATGCTGTGGTGGCGATAGAGGCTTTGCCTTATTTACAAGACAGAGTTAAGCCACTTAACATGGTTTTAGGTTGCCTTGTAAATAAGACACCCTTACAACTCAGATTAATGAGCCCCTGCTAGTTCACACAAGTTATAACAATTTTACACAATTAGATCTTGGACAACTGTAGTGATAATATTATCAACCAACTGTATGAGTCATGGAATACATGCTACAGCAGCAAGTGTCCTCTGGCACCAAGCAAACTCCCACAGTGATGCCTACTATGTCTACTAAATACTTTGTGTCAATTATCAGAATTGCAATTTCTTTCTCAAAATAGGCTGAGTGATTGCAGTAGTCTGCCACTCCCCCAAGGCTGTTAATGCTACCTTTGTGTGCTAAGCCCTGGGCTTTGATACATGTGGAAGTCAGAAGATAAACAACCCAATATTCAGCCTGCTCTTTAGTCAAGCAGGTTAAAAATCTATCTGTTGCTGTACTATTGCAGACAAACTCAAACGGGTGGAGCAACAATGAGAGTGTAGGTGCGCAGGGATGTGAGACAGAAAGGATCGAATGGAAGAGAGCAAGAAAATGTACGCTCATAGAGTGCTCCAAGCAAAAGAAAAAAGAAAAAAGTTGTTACTTGGTTTGAGCTGTGAAATTATACAAGTAATTCAAGGATGATAAATAAGCTATGCTTCAACACCTCTGAATAAGAAGTAAGCAAATGAGATTGACAAGAAAGCCAAAAATGATAAGCAAGAGTCTGACCCAAAACCCACTCTATGTATTGGTAATGTACACAATAGATCTTCAGCAAACTGATAGCTAAAGTTAGTCTGTAAAGGAGGCTTATAAGGAATTTATGTCTCATTGTCCCTCAGGAGAATTATGCAGCAGGAATCATCCAAAGCAGTTTGTTTGATGGGCTGTATCAATGTGTATATATTAATAGTCTATGAGCCACCAGTTTAGGGCACCTGCCAAAAAGTGACAACATCTACCTGTACGAGTGAATCGGTGGGTATGAGAAATTGGGTTGTTGGTTGACTGGGGTGTGAGCTCTGGTCAAGCAACCGCCAAAATCCCTGGCAGGGCGAATTACAAAAAGCCACTAAATCAACCTGTCCTTAAACCTGAGTACCTTGACACAAAAAGCAGTCAGCCTGAATTTAGAGGCAATGCATGAAGTATTTATGCAGCAAACAAACAGAAATAGAGTGAAAATACAACACAAAAAAATCCCACACCAATTTAGAAACATGACTAACATTCAATAAATAATATCACCAAAACAATAAAAATCCAATACGTAGAACCAGAATTATGAATTTGTAAAGTTTGTGGTAAAAACTAGTGCCCAAAAGATTAAAGCATAATTCGCGGACATCTTGTCGCGTGAGACCGGGTAAAAGTCGAAAAATATGGTGACTGTGATGTCAGCGCTTATCTTCAGACTTAGAAGAGATTTTGAAGAAATTGATCTGAGAAGGTAAAGTTCAGCAGGGCAAGGATGCTGGCGGTTTCTGAGGAGGGAGTGTTATCATTGGGAAGCCTTGGGTCCAAGCCGCAGTGAAGATTTCTACGTTTGGGCATAATCCCTTTTTTGGAAGTCAAAAATCTCCAGGGGGACGAGGCAGGAGGCTGTACCCCAAGACAGTTCCTTGGGTTTGGATATCGTTTCAGTGAAGGACCGCTGAACAGGATTTGCTGTAGCTGAGAAGAATGTAACGGTAGCAGCTGTGAAGCCAACTGACTGGCAATGCACCTTGGGCAGAAGGACGAGCAGGCTGGTCCGGTCTGCCCATGAGTCTCAGAGCTATTTTTAGCCAGTTTTGGATTTAGGCTATCTGGGCACCTTTAGCACCACAGCAAAGGGTCCAGGACTGGTGGGACACTACGTAGGGGTTCAGGACTTACTCAGGCTGGGTCCAATTGTGGGTTCATGGTGGTGGGAGACGTTATGTCCCTGTGGCTCTGAACAGGAGGCCAACAAACTAGCCCTTCATTTACTCTGGTTGTCCTGGGTCCAGGTGAAGATGCAGGCCTCAAACAGCAGGGCTGGAATCTGAAGGGTTCAAATGCAAAAACAACAGTTGATGGACATAATGCAGAACAATGTCATACATTCACCCCAGTCCAGAGATCTGGGCCTAAATTCATCGTTTTTTTTGCACTCCACACCACCCCAGTTCAGACATGGCCATATGCAAATCAGCCTTGACCATATGGCCATGTCTGAACTGGGGTGGTGTGGAGTGCAAACAAATGATGGATTTAGGCCCAGATCACTGTACTGGGGTGAATGTATGACATTGTTCTGCATACTGTCCATCAACTGTTATTTTTGCATTTGTCACCCCAAGTGGGATGGGTATGCTCAGACGTGAGTCCCATGCTCTCCACACCACTGGAGTCAAGCTATCCTGATTGAAGACGGCTGATAGCCAGAAACCGGACCTAGGATGCTTGATTCCGGTCCAGGAAAGACATGGCTTGGCAGTTCGGGCTGGACTGTTCCCATGAGGCACAGGGTAAAGGCTGATTTTCATGTGGCCATGTCTGAACTGGGGTGGTGTGGAGTGCTAAAAAAAGATGGATTTAGGCCCAGATCTCTGTACTGGGGTGAATGTATGACATTGTTCTGCATTCTGTCCATAAACTGTTATTTTTTCATTTGTCACCCCAATTGGGATGGGTATGCTCAGACGTGAGTCCCATGCTCTCCACACCACTGGAGTCAAGCTATCCTGGCTGAAGACGGCTGATAGCCAGAAACCAGTCCTAGGATGCTTGATTCCGGTCCAGGAAAGACATGGCTTGGCAGTTTGGACCGGACTGTTCCCATGAGGCACAGGGTCAAGGCTGATTTGCATATGGCCATGTCTGAACTGGGGTGGTGTGGAGTGCAACAAAACGATGAATTTAGGCCCAGATCTCTGTACTGGGGTGAATGTATGACATTGTTCTGCATTCTGTCCATCAACTGTTATTTTTGCATTTGTCATCCCAATTGGGATGGGTATGCTCAGACGTGAGTCCCATGCTCTCCACCCCACTGGAGTCAAGCTATCCTGGCTGAAGACGGCTGATAGCCAGAAACCGGGTATCCTTGATTCCGGTCCATGAAAGACATGGCTTGGCAGTTCGGGGTGGATTGTTCCCATGAGGCACAGGGTCAAGGCTGATTTGCATATGGCCATGTCTGAACTGGGGTGGTGTGGAGTGCAAAAAAACAATGGATTTAGGCCCAGATCTCTGTATTGGGGTGAATGTATGACATTATTCTGCATTCTGTCCATCACCTGTGGTTTTTGCATTTGTCACCTCGAGTGGGATGGGTATGCTCAGACGTGAGTCCCATGCTCTCCACACCACTGGAGTCAAGCTATCCTGGCTGAAGACGGCTAATAGCCAGAAACCGGTCCTAGGATGCTTGATTCCGGTCCAGGAAAGACATGGCTTGGCAGTTCGGGCTGGACTGTTCCCATGAGGTACAGGGTCAAGGCGGATTTGCATATGGCCATGTCTGAACTGGGGTGGTGTGGAGTGCAAAAAAACAATGGATTTAGGCCCAGATCTCGATACTGGGGTGAATGTCTGACTCGGTCTGTATTCTGTCCATCAACTGTTATTTGTGCCTCTGAAGGGTTCAAGACAGGCTCCAGGCCAGCAAAGCAGTCCTTCCAGGTACATCATACTAGTCTTGCAGACTGCACAGAAGGTTACAGCAGCAAGCAGTCCTCTGAGAGTCCTTCAACAAGTCCAAATAGTGAACTGAAGAGTTTAATACTTAGTGCCTTCTTTGAAGTTGGGAGAAGTTTCTAGAGAATTTTTTTATGAAGTGCTTGGCATTTCCTGACTTCTCTGCCCGGACTCCAAGCTTGCTGCAGTGACAAGGTGGAGGTGACAAGCCATTTATGTGATGGCAGAGCACAGCCTATTCAGTTGCAAGTGGGTTTGTGCCTATCTCTGCCACCCCCATCCTGCCAGCAGATGGACCATTCAAGATAGCCTAATCTCTCTATTATGCAACTGTCTGGGAAGAATTCACAAAGTCTACATGCCAGTTATACCCAGTCATGTGAACTAGGAGAGGCTGCAGGCACCAAATGACCAAAGGCATGAAAATGCCAAATTTCTAAATTCCTTATTTTTTTATGCAGTTTTTTAAACTGAGACTTCTTCTCAGGTGAGTAACAAAAGGTAACAGCCAACAAGTGTTTCCCCCCTTTACATGGCCATCCGGCCTGGGGCTTCCTCAGGACGTTTGGAATTCAGTAAAGGACAGAGATTTTTTCTGAGTGGTCCGCTTCTCATTAGCGTGGTTCTCGTGAATAAAAGGGACAATACCCAGGAATGGTCTATCATGGCAGTCAGCGTAAAGGGTCAAAACACGTGTTGGCTGTTACCTTTTGTTTCTCACCTGAGAGGAAGTCTCAGTTTCAAAAAACTGCATAAAAAAAGAATGCACATGATCAAACCATAATGTGCCTGAATTTGTCCTGACACTCTCTTGGAACTCTCTTATCGCCAGTGGTATGGGGGTCCCGCACTGTAAAGGACAAATACTTCACCTGTATTCAACTCAATAATACAGTTAATAAGGGACTGGGGCCCTTTCTCTCCCTCTTTTGCCCTGAAGCACAAGGACTATAGCCCTGGTCAGCATTGGTACAGTGCACAGAATCCCAAGTCCAGCCAAAACGAATTCAGCAACAAAAACAGAGGCAAAATAAGTCTAACAGTGGGTTAGGCTGATATTAGAGATGGAGCTTTACCCACTGACATAGAGCATAAGGAGAGTGCATTGTTCATGGATGGAATGTATCATGATGACCAGGAATATTATGACAGCCTCAGAAGCCATCATCCAACAATTTTAAATCTCTGCAGGACCAGAGCAATCCGCTGCTAAACAAAAGCACGGGGCATCCCACACGCCACCATAAGAGGATAACATGTGATTGCTATTTAACATATCATGTTTGGCCACATAGGAGTGGTGTGGCTTGGCCACTCAAGACGGTGAACCGCAACTAGCAGAGCTCTGGGGCAGAATGCAACAGAATCCGCTTTGATCATGCACTACCTAGGCTCATCCCTTGCCATCTGCGGTGGAATATAACAGCCTCCTAGAGCACCTCTGAGAGTGCCGACTGGGATCAGGAAGTCGCCATGGGACTGGCCCTAGGATTCCAATGGGCCTGAGGCCACAAATCTGAACAATGCGCCCATGAGGCCTGTGACTGCTCCCTAGCCATCAAGGTGAGGAGGATAGGGTGAGAGACCCCCGCGATGCCCTTAAGGAGAGTCCTGCTCCACCTGGCATGTCAGTGAGTGGTTCTGCAGTGCATGGTGTAGAATGGGGTCCTCACCCAGGGGCCTCCGGGAATGGGGCACCACCGGAGACCTAGGAGGTGGCGATCTCCAGAGGCGTCTCCGGGCTTGTGGAGAGGACCTGCCTGCTGAGAACCCAAATGCCAGGGCGCACCCTGGGATGCACTGACAATCAACATGGGAGCCCAGGATGACAGGCCTGGCTATGACATAGGCCACTTCAGCAGATCACAAAATGGCAGCGAAAGCTGAGGCAGCCCACCCAGGCTGAGATTGGAGATGCCCTTGGACTATTACTGGAGGAGGTAGGGCCAGCTTAAAACGTTGCCAATTCTCATGCTCTTCACTTTCTCCACTAGTCCTGGACTAACACCTTTCGGATCACAGTGGGGCCAGCGGATGGGGCGAACGGTCTTCGACCAGCCGGGTGGTGAACAGTGCGGACAGCCCCTTGAATTGCAGAGCCAAGGGGCAGCCTGGGTATACATCAAGGGGCCAGGCGTGGTCCCACACACCACAATCCTTCTGAGGCCCACTGATATGCAGCCGGAGTGCCCAGTACAATGACGTTGACTTCAGAGTGGATCGCTCAGGCTTTCATCAAGAGGTCTTTGGATATGGGAGTGTCCGGACTCAGCTGTTTCGATGGAGCTGTTACAGGACCAAAGACTGGGTGAAGACAGAAAGGGTACCCCTGCGGCCTGGTCTTGCTCCTAGTTCCCACCCCCATACACAGACTGCACACCCTAGGGGGCTAGGCATACGCGGTGGGCACAGAGAAGGCTGCGCCACGGACACCTTAAACCGGGGCCTATACCACACAGTGGGAAGATCTGCAACAACAAGGTTGACCACCATTGCTAAGAGCCTGCCGACGGAGAAGAGGCAGACCCACTGATCTGCGGTAACCTACACCTTCTGCCTTCCTCCCACCTCCCACGCAATTTCCCCAGAGATGGACCTGGTCCCAACAACACCACAAGGATGCTTTTGGGATGGCAACACAGTCATTCACTAACAGTGTATACACTGCACCGAGAAGTGACTGTGACCCTGCAATGAAATCACCGACGGCACCTCCAAAGGACACCTGGCTGGGACAAAGTGCCGAAACAACTCTACAGTCCTCTGTGTTCTCTATGCTCGCCGGCCAGCATTGACTGAATGTCCTGGGGCACAACATGGACCAGCCCTCGATCTGTAAAGAAATGCAAATGCCATTGACTGCCTGTATTAAATTACAAGCACAGTTGCTGAATGCGCCATTTTCAATGTTAACTGCCTGCAACAGTTATAGCAATCACTGCTCTTTTACAGCAACGCAAGGCTACACTTCACTTCACAAAATTGACACCTGAACTTTGAGATGCACTGGACGCTCATGACTCCCCTTCTTATGTCCGTTGCCTACCTTGCCCCTGGGGCGCTCACAAATATAACGGCAAACACCTTCTAACCCATCAGCAATCCACCCCTCCAAATACAAGTCTTCACCACCACCTTCATTCCAGAATAGGTCATCAGAAGCCGGTGATGGGGCTGTCATGGCTGCCATGCCTTTCATCCACGTCTTTGGAACAGGCTAAGTCAGGAAATGCACCACTGGCCCGCACCCCAAGAGTTTAGATACAAACTGGATGCTATACTTCATGCGATAAAGACCTCCAGGTCATCAGAGGAAACTTAGATCAAGGAGCTGAGCACACAGTTTGGCTTACTCTGCGATGACCACTGGAAGCTGGCCTCCAGGGTGACAGAGGTAGAATGCTCATTGGATGACATCAATCCCCAACTGGAGGACTAGGAGACATGCACCTGTGACCTTGTCAAAAGGTTACAATTACTTGAGAGTCGAGCAGAGGATGTGGATGAGCGGGCATGTTGCAACAACATATGGGTGGTGGGGCTTCTGCATGATGATCACCTTCCTGAAGGACTGGGTGCAATCCTTCTCTCCAACACAGGAAATGTCCCCATATTTCTCCTTCGAGCAAGCACACCAGATGCCTGCCCACCACCCACTATGGGCTCACCCTGCCCTGTTGTTGTGAGGCTCCTTCACTACAAAGACAGAGATGCCATCCTACAGGTGGCCAGGAAGAAGCTACACTAAAATTTGAAAACGACACAACCTCAGTGTTCTCAAACTATATAGTGATGGTGCACCAGCACCATTCCTCCTTCCTTGGCATGAAATGCCAGCTCTGGGACTTACACATTCAATCCTCATAGTTGAAAATCATCCATGACCAACACATATTTCTTCATGGAATCCTCATCAGCTTGGGACTGGATAGAACGCCACACAGACAGCATGCTTGCCCCCCATGGATAAAGATGGCCCACCTCATACTAAACTGAGATGTGGCTGTGGCAGTCAACACACTGCTAGACCTATTGAAGGCTCTCAGGCACCTTCCTGAAAGGAGCTATGAAGGGAGCAGCAGTGAGCCATAGCCATGGCACTAGAATTCTGCCAATCCTCACCCAAAGCAGACTCTGATACAAATTCTACTGTTAGTGAGGATGACAACAACTCCTGCCCCACACGCCACTCGGAGTTGACTGTCTGCCCTCGGATCACTCCACAAAGAGTCAACAACCTACTCTGATGCTCTCCCCACACGCTGAATATAAACTGACACTGTTGCCCAACCTCAATGTACATTGCCATGGGCATACCTCTTACCGACCACTGGGGCCCTCACTTCCTCCGCTTGTGCCAGCATCCCACTGCGGCCATGCAGTACACTTGATCGGCAGTGTCCCACTCCATGGCTCACCCACTGTTCTTACCTATCCAGGGCTACTATGAGCGTGGATCTCCAATTGCCTGCTTGGCACCCCCCCTCTTGTTTTCCTAGGTCACTGTTTACCACAACCTCACCAACCTATAAAATGTTCTCTTGGCTACTGTTTGGCCGTGCAGCCGGTTGCTGTAGGCTCTTGACACTCTTCCAGTTTGCTTATACATTATCATAGTTACTTTTGCAGGATTCACATCTATATATACAGGTGGGAGGATGCGAACAGCAGGAGGGCCCCACGGTGGCACACCGTCAGGATTCACCTCCATGCATCCCTAGTACATGACACAGCGCCCCCAGACTAGGATTTTAAATCTTAACATCAAGTGCATGCACACAGCATACTGCCATTATTCTGTCTACACCTACACTAAAAAGCAAAATTCCCACATAGGCTTACTCAAGGAAACTTAGTTCACCTGTGGAGTGCTCCAATGTCTATATAAGCACTGGAGAGGCACCATATACAGCACAACATATTCTGCATATGAGCGAGGTACACTGATCTGGTTCCGCCCTGGCACACCCTTCCAGACACTCAACGCAACAATCGACAACGAGGGCAGATATGTTTTCATAGGTGTCTGCTTAAATGGCATCCATGTGCTTCTGGGGAGTGTTTATGCTCCTAATTCGGACCAATCAAATTTCTGGGCCTCTTTGTTGGGGGTCTTGGCCCAGTGGGTGGACATTCCGAGGGTGTTGGGTGAGGACTATAACAGCGTCCTCGATGTCCATTTGGGCAGGTCACACCTGCCACTCCCTGAGGTGCCCACACACCTCCACTTAATGCAATTTGCCCACTGGGGCCAACACTGGTCACTGTCAGATGCCTGGAGAGCACACAACTAGCACACCAGACAATACTCTCACTATCTGCATGCTCGCCTTGATCGCTTTCTATGCTCTATCTCCATACTGCCATGACTAAAGCACTCAGACTACCTTGGTCGAGTCATCTCCGCACACATAATCGACATGGACTGGAGCACACCACCTGCGGCAGTTCCTACTTGTTATTTACCACAAGACATCTTAGGCGACCCAGCCTTCCATGACTCCCAACGTACCCATATAGGCCACTTTTTTGCCAAGAACCATGGCACAGCCACTGCACCCGCTATTGAGTGGGACACCTTTACCCACCCGGGGCATATGCTTACAAAAATAGTAATAGTAGGAGTATGCCAGACACTGGACAGGGACCATATGGAGGCTAAGAGAACTCTGGCATACCTCGAGCGGCAAGCCCGCCACGATGCTACCATGCACTCAGCTCTGGCGGCAGCCAAAGAAAGCCACACTACCCTAATGGAGCGTTTAGAATGCCTCAGATTTGTGCTATATGCAGCTCGAATACACTCAACTGGGGACAAACTAGGCCATCTCCTGGCGTGGTTAGAATATCTGGAAACCAGTGCACCTCCCATTATTGAAATAGTCCCCACTAATGGATCCTCCCTGCGTTCTCAGCCTGCCAAATTGCAGGCATTTTAAAGTTACTACTCCACCCTTTATTAAGCACCCACTGCTATGACCCGAAGTCGCACAGGAATTCCTGACAAACCTACCCATATCTAGCATTTCAGCTGTTGAATGCGAGGAACTCATCGATCCAATTAAAGTGGTTGAGGTGAAAAAGGCTATCTATGACTTACCCAAAAATAAAACACAAGGTATGGACAGGTTTCTCTTGGAGTATTATGACAGTTTCTCTATACAACTGGCCATTAAACGGTCCCACATGTACAAAGAGGCACTCAATATACCACCAGCATCCCTTCAAGAAACCCTCCTCATCTACCTACTCAATTCCGATAGGAATCCCACTCATCTGTCGTCTTATTGACCCACAGCTATTCTGGGGGCTGACTTCAAATATGAGGGAAGATGCTCGAAGATACTATCCGCTATCGTACACGCCAATCAGAACGGGTTTGTCCCTGCTCACAGTCCGTCAAATAATCTCAGAAGACTACTCCATGTGATGGATCAGGCATTGCTGCAGTTCCCTCGTGTCGTGTGCTTGATACTTGACCTAGAAAAGGTGTTTGATATCCTGTCCTGGGACTACCTTTTTAAGGTTCTGGCCAAACTTGGAATCAGTCGGCATCTCATAGCATACACAAAACTGTTGTATGCCACCCCATCCTCTCATGTGTAAACTGGCTGCGTAATATCCGCTACATTTCCAGTAGGTTGCGACACCCACCAATGTTGCCATCTTTCCCCCCATACTCTTCGCCATTGCCTTGTGACACCTGGCTCTCCGGTCAGAGGGAGTTCACCCGAAATCCTGCTGGATGGCATTAACCATGCAGTATAATTATATGCCGATGACCTGTACTATAGCTACAGAGCGTCAGCATCAACACCAAAGCGATAAACGTAGTCCTGCAAATTATTTAGAAATCAGCTGGCTTGCAATTGAACTGGACAACGTTGTATGTCTTCTTCCTAAGCCGACGCATACCACCTCAGGAGATATGGCTTGGCAGTGCTAAACGGACCCGGGCAGGGGAAACGGTTCGTTATTTAGGCATTCAATTATCCCACTCACAGCAAGATTGTTTGAGGAAAACCTGAGATAGGCACTCACGGCCGTAAAGTTCCAGACCAAGTTCTGGAAGCTTCTGTCTCTTGCCGTCATAGACAAAATAGCCCTCTTTAAAATTATTGTCCTTCCTCGATTATTGTACTGCTTTGCAAATGTACCGGTCTACCTACCCAGACATTTTTGGGGGGAGCTGGACTCGATGCTTTAGGAGTTGATCTGGGATGACTAGCAGCACAGAATAACCCTAAGCAAACTACAACTTTTAGTGGGACGAGGCGACTTTTGAACTCTCTCCTAATTGTACTACCTCGTTGCCCAACTTCAGTGGGTATCCCACTGGCTAGCAGGTGATAATCTCTATGAGACCAACAACAGAGACAAGCCCTTATCCCCAACATCCTTCATCAGCTCCTACAGCCCGCTATTAAACTACAACGCTTGTGGTCACTGCATGTCTGGGTAGCTTATAAGAGCATAGCCTGGATTTTCCAACTGACGGGCTATTACTGTCATTACCGCGTGCACCAACTTCACCGTTTGTCTTTACCGAGCCATTTTGATACACACGGCATGCACGTACGTTTCTGTGAGCACACAATTATCAACACATAAACCCTTCTTTAACCGTCGCATCGCACGTTTCAATTTACCGAGCACAATTTCATGAAGCTCTAATTGCTATGCACTTTACAGTCACGTTTTTTCACTTTCTTTTATGACACACTTAAGATGTTTGTCCTGTGCTATTGATAGTGTTACAAATTGATTTATTTAACATTTTCAGAACCAAAGACCACTGAAGAAGGGCAGCACCCCGAAATGCATTGGGCAGAACAAGCCAACACATGTGTACTATGAATGCAATAGTATGAAATGTTAACAAAATAAAACCAACCAATGATCAAATCTTCTACAAGACTTTCAGGAATATTATTGAAAATGTGAAAAGGTGTGCCGATTTGGGGACGTTACTCCTATTGGAGATAACGTTTTTTTCTCACAATTCTAAATTGAACATGACACAGGAGTCCCCACAAGGTGTCTCATGTAATGCGAGATTTAAAAACATACAATAGACAATACTACATAGAGCCTATCTAACACCATCCAAGCTAAATCAAAGATTCCTAGGGGCCAGCCTCACCTGCGCTAGATGTCAGTCCAATGCTGCTGATCTACAGCACATCTTTTTTCAGTCAAGTCCCACCCTAGCACACTACTGGCCTGCCATACATGATGCTCTTGTCGTTGTTACTGAGCTCACTAACCTAAACACGTAGACAGCAATTGCCCTGGGCATCTACAAATAAGGGAGAAATCACAAAGTGTGGGCACAATTCGCCAACTAAACCCTATTGTTAACCAAACGTGTCCTCACTACATTAGTGAGCCAACCAGCTTCCCGCGGTCACACTGGCACAAGGCGGTCTTCCTTTGGGTAGAAGGTGAGAGCGTTACCCTATACTATGAGGAAGTCATACACCTCCGTAATAGGCCTATGGCAGCAGCCTGGGACATCATGCTCACACAGTTTCAAGAACTGGTGCCTGAGGGCACCCACCCTCATGAAACCCTAGCAAATGACTGTCATGTCTCCTTGTGCCTAGCCCGCTGGCCTTGATCTCCAACCCATGGGGAGACACTGCTTCTGGTCTTTTCATCCGACCACATAACACTGTTAGCAAACTGTCAAGCATGTAGCGGGACTAGAAGGCCCAAAATGCACGGCTGGTGCCATCGTCACCCAACGCCTCTCACCCATAAATGGATCCCCTGTAGCTATCATTCCTGCTCCTGCTAGTACTGCTGTTTAGTTGTCCTGCTCCCTTATAGTTTTTCCTTTTAGAGGTTCACTTCCTTAATAACTTAGCACTATGGTTCCATGGCATAAGGGGTTCAGACTCGACTCATACCGATAGCACAGTACATACTGTGACTCTATGAGAGACCTGCCTCACTGTTTTGGTACTTAGACCAAAACACCAGCTGGGTACTACTGTATACCACGCAATATGAGATCCACCAAAATGTATCTGTTTAGTGGACGTTGCATTTCGTATGAATGCATAAAATTACCAAATGTAACAAAAACTTGTTTTAACAAATGCACAGTGCACACTAAGATGACCTTCCTTCTGATTTCCAATACTGTTTCCTGGGTGCAAGACAATAAAAAAGTAAACTCCCTCTATGAAAAATAAACAGGACTTGTTTCGAAGAAGGTAGGAAAAAGTTCAATCACAACTATGGTGAGTAGCCCAATGGCTAAATCTGCTCATGGTAATAATTAATGACTCCCACAAGTCCATTTATTTTCTAATAAATTCTTTGACCCGTCTTTAAAACGCTCTGGCTGCATGCTTATGTGTTCAGTTTGAGAATTCTTGCAGCAGATTGTGACTTTGGTGCTCAGGTAGACACATACATCAGGGACCAATTGATAATTCATTGTTCGAACAGTAAATTACAAGAGCAACTTCGGAGGCAACATAACCCAATCTTACAGGAAGCTACTAACATTGCTAAAAGCGAAGAACGTTCCATCTCTTCCGTCAATACTATCAATGTGGACAAGGTTTCTGTGGTTGTAGCTGCACTATCAGTGGAGAGTAGTTATAAGTCAACTTTACCTAAGGAAAGTGCTGTTAAACTGAGTGTACCCACCTCTTTCAATAATAGATTGAAGTGCACCAGGGGTGGTCAAGGTCACACTCATTTCAGTGTAAGAATTGTTCTGCCAAGGAAAGAGAATGTTTTAAGTGCTTGGAATTTCAGAGTAATGTGTCAGAGTACTAATAAGAGATTTTCCAGTGGAGCTAATGAGTGTGGAGAGCATATTATGGAAGAAGAGCCTGAATCTCAGAACACCATACTTTTTCTGTGAGAAGGTAGTTCAAATGATATTGTGATTACTCAAATGGGTAAAATGGATGATACTAATGATATTGACAATTAACTGTATCTACCCCTCTTGTGTGTAATCATTATTAGTGGGAAGAATATTGAAGTCATGGTGGTCTCTGGCTCCCCATACACAATTTTTTCTGATTCCTTCTTTTTCAAAAATTGTGAAGACCCAACTTTAGAACCTAATGACACGTGTATATGGTTTTGGAGGGAAAGAGATCAATATGTTGGGATATTTCATGTCTGAGATCTCCTTCAAACAAAAAACTATTATTGGGAAGGTGTATGTGGCTGTGGATGGATTACAGGTACTTGGTTGGAGACATCAGGGCAAATCTAATATCCCGCTACATTCCAATGCCAAAGTGCAGGTGTTTATGGTTGAGGAGTTATTACTGAGGCAAAGCACAGAAAAGAAAAAAAGGAAAGGATGTGGAAGACATCATAAACAGACATACGGATGTGCTCATAAAGGTGCTTGGAAAAGGGAATGGGTTTTCTCACTAGATTAGACTGAGGTGGAATGTCTCTCCAACCAAACATAAGCTGAGGAATGCACCGCTGTCTGTGAGACAAGAATTGGCTGAAATCATTTAGAATATTTGTAATGAGGGTATTTTTGAACCAGTTAATGCCTTTCGAATGGGTTTCCCCCATTATTTTAACTTTTCTTTAATGGAAAGCTCAGAATGTGCATTGACTTGGGATCTGTCAATAAACAAATTGTCATGGAGTGCCACCCGTTGCTTAAAATCCAAGAGTTACTAGCAAAATTAGATGGGGCTAAACTTTTCCCCATATTCAATGTTAGTAGTTGGTACATTTGTATGTTCTACTGGCATTCTGATTCTTGGAAGTGTTCCAGTGTCAGTTGCACTGCCACTCCAAGTGCATGGATGCTCCAATAAAGAGTTCTCTACTTTTCATTGCGGAGTCTCCCTCTTTTACAATCTGTCACTATATATATTTAAAAACCGGACCCAAAACATTAACAAGATAAAACCTC
Source organism: Lissotriton vulgaris (assembly GCF_964263255.1). NCBI lineage: Eukaryota > Metazoa > Chordata > Amphibia > Caudata > Salamandridae > Lissotriton > Lissotriton vulgaris. The sequence continues at coordinate 981,635,266 of NC_141689.1, forward strand.
TTAGTGAAATGGGAATGATGAGAAAAACCGACACTGGCATAGCAGACAGACTCAGGGCCCCTGAACTCAACTACAAAACCAAGACTGTAATTAGAGGTGTCCCCCACAACAACCCCCCCCCCTCCCCTCCCCCGTTGCTACTCCCCTGCTCATCCCACATTGGCCTGGCAGTTCTCATTGGGAAATGATGACTAGGGTTACATACAACACAACAACCTGGAGTCCCTGCCCTGGGATAACTTATTTTAAATGTATTTTCACTGTACGCTCTCTTCTTTGCCTCTGCTACCAGAAGGATTGATTGTAGAGTTGTCAAAATGGTGCATATGGGCAGTGTTCTATGTTTCTAGTCCTAACCTCCTACAAATCATTTTATCAAGTGACTGACATCCCAATGTACGAAGCATGAGTTGTAAAGAGATGAGGGTGCACAGGTAAATTAATAGGGTGTGCTGAGCCAGAGACAAGCCATGGGTCTGGCTTGACTCTAAGAGTTGGTGCACGGGCCCAGATGTGAAAAGGTTTGGAATATATTTTGTGCTACAAACAATGTAAAACTCTGATGCAATCGCCTCAAAACTAAAAAAGTGCATTTCTTTAACATGCGGAAGCATTTTATCTTAGTACATTCATTATATCATTGTATAGACAGACATTTATTAAAAGTGGTAGCTTTTGGAAACATTCATGGCTCGCCTCCAAATGACAATTGCATTAGTGAACTAAGAGGCAAGTCAGTAATCATGTAAACCATAAACACGGCCTAGATTCCTAATATAAATGGAGCAACGTTGAACTCAATGAAATCAAACATAAGAGGTTCCTGTACATCACACATCATGAATGCAATATTTAAAAGTGTGATTATAAGTGATATAAAGCAAAAGGATGCTCTGTAAAACAAAATATTTGCCTAGGATTAACTAATTTGGACAATAAGGAAACTGGTATTGATTCCAGGTCATCTGGTTTCATGTTTTGAAATTCAGGCACCAGATGGACAGCTTTGTGTGTGTGTCCCTCTCTCTCTCTTGTCCGTTTACATCAAAGGTCATTATGTTGTCTTTCATTCTTGGCTCACAATAGGAAAAATCAACACAGGGATAGCAAACCTGACTCAGGGCCCCCAGACCCACTACCATGCCAAAAATTCATTTATTTGGAGGATGTCAACCCCCAATCTCCCTCCCCTCCCCAGAGTTGCACCCTTGGTGATAGAAAATATATTTATTTGTATGTTTAGTTTTTTGAGGTAAATCTAATGTATCTTACTTCTTTTGTGTTAGAGTTGTTTCGTTGTTGTTTTCTAAGAAGTTTGGAAGTGTATGTAGGCGCTGAAATTTATGCTTAATATATTTGTTGCAAAATGTTTCTTCAATTTAAGGTTTAATTAGGAATGTTTGTGTCTTTGGTGGGGATGGGAATAGGTGTGTTTTATTTCCAAGAGTGAAGGCACCTCAAATAAAGGTTGTTTTTGATTCCTTGCATCCCCATTTTTGTTTTGGGATTTTATGTTTTAAAGAAATTCTGCTATATATTGTTGATCTCTAATATTTGTATGCAATTTCTATTATTTTTACTTTGTGTTCAATTTTTAAATATATTTTGGATTTCAAACCTAATTTTGGACATGCCTATGGATTTGGCCTTTGGGTGGATTGTGTTTGTTTTGGAAATATTTCTATTTTTGCATTTGTTTGTTCCTCTATGTAGATTAATAGCAGACACTTAACTGCGACAAAATTGTAAGCATATTTGAATTTAGAGATGTGTTTGGGAGGGTGGTATAGGTTTGTTGAACATGCTATGCAATATTGTCTATATTTGTATATTATTTCATACATTTTGTATGACTGATATGTAATGCCGGAATAGAAGTATGATTAGATGTATGTGAAAATTGTAAAAATAAACTAAGATATCTTTTAATTATGTTTTGAAAAAATTATGTATTAGTATACATTTCTAAGAGATAAAGAAATACATGCTTTTTTGGGGTTTTTGTTTTAATTAGGGTGTTTTATATTGTTTTTTGGTGGTTTTGCGTAGATTTGTTTTAATATATATCAAAGTATGATAATAAAACTAAAGTGCAACAAAAATGACAATTGCAAAATCCCAATGTATAATCAAAAAAAGGAAATTGAAAATTTGTCTTTGGTTTTGTAGCAATTTTTGGGGCCGATTCACAGAACTATCTGAGACAAAATCCTAAACCTACTACTTTTGGTATTCACATAAGGCATTTAGGGCCATATGTAGGTGGCCAAATACTGGTTGGTAAAGCCGAAAATCAGTAATTTTCGGCTTTACCGACTGGTATTTAGCCCTGTGCGATGTACGTATTACCGAATGCCGTCGGTAATAACGAATCAGTAAATCATCACTGAATCCTTATTTACCGATCGATGAACACCGAAACAAACAATACTGAATCGGTAAATAACGAATTGGTAAAAATCCCAAAATGCGATGTAGCAAAAATCGGTAATACCGAATTTGACCCAATTCGGTATTAACGAATCGGTATTTACCACTAATCCTGAGCAGGTGGTAATCAGGTGCACTGCTTAAAAACAGCTTCAAAATACAACAGTGTGGACACAATGGCGGGACTCTATCTCATAGCAAGGCGGCTACATTTAAGACCAGCAGGAGTCAGGATTTGGAGACAGGAAGAGCGGGTGTACAGACTGCGTGTCACATTGTTCCAATTGACTGAACCTGAAATCCATGAGAGGTATAGGCTGCACCCACACACCATCCTTGACCTCCTACGGGACCTGAAACCATATCTTGAGCATCAGACACGAAGGGCGCACGCAATAACCACCCATGTACAGGTGCTCTGTTGCCTGCACCTCCTGGCATCAGGAAGCTACGAGGGTGTGATAGCCATAGCAGGTGGTGTGTCACAGAGCTGTCTATCCCGTTTTTTCGACACCTTCCTGGATGCCATGATGGACCGAATGCACCATTACATAACCTTCCCAGTACACAGGCGGAGCTGCAGAAGACCAAGCTGGATTTCTACCAACTGACGTAGTTCCCACAAGTCATTGGCTGCAACGATGGAACCCACATACCAATCTGCCCCCCTGCAGCAACAGAATACATTTACCGCAACCGCAAATCCACCCACTCCATAAATGTGCAGGTGATATGTGATGCTAAGTTCATCATAACAGACAATGTGGCCAAATTCCCAGGGAGTACCCATGACGCGTACATATTCAGGAACAGTGGTATCCATACACGTCTGGCTGCTGGTGAATTTGGAGAAGGATACCTACTAGGTAAATCAATGTGACACACCGTGATGTATACCTTGGCTCAACCTATTGGTGACACAAATTAATGGCACTTTCTTTTGCATTTAGGTGACAGCGCATATGCCCTCCGGTCTTACATACTCACACCATATCCCAACCCCTCCACCCCAAGGGTGAGGAGATACAATGTGGCACATAAGAGCACATGCAACGTGGTGGAGCGCACCTTTGCACTGTTTAAAAGCAGATTTCAGTGCCTCCACAAAAGTGGAGGAGCACGTCAGTACAGTCCCATCAAATGTTGCGAAATAATTGCTACATGTGCAATGCTACATAATCTAGCAACAAAAAAAGGAACAGCAGTGGAACTAACTGACTCTGAGGACGAGGGCGAGGACAATCCCCAGCCAGAGCCCTGCGTAGCTGGTGTTGCAGTAGAACAGGATGGGAGACACAGACGGGCAGAGATACCGTCCAACTATTTCTGAGTGAGTAACGAGACAGAGCCAGTAACAGTTGTTGTGTAATGGTGTTTAATCCGCACACCACCAGGATTGAAAGCAGTGTCCATGAAGACATGGGTTACATCACCCATCTAATGATTTCAAAAAAGTAGTATGACCTACTTTCTGCGCCAACGGGCTGCATGTCCACGTTCCCTGGACTCACTGTCTGTAGTGTCAGATTGTTCCTGGGCAGTGCTGTGGCGTTCGCTGCGCCTCCTGCCCTCAGTGGGAGAGGGCGTAATGCTACCACGGCTGGTAGCCTCCTCACTGTCCCCCCCCGCTTCCATTGTGGCCGCCTTCACGTTCTGCAGCAGTTCCAATGCAGAGGTCATCGAGACCATGCCCCTGGCCACGTCCCTGCTACAATGCGCCATCTCCTCCTGCATGGCGATAGACCTGCGACACATGAGGGAGGTAGCAGTGGCCAGCCGGTTCACTGCCTTGGTATAGTCCTGAAGTCTCTGCCTCTCCCTGCACCGACAATGACGGTCCTGCTCCAACTGGCTGCATAGGTTGTCCACAGAGGTTGCAATTCCCATCATTTCCTCACACATGTTGTCTCCCATTGAACTAATGCCCTTTCGATCCTGTACATGTGTTTGTTCATGTGGGCCACCTCTCTGTGCAATGATCTCATCTCCCTCCATTGCAGGCGCTGGACCTTGAGCATGTTGCCTTCCAGTCCAGCACAGACACTTTCACCCTGAGTTAGGATTTTGTCTTAAGTAAGGATTTTGTCTTAAGACCAAAATTTAAGACAAAATCCTAACTTAAGACAAAATCCTAACTTAAGACAAAATACTAATTTAAGACAATATCCTAATTTAAGACAAAATCTTAATTTAAGACAAAATCCTAACTTAAGACAAATACTAATTTAAGCAAAATACTAACTTAAGACAAAATACTAACTTTACTACTACTAAATGCCTTCAGTAAATACCAAAAGTAGCAAGTCTAGGATTTTGTCTCAGATTAGTTCTTAGTTCTTATTTTTTTGGATTGACTTTTTGCACGTAAAGGATAATAGAATCTTTTTTTTTGTTCAAGGCTGCAAGCTACATATTCAAATTAGTCTATGCCTTCAAGATCTTGGTAGGGTTGTAATTTGTTACCCAGCATATCAGTTATTGCTAACTATGCTCTTTTTTAAGGATATCAATATTTTGGATGGAGGGAGGTGTCTTCCATTTATGGCTTGAAAGGAACTAAGCCACCTTTCACGAGCATTATTTTTATGCCTCTTTGCTTAGAGTGCTGTGGTATATATTCCACCACTCTATATAACATCTGGCTTGGTGGTAGAGACAAGAGAAGTGCACAGAGCCAGCCCATATTCTAAATTAGTTGAGGAGAGGTGTAAGTTTATCTTCATTGTTTTTATAAAATGCTGAGTCTAACAGCAATTTGTGTTGCCTAGTTATACCATGTTAGGGAAAGGCTAGGATGAAGAGTTTTTGTATTTGGAAATTGAAAGTCACTGTAGGTTGAGTACTCTACAGCCAGGATTTTTTTCTATACTGTGCCAGATGTCATGATTTACTGAAATAACATTACTGAGAGTGTGCATTTGGATACACATTTGATGTGGTATTTATAAAATTATGTTCAAAGTACATATATTATTATAGACGGTGAATAGTTGTTTCTCTGTTCTTGCATTGTGGCTAATAATATATTGTATAGTGTATTGCATTCAGTATTAAGACAAACATGTGGATGTTATTGTTTTCATACTGTTCATGAATTTGATAGAAGAAGTTCAGTGGAAAAGTTTTAGAAGCACCATCCATGAGCCAGGTCGGTGATTAGGTTAGAGATAGTTGCCTTTGTATAATCCTTTTTCAGTATTTCAATTATAAAATAAAATTAATCTTCCTTTGCATCTGTGAGTGTTTGATTTGGGGTATGTCTATCTCAGAAAATGTATTTGGTGTAGGATTAGTAAATCTTTCTATTTTTCTTTTCGTATATACTTTCCTTTTTTTTTAATTGGGCACAGCGGGTAGCTGGACTAAGTTGTCATTTGGAATTTTGAAGGCATTTAATAAGTTGATTCCACTTGGAGCACCGGAACTTGTTGAGGCCTCTTTTTAATCTATGATGATGTTATGGCACTCGATCTCTGCCTTTTTTGGAAGGTGATTGTTTGTCAGTTATGTATCCCACTTCATTATGCAGTGCTGAAACACTTGCAGCATCTATTACAGTAGTATTTTGCACATTTCCATGCCTACGCTCTCTGCTACTGTGTTCTTGTCTAAAGGTGTAGTAGCTAAGATATGTTTCCATGGGTTACCCCTTTTGAGAGATAGTGAAAGTGGGCTACCTAGACTATTGAATGAATGAATGAATGAATGAATGAATGAATATATATATATATACAGGTTTGTTACTAACCTACTTTTCAGATGTCAGGCAGCACGACAGGCCTCACCCTTCTTTGGTCAGGGTGTGGACACACGAATAGCTTGCATTTCTTCTATTTAAGGTACTTTACTCATTGATAGTTTATTTAGATTTTTTGTGATTGGGTTTCTTGTTCGGGTTTTGCAATTGTTTCCTTGACGTTTTCCTTATATGAAAAATGCTATTTATGTGTTTTGTGACTGCACTTTTTTGTCGGATATCCCTATTTAAAAAAATATTTCATTAAGTGTATGTTGCCATTTGTTTTGTAAGAAATGTATGTTTTAATATTAAGGGGCTTGATATTTCAAACTTTGAATGTTTACTAAGTTTTCAATCTGTAAAAAGACATTCAGTACTGTGATTATTAATATTTAGTTCTACAATATTGTGTTATTTCAAAACATGATATTTTCATTGTTGATACTTCTGCCATTTATATATGCACCATTATAACTTGGTATTGCGGTAGTTGATATGTTTAGGACTATATTTATGTATAATTAATATATTTCACTTATTTGCAAGTTTTATAATGCGTATAACAGACCAGAGCATGTCAGAGCACTTTTCAGACAAAGACAAAGAAAACAATAGTGAGGGAAAGCTACCAAGCTACTACTGGTAACAGGAGAATACTATTACACCTGACAAGGGAGACTGCAGTTAGTTATATAAGCTCAAAGGTATATAAGGTTTCATGAGAAAGAGAGTCTTGATTGGTGAGGGGGATCTATAATATTTAACACTTGAGCTCTACATTCAAAGTTTTAGCCCACTTGCTCCAAATTGCTTTGATTGCATGTTGATTCCCTATGATGAAAGTTTGCTTAAGGTTGTTTTTGAAAGCTTTAAAGTTGGGGCTGATGCTGACTTTTGGTGTGCTCGAATTCTAGATCCTTGGAGCATTTCCTGTGAAGAATCTACCATTCATGTTGAGCCTGGCAGACTTGAGTAGTGGGGATTCGGAGCTCCTCAGGGAGCAAGAGCATTCAGAGAGTGAGTTTATAAGCTAGATGTTTCAGTGTGCAGCTCTGTCACGTTGTGGGTGATGCAGGCTGCTTTTAATATGCATCTTGCTTCCTTGGGGAGCCAGCTGAGGGGGAGAGGATGGGAATAATGTGGTATGAACTTTTTAAACCTGAGATACGTCTTGCTGCAGCATTGCAGCTTGCTGAAGCGGAGTCAGGTGGCATCTGGGGCAGCCTGTGAGAAGGGCATTAACAAAGACTAGTATTGATATGACAAGGTATTGAAGCACTTGTTTGATGTTGGAATTCTGAAGCATCTTGAGATCCAGTTGGCTGGTTCTCTAAGGGCTATTTGTGTGTACTTGTTGGCTTTGAAATTTGTATAGACTAATTCTGGATGACTTGGGAGGAATCAGTAAGTTTAAGTTGGCTTCTTAAGATGTCTGGTGAGTCACCTTATCACACTGGGGCGTAGCTATAGGTGGTCCAGCCAGTGCAATGCACCATGCAGAGGTAGGAGTTGACCCAACTACAAAGCCCCTTGAGACCTGAGAGGGCACTTAAATAACCATGCTGAAGTTCTGAAGCTGAGCGAGCATTAAAGATTACGTTAAATTTAGTTTTTATCTTGTGCAATTTGCTTTGCGTTCAAAGATAGAGTTCAAATTTCAGTCTAGTCTTTTGACAAATTGCTACTTATTCATTAAACATGGAGCCTGGTGTGAACTACGTGAAACTCTTGCTAGTATGAAATGAAAGTCTGTAGGGTGTTGTTTTCTTCTTACACACAACAAAATTTAAATATCTATAAATGAAAGGTATGAACATTGTTTGTTTGTTTGAATAGCTTTATTTCGATATATTAGCATATCATAAAAGCATTACATTGCAAAAGTAGGTAAAAACAATATAACAGTACACATTTATATAAAATCTACAAGATCGATAAAAATATCATAAGAGTGGATTATTTGCCCAGGCATAAGAACAAGTTAAAGCAGGTTCAAGCAAAAAACACATTACTGGAGCAGCAATTTCTTTGCAGATCTTATCCGCCAAACCCAGGCCAAAAATTTTGCCATGCAACAGGCGAAGAAGGGACGAGCATCCGATCGTAATATGCGTAATGCTTCCAGGTATGAAAATTGTAAAATGAATATACAGGAAAGCACAAATGAAGTGCTTTTATTCTAATTCTAAAGAGTGATGGACATTTTTTGTTTAATAGGGCCAAAACAAATCAAGACACTTTATTTGGTGATACTCAAATGGCAAATATTCGCTGATACACATTATTGTTTGTGTGCTATATAGTGTTATCAATAAAACTGTATGTCTGTGCCAATTTAGTGGTCATCTCAATGGAAAAGGTGCTGTCTGTAAATGACAGTGGTTCCAGCACCATGCTTTAGCAATATATTTGTGACAGTGTGCATATTACACCCTTACCACTTTACTTCTGAATGGGAGTGATTCATTTGCAACACTTGTTCTTTGTGTGATACTTGGATTTTTCAGAAGCTCTCTGAGTTTGGTGATGTAAGATTGATGGCAGTGCCATTAGTCTGCCTACTAGCGCCACAGGAGCTCATAAGCACTGGGAACTTGCTGGTAGCTCCTTCCAGTTCCTTCAGCTGCAGGAGTTAGATTCCAAGCAGCAAATTCTAGTGAAGCAGCTGTGGGGCACTACGTAGGACTCACTACACACACCAATAATGGCTGAGCAGTGCGCATGCTCACTTTTGTAAATGCAGAGTGTGTCAATAGGCCCTGGCTGCCTGACACCAGCAGAGGTCAAAGAAGAAATTATGCCCATGCTGCTGGGTAGCTTCTGAAGACATGACAGTCACAGTAATCACTGTGTTCAGCCTGATGGGTGGAGGGCATATAACAGCAGTTAGTAAAAGAACATAGACTTACTTAGGACAGAGTCCTGGAACTGAAAAAATCAATTATTTAAGTGTTTGGGTGTCTCTAAAAAGCTTCTTGGAGTCACTAATGTGCAATTCTTCCTTATTAAAGCCAGAAGTAGGAATCGTTATCTTTCAAGACATGTGGAAATTGACCAGAGTCTTTGGAAAACAAGATGTTGCTCTCCAGAGTGAGATACTGAGAGAGCTGGAACTCTAGTAACTGTTATACACAGCATTGTAGTCGACGTGGGCAAGCCAACAAATTAACAGGGAGAGCTGAGTTAAGAGTCTGTCTTGGCCAGAAGAGCCCAGGCATGAGCTGAGCCACTGGAATATTTGGCATGGAATTCATGCAACAAATATTATGAAAACTTATTATAAAGTTTTCAAAATGCAATAAAGTGTGGTTCTTTGACAAGCATTTCACGTTAGTATATCAGATTATATCACTGCATTCAGAGGCACTTATTAGAAGTGATTGCTTTTAGACATTCATGTCCCCACCTTCCACTATGACCACAATACCATTAGCGAACTCAGAGGAAAGTCAGTTGTCACGTTCACCCTATGTGTGGGCTACCATACACATTCTTATTTTACATGGAATAGCATTATACTCCATTAAGTCAAACACAAGAGAAATCTTTGTACATCACACATACTGGTGTATTTCAAGGCTTCCTCATGTCCAATAGTGAAAAGATCGGAGGCACAATAAATTAGAATAATTGCCAAGAAACACACAATGTGGTCATGTGACCAAACCAGGATTGACCCTAGGTTTTCTGGTCTCATATTGTATAAGTCAGTCACTAGAATGGTATCCCTTTCTTGCTCCTGTCTGATGTCAAAGCTTAATGCTTTGTCTTTCATCTTTGGTGCATGATGAGGTTATAGTGTGGGTAGCAGGCAGAAGCCTCAAGAAAACTATGCTAATTTTGGGCTTGAGGGCACAAGAGGACCTCAAGCTGAACCAGAGCCTTGCATCTAGCTTGAACCTTCAGCGGCTCACCCACTTCTATATTTCACTCTGGGTATTCTGTGCCTGAAATAAGCTTAAGATGCTACTGCCAATATGATACATGTTTTGTATCTGAGGATATCTTAGATTGCACTGCTGATGACCATTTGCACCTGTGCTGCATGTGAGGGGAGCTTACAATGCTGCCAAAGGTTGCAAATTGTGTGTGTGTGTGATGCTGTCCCTGTTCTGTGCACTTGTGGGAAGCTTGCATTGACTCTGACCAGATCGGTATGTGTTCTACGGGTGTGAGAGAGAAGCATATACTCATTCCTTGTGTTGTACCTGATTTGTCTGTGGAAATCTTGCTATTCAGGTAAGTCAAGCTCGTACTCATACACCTTTGTGTTGTTCCTTACACTTATACCAAATCTGAAATGCTGCTTTTTCATTGTATCCAAGGGAGGTGTTAGATTGTGCTGCCCGATGCCATCATTGTTCATGTCTTTGAATGAAGCTTCCAATGACCCTGCAATACCACACTTGCTCCATGTCTCTGAAGGAAGCTTGCATTGTCTGGCCCTGCAGTACCACCAATTCTTTGAAACAGGTTTGCCTTTGCCCAGAGTACCACACTTGTTCCATGTCTTTAAAGGAAGCTTTCACAGGTCCTGAAGTGGCCCTGCAGTATCACACTTTTTCCATGCCTTTGAATGATGCTTGCACTGGCCCGGCAGTAACACCTTTGTTCCATGCCTTTGAAGGAAGCTTGCGCTGACTGGCCCTGTTGTAGCATACTTGTTCCATGACTTTGAAGGAAGCTTGCACTTGCTGGCACTGCAGTGCCACACTTCTTCAATGCTTTTAAAGGAACTTGTGCTGGTCAGGGAAGACTGTGAATCTTTTGCCAAGTGCTTTATGTCTTTTGCGTGTGAACCAATGGGTCCCTGCACGCCTGCTTCCTGTACTCTATCTATTTCGATTTATTCAGCTCTGACCAAAAGACTGGTACATCGGTCTCTCCAGCCACATGTTTTCTTAAAACTAATACATAATCTTAATAAGGTGAAAATGGACTTTATGTAAGCCCACTTCAGTCACTCATCAGACAGTGTGTTGTTCACATATTAATTCAGCCCTTCAGAGCAGCATAATTACAACTGGGCAGTGCATCGGCCCTCTTCTGCCATTAGCTTTTTTGCCAATGTTTGGCTCTGCCTAGTAGACAACTGATGGTCTGTTGGACGTCAGGCAGTCTGAGTAACAGCATTTTGCCTGCTTACTCTGTGCTTCTCTGGACCTCGTGATATTTACGTCAGTTCATCCCCCAGCTGCTCACCTGCAAATACAGACTAGTGGTAATTAAGTAGAGTACTAGCAGCTCCACTGCCATTGGACCACCACTCTCTTACGCAGAGCACCAGGTATCACTGCTGCAAGCTTCAAAACCAGGGCAGCAGTGTGAACGTGTGATGCCTGCATAAGTCTTTGTGTGCAGGGACTTTACAGGAGTGAAACCTATTGACTTTGTTAATGTTGTTTAGGGTTATGGCTTTGACTTGCAGAAATATAGCGCAGGGAGTTGAAATACAATGGTGTGTGTTTGAGAGTTGCAATGAGTTTTGATATGGCAGATGCAGAATCTGTCAAAGGATGTTGAGTGTTGGGGGCAGCTGACAGTCTGAGGTGTTATCCTAGTGAGGGGTCCAGTTATTTGCCTGCACTAGGTCCCGTGGTAACCCAGCCATGCCACTGTATCACACAACTGTATACAGGGGAGAGGGCAAAAAAATCTGCCAAGGGGTTTCTGACACCTACATGGACCAGCCTTGCAGCATCGTTAGCTTACTGTGCCACATACCCAGACACTATGGTGTCCTGTCTGGTTGTATGCCGCGCTTAAATTTTCTGTTCCATTTTGAGGACCCCCTTGACCTCCAAAGCCACCTTCTTAATGGTCTTTCACCCTAAGACAACTCTTGCATAATGTTATCTTGAGGGTAGGTGAAGCAGGACACTTCAACCTCAGATATATTTTCGTTTCTGAGCAAAGGAACAAAAAATAGAAAGAAACCATTATTCATATTCTAGAACAAGTCACCCAAAAATGAACAGTCATGGCCTTGGCCCTGTTTGACCAGATGAGACAAAGACAGAACTTGAAGCATTGTAGCACAGTCAACACCATGTTCACTTTACTTCTTACGATTGTTCCACACACTCCTGCTAATGGATTTTAAATAAATGTTATTTCCACGGAAATATATTTTGTAAAGGCGTTATATGCTAAGCCAACTTTGCAGCAAATCTTCACAACTTTGATTGGAGGCAAATTTAACCCGCTAAATATAGGAGTGTGAACAAAACTTTGCGTAGCAGAGGTGGCTAAAAACTGGACAATTGCAATCTCCCCAAAGAGCGGAATCTGTGACTTTACAAAGCTGCAGTGGATAAAAATTCTGCAAACCCCATCTTAGAGTGCAGTCTTAACTACAGTGTCTGAGTTCTCATCATTCTTTCAGATAAGAGCGCATCTGCTGTGCCAAGGTGTACAGTGTGATAAATAGTTATCTTCACCAAATTTCCAAATATAAGTTGACAACTCAGATGGCATTGTTTGCAAAACGCAAGATGTTGTAGTCAAATGTGCTTGTCGCTCACACGTTAATTTGTATTTTTCCTATTTACCGGAAAGAAAGATAACACGTTGGGGAACAGATGTGAACATTAGGAAAACGCCAACTAGCAAAGCATAAACATTTAATTTAAAATCAAAGCAAACACTTTAAATATGTCTTTATTATTTTTTTTTTACCTTAGTCACACATCCCTTTTTCAAATGCTGAAGGAACGCCTTTAGGAACAGGTTCATAATTAGATAGCATACAGAACTTGAGCAGACTGATCACTTTGCTTTCATATTTGTTTTCATTCCAGATGCTGCCAGGTTGCAAGGGTTCACTTTTCAGACTTCGCCCGCATTTTAGCTCAACTCTGTAGTTTATTTAACTCCTTGTTCTAGTAGAAGAGTCATTCGGTGTCCCTAGGAAGTGCCGAACTAAATGTGTTTTCAACATGGGCATTTGTTCTGAGCAAGATGTCCCATAGGCACAAAAAGAGGCAACCTTCTCTAGTCAACAAGACAGCCCGAGGGGCCTTCCCAAATATAGCTGCCCTCTTCGCGCTATGCACGTAGTGCGACTGGAAGCGACGAAAGACTCAGGTGCCATCCAGCTTTAGCCGCGAGAGAGGGGAGGCTCTAGAATTACCCGGGGACAAACAAAGAGCACGAGAAGTTGAGTGACAAGACGGGCCTCTAAAGTGAAACCCCCATGTTGTTACTGGGGTAAGGAAACGGCTGTCTTCCCTCTCCCAGACCTCTTGGCTGTCAGCCATGATGGATGACACTGCCTGGATGGGGCTGACTAAAGTATATAATGATGCTGCGCAATTAAACACACCTTACATCTTTCCCTTGCATTAACATATTTATAATTACCTCTCAGGAAGCTGAGCACTAACTTTAGCAAGATTCTGAAGCTAATGTGTAATGCGGATCCCATAGCAAAGTGGCGTGTACATTTTGAGTACAAATATGCTACAATATATGTGACGCATAAAATAAACTACCCTTTGGAAAACAATGTGGGAAGCACTTGCTTGCACCTGGAAAAGGAAGGAGAAAATAATGCACGATAGTGGTTGTGGAAAAACTTCAAATTTTCATGTTGTTACGTATTACTGTGGTAGACCCTTGTGTTTTGTTGCCCTTCATCTTACACTGTAAACATTGACTATGCCTGCCTTTTGCTTTTACACCAGCAGGTCCTTTATTATTACATAGCTCTTTGAAAAAGCATATACTATGTAGAAAGAACTACAAATCCCAGGATGTTGCGAGGGTGTAGCAACAGAACAATCAATCCAAAGTAAGGCAATACACAACCGGTTCAGGAGTATATGCAAACATCAACTTTCATGTGATCCTAGTTTTCAAATATTGCCAGATTGACACCATTATCTTGCAATGTTGACCAAACAGTCGAGTAAATACACCATTTGCTATTCTTCTCCCATTAACAGGTGCAGCTTCTTGCACCTACCTACTACCTCCCCTATTGATCAGATTATAATGTCCATGGGCCAGATGTAGGTAGGCTTTTACCGGGTGGTAACGGCCGAATTCGGCCGTTACCACCCGGTAAAAGCAATTTGACATGTAGGTCCCTGTAATTTACAGACTCGGTAAATTTACCGATAGGTAAATTTACCGAGTATGTAAAATACCGAGTCGGTAACATTATGGATACCGGTAAATTGGTATGTAGGTGGGACTCTTCTGAGTCCCACAAGCAGTACAAAATCGGTATTTTACCATCAAATAATACTTGATGGTAAAATACCGTTTCAGGTGTGCATGCACATGTGTGCATGCACACCTATGCCATATGACAGGCAGACCTGCCCTTAGGGCAGGTATGCCTGCCACATGGCACCCGAGCCTCTTTTGGGGGTGCCAGAGGGTGTCAAAGTGACACCCCCTGCTCCCTTGTGGCTATCGGTATTTACCGATGTGGTAAATACCGACCGGTAAATGCCCGTTCATTCCTATGGGCTTCAAAGCCCATAGGAATGCATGGGCATCAACTGGTCGGTATTTACCGCATCGGAAATTACCGACTGTTTCCGATTCGGTAATTGCACATCTGCAATTACCTACATCTCGGTATTTTTATTTTCCGACCTCTGAAATACCGAGTCGGTATGACTCGGTATTTAAGAGGTCGGAAAATAAAAATTACCTACATCTGGCCCTAGTGTCTAACGTCCCGATGCGTGGACCTCATGGCCTACATGAATCTTCAGCCCCTCTTCTCATCACCTTATGAGGATGCTTTGAATTGGCTTCGTGACCTCTCAGCCGGTCTGCCAGCTCAGAAACAAATTTCACTGTTCTTTCCCTAGTGTCCTTTCCCTGTTTATTAGCCAAAATATAAACAATATCAGCCTTTCTGGCAAGGATCTTGGTTGATCTATTACACTAAAGACAAACTTCAAACATTAGTTTCCATGCACACATTTCTGGTGCAAAATGGCTATATTTAGCAATAATACACGCTATAAGAGGTAGGGCAGGAGGGCGGTCCAACCCAGGGGCAGTAGAAAAGAAATGTAAAGGTTCCTTGCGCGCCGCTAGTTTGCAGCCTACACCCTAGCATTTTGAAGCCAATCTCAGAAAGCCTACACTACTGTTTGGGTTTTGTAACCTCCCAAACTCCACAGGTCAAGACCCTAGAGCTCTCGCCTCCACGTAGGACTCTATTGGGGGAGTAAAATTATATTAGATAACAGGTGTGGTGTTACCACACAATGTCAAAGGATAGTGCATAACCATCTCCCTAGAAATGTTCTCCTTTGCCTGGCATTTTGCAGGCCCAAATAAGGCTTCAAAGACAGCTTTGTCCTCTATGTAGCATCAGTTTCTTTACCTGTCGTGTACTCGCTTTCTCAGTACTTCTACCTTTTCATTTGCATCTTTTATAGATAAAATTCTATCCCCAAAAATGTTTTTCTTTGTTGTGGGGCTTCTGTCTGCTCAGATGTCAATGGCTCAACAGCTCACAGGTAGCTCCTGAAAGCATCATAGCAGCTCCTGCCACCCTCTGCACTTCCCAAATCCCTGCAAAAAGTCATTCAGATAATGCATGGAAGGCTAACTTGGTTCTGACCTTCACATACCACTCAAAAATGTGTTAAATTATTTAAATAATCCACATGATAACGAGAAGCCCATGGGCATAACCTTATCCATGGAACCGTGCTAATAAAATTGAACACCCAGTAAATACAATTCCTCCAATTATATTGATGGAATATTAGCGCATATTTTATCTCACTTGGTGCCATACTTTTGCCATTTCTGATATATGGAGGCACCATGTCTATGTACAATCTTTTTGATCAATACAGTAATTTGCTGCCCCGCCTCCTCCATTTTGGTCAAATTTTTCCCCCCTTTTTTGTGGAATATATTTGTACTTTGATTAAAAAAAGTTAAAAGCAGCCTTTTGTATTACATCAAATACACATGAAAAGGAGCATCACTTGTAGTAATATCACCCATATCTTTGTTACCCCTTCCTTATCTTCTGCTTCCCTCCCCCACTGCTTCTTCCTTCTTGTTTCCCCGACTCTCTAACACCCCTGTTTCCCTCTACAACTCAACCCCACTTTATTCCATAGCACACAGCCGCTGCATTATTTGAAGCAAACTCCTTGTACATCTTTAAAAGTGCCCCATGTGCTTGTGATTTCCATCAGCAGATTGTGCTTGTTACACCACATCACATTCCACCACAGCACATCACATTGTGGACATCATCAAATCTGACTTTTTTTTTACCGGGGGTAGTACATGCCTTTCCAGTTTTTGTAAGAGTTCTAGTAGCTATGGTCTATGTTATGTATGCGTCCATTTTTCTTTTGATTAAGGAAGTGGTTAGTGTTCACTGAAGATCCATCGACAAGTCCAATTTCCCAGATAGTTTATCAGGTATTATTCATATGAGATTTCCCCAGTAGGTTCGAACCTTTACTCAGCTAGGACAGTCAATTTCATTTTGTAAATTGTTCTTCCTAGCCGGTGTACCCTATACAACAATTGAATGTCATCAATTGCAAACGGGCTTCTTGACAGCCTTCTTTTTAAAAGGCATCACCTTGCTCTGTTACTACCTGTCTCCAAGGGGAGCCTCATTCTCCTTTCAATATTATTCATAGATCCATGGTGGCTGGTTTCTGTCGGATGTAATAATTCAAATTCTAGGTCATGCTACCTTTAAGCTTCCCATAGGTTTGATATGTCTAGCCTAATGATTATGAACATTGTCTATATTACTCTTTTAACGTATACTGGAAGCCCCCCCCCAGCGTTGCCTGGGGCAGAAAGGGGCTGGGGGCAGTACACCCGCTCCCGCCCGACCCCCGCCCGCACCGACTCCCTCCCGCCCGACTCACTCGCGCCCCCCTCCCGCCCGACTCACTCGCGCCCCCCTCCCGCCCAGACTCACTCGCGCCCCCCTCTCGCCCAGACTCACTCGCGCCCCCCTCCCGCCCCGACATTTTCATTTACTGCTGCCTCCTTCTTTCCTCCCCCTGCATCACAGTCTCACTTTCCCTTTCCTTACCTGTGCCGCCGCTCCTCACTGCACAGCCGCTCGTCACTGCACCGCCCTCCTCCTTCGTCGTCATCACGCACGTCGCGTCGCGGCCAGCGCTAGGTCCCGGTCGGCGCTACTTTCAGGGGACTACTTTGTTTACAAACGTAATTCTTTAAATTTACTTTTTCTTTTTAATTTATATAGCCTATGTCCATCTACACACCCTGACATTTTCATAGATGTATCGGTGTGTAGATTGGCGCTGTGGTTCCCGAGTTTACCTGGCCAAAAGGTGCAAGTTTTCTCTTTATAATAGTAGTATAGATTAGGGGCAGGAAGTACAAAAAAAGATGTGTTTTTCAAAACTACTATCTTGGTAGGTTAAAAACATTTCTGCAGATGTCGGTATGGCATAAATGTTTTGCCATCAAATAACAGAAGTGTATAACGTGACATAATGAAAGCCACGTGTGTATTATACTTAATATCCCTCTAGAGTGGTCCAGATCGACTCAGGATATCTAAATCTGTCTCTTTCAACCTAGGTTGTTGAACAGTGTATTAAAGCAGGTGCGCTGAATCTGAAAAGTTAAGGTGCAAATTTGTGAGAAAATGTCAGAGCACAGAGATGTGCCAAATTTGTCAGATCTGCACTTCTACACTCTGACATTTCCAAAACGCAGGGCTGCACCCTATTTACAAGAATACACCGCACGCCTGGGTTGTCCCTAGGGCTGGCGCTATATTTAGCTGCCTAGCACCAACATAGGCACTCTTGCACCATAGTGCAAGGGTGCCTGCGTTGCAGGGAATGTTATGTTATTTTATATTACTGGAAAAAAAAGAAAAAAGAAAAAACAACAAGGGTTTGGCTTAAGCGCAGCAAGGCCACGCTAAAATCTGAATAAACAAAGCAAAATGCCAATACTGCACTGTTATTTGACCATCAATTCGAGCGACAATGAATGAAACAATTGCCCTCGCAAAACCACTCTTTCCGTTTGAATTAAATCATAAAACCTTTATTTGTATCTATCTGAAATCATTTATTTTTTATATTTCCACAATCATTGTTGGAATTTCTCTCAATTACAAAACAATATGATCAGTTTTTCTTTTTTCTTTTTTCGGAGCCCCTTTTAGAATTGAAATTCGCATTCATTCTCTAAAATACAGACTTTATATACAACATATATACCGTGTCAGAACCAACGTCTCAATGCTTTAACCTCTGATGAAAGCTATTTGCTGAAACGTGTCAGGTGCATCGTGCCTGAGGCTGCCTGCGCTGATTGAAATAAAGCTGATCTATCCGGATCCGGGCTCTGGCACATTTCTTTCTTTGCGGAATGTGACTTGGCGGGAAGCGCTGTCTCCCGTCTTAGTCAGAGCCGTCCTGCATGGGTTGGGGGTCCCCGACGACAGCACCTTCTTGGAATAATATTAATTGGAGGACATGACCTTCCCGTCTTGCTGCAAGCTTTGAGGATTTCCGGGTGATTTTTGCAGAACACTATGGGAAAGGGAGCCGAGGGAGATGACTCTCCGCTTGGCAGGCTCCGGACACAGCGCTTATAGACGTTTGTGTGGCAGCAATATGGACTCCTTGTGCACCAGCGTTCTGCTCTGCCATACTTACCTACAAAAGAATAGGTGGTCCGTGTGTGATGAAACATCATTGTGATTTTACAGATATTCCACAGCGGCCCAAAGATGAATTATGGGACATGTAGTTTGGCAGCCAGCAGTCATGTGGTTTTACGAACTAATCACACCTGGTACACAGCACGTCTCAATGCTTTAACCTCTGATGAAAGCTATTTGCTGAAACGCGTCAGGTGCATCGTGCCTGAGGTTGCTGCGCTGATTGACATAAAGCTGATATATCGGTATCCGGGCTCTGGCACATTTCTATCTTCGCTGAATGTGACTTGGGGGCATCGCTGTCTCCCGTCTTAGACAGAGTCGCCCTGCATGGGTTGGGGGGTCCGTGACAACAGCACCTTCTTGGAATAATATTAATTGGGGGACATGAGACGCCCGTCTTCCTGCAAGCTTTGAGGATTTCCAGGCGATTTTGCAGAACACGATGAAAAAGGAAGCCGAGGGAGATGACTCTCCGCTTGGCAGGCTCCAGACACAGTGCTTATAGACATTTGTGTGGCATCAATATCGACTCCTTGTGCACCAGCTTTCTGCTCTGCCATACTTACCTGCAAAAGTATAGGTGGTCCGTGTGTGGTGAAACATCATGGTGAATTTACAGATATTCCACAGCGGCCCAAAGATGAATTATGGGACATGTAGTTTGGCAGCCAGCAGTCATGTGGTTTTACGAACTAATCACACCTGGTACACAGCATGTCTCGATGCTTTAACCTCTGATGAAAGCTATTTGCTGAAACGCGTCAGGTGCATCGTGCCTGAGGTTGCCTGCGCTGATTGAAAAAAAGCTGATATATCGGTGTCCGGGCTCTGGCCCATTTCTATCTTTGCTGAATGTGACTTGGGGGCATCGTTGTCTCCCGTCTTAGACAGAGTCGCCCTGCATGGGTTGGGGGTCCGTGACAACAGCACCTTCTTGGAATAATATTAATTGGGGGACATGAGACGCCCGTCTTCCTGCAAGCTTTGAGGATTTCCGGGCGATTTTGCAGAACACGATGTAAAAGGGAGCCGAGGGAGATGACTCTCCGCTTGGCAGGCTCCAGACACAGTGCTTATAGACATTTGTGTGGCATCAATATCTACTCCTTGTGCACCAGTTTTCTGCTCTGCCATACTTACCTGCAAAAATATAGGTGGTCCATGTGTGGTGAAACAGCATGGTGATTTTACAGATATTCCACAGCAGCCCAAAAATGAATTATGGGACATGTAGTTTGGCAGCCAGCAGTCATGTGGTTTTACGAACTAATCACACCTGGGACACAGCACGTCTCAATGCTTTAACCTCTGATGAAAGCTATTTGCTGAAACGCGTCAGGTGCATCGTGCCTGAGACTACCTGCGTTGATTGAAATAAAGCTGATATATACGGATCCGGGCTCTGGTACATTTCTTTCTTTGCTGAGTGACTTGGCGGGAAGCGCTGTCTCCCATCTTAGTCAGAGCCCCCCTGCATGGGTTGGGGGTCCCCGACGACAGCACCTTCTTGGAATAATATTAATTGGGGGACATGACTGTGAGAAGTTGGCCTGATATATGATGCTCACTAGTTCTAGTGACCACCTTGTATCAGTCCAACCAACCCTTATGGTGATTGGTTGTAAGTCAACCTTATAGACCAGCTATCCTAGTGGTAGCATGGACAAAGCAGTCTTAGGCTAAACTCTATTGGCATGTGAAGCCAGCTGTTTTACCACATATAACCCCTTGAATACCAGATGAAAGGACACCACACAGGTAGTTATGAAAATAGACAAGTATTTATTAACTAACATACACCTCTGAACTCTTTATGAGGTCAGAGGGCTAAGCACATGACAAACTCTTCGGAAAAATACACTCAAGTTGCACGATTTACAATGGTGCCCTAGGGGCACGACAAACCATATACTAGAAACAATGGAATGCGAGGAAAGAAAGTACTGTAAGAGGATCCAGAGGCTGGAGGATCGCTGGGACTACGCTACTGACTAGGTAAGTAAGGAGCAGGAGGCCCACGGGACTCACGTGCAGAGTGGAAACTCTCACGCGGGATGCGTACCAACGTCTATGGATGCTACAGTTTAAGAGTTACGGATTCCGGACGAACCCGGCTGGATGGAGGGAAAACGACAGTGGACCTGAACACTAGGATAGTGAACACTGACTTCAGCACCTAGAAGCTTTAGTTACCTAACCCACAGGCTGCGGGTGCATAGGGCTGAAGTGGTGTCGGGTTTGCTGCGTTGATCCCGGGGAAGCCTGAAACAAGGAGTTGCTGGCAGGCGACCAGATGGAGGAGTCCGGTGGTTCCAAGGATGGAACTAGGAAGGAGAAGTCCTGAAAGGGGAAGGGGACAGAGTCTCGGTCACTAGCCAGTGACGGTGCTGGAACCAGGAGGGAACCAGATGCTGTCGCCGCAGTCAGGTGGAGGACGGGACACTTCTCTCTGTAGCTGCGCAGACCAGGAGCTGTGCTCGACGACCAGGCTGGAGGCACGAGCTGTCCCACGTAGTCTGCTGCTGTTGGCGGTGTTGGATCGTCGATCTGGTCAACAGGCCTTGGCAAGTGCAAGCCACGTGGTGGAACAAAGATGGCATCTGGCGCGGACCAGGAGGGTCCGGGGTGCTTCTCGTTTACAAGGAAGCAAGGGCCAGTCTGGGGGACCAGACCAACAGTGTTGAAGTCTTCGGGTTGTCATCTCAGAGGTCACTAGCCAGCCGGCAAGTGACCAGACAACAGGACAGGCAGCAACCAGGCAAAAGGGCCCCATGCAGATCTCGTGGATGCTGGGGGGCTGGTCTTTGGTGCAGGAGCTGCGTCGGTGTGGGGCTTCTCAGACCCCAGTGCACTCACTCGAGGATCCCTCGGTGGTCGTGCTGGAAGCGCTGTGCAGGTTTCTTCAAGATGGCCGTCTCAAAGTTGCTCGTCGCACCCACGGGTCTCAGCTGTGCTGTGGATGTGGGTAGAGGTCAGAGGAGTCTGGAGGTCTGGGTTTCGTCGAGCTGGGTCGTCGGGTTCCAGGAAGGAAGGACTTGCAGCAAACCGCACAAGAGCTTGATGGTGCCTGCGAAGCAGGATGGTCACTCCCTGACCATAGGGGAGATTCTTCAGTCTTCTGAGGTTCAGGAGGTCGAAGGTCAAGAGTTCTTCGTGGAAGTTGTCAAGATTAATCTAACTTGGAATGGGACCAGCTTCTACCTTTTTTCAGCTAAAGCGGGCTGCACTACGACTAGGTCCCTCCCCTGGGTGGGACCAGGAAGGGGGGTGGTTACACCCCCTATCCTTTGTCCGGTCTTGCGCCAGCTCTGGGGCTGGAGTGCCCCAGGAACTGGTTTAGACCGGACTATGCACAGGGACACCTTGTGTGCCCCAGGCATGTCTCATTCCTTTCAGCCCTGTCCTACCTAATACACATTATCCTGTCTGGGGTGGTGCTAGCACCTCCCAAGGCAGGAAACCCTTTGTCCGAGCCTCCCTCGCTGGAAGGACTCCCAGCAGCAGGAGGTCAGACTTGTGTCTGTGGTGGCAGCATCCATTTTGTGATGCTGAGGCTCGAGTTAACTTTAACCGGCGTTCACAGTTACATACATGTCGTGTCCCTCTAGAAGGGTGGAATGCTACCCCCGTCGCCAGAATTGGCGAGAGGGTAGTATTCCAATTCGTATGACACCTTACTCGACATGTTTTGATAATGCTATACCAAAGTTAGCATTTGACCGCGAGGTTCATAATGCACTTAAGAGTATATGGTATAGCGTTATCATGGAACAGCTATTAGGACTTGGTTCCGCAAGCTGCAAACGGGCTCAGCTCATGCCAGAGCACCATTTCACATATTTCCAAGCACTCTGCCTTCAGGATTGATAAGGCCTGCCATAGGAGTGACTGATAGAAATATATGTGTCCATTTTAGGTTTAGATATAGGGAACTATATCTAAAGCAAAGGGTGATTACACCACCTTGCCCCAGCTGTCGTGCAGCCAGTTGTGTCTGTTTTGGATGGCCAGCCAGGGGTGGCATAATACATGCTGCAGCCCCTGGTAGGCCCTGGGTGCACCTATGCCCTGGGTACCTAAGGTACACTGTACAGGGACTGATAAGGTGACTCAGTATCCAATTAGATATGTACCTATAGTACATGGAATCCATTTTACAGAGAGAGCAGTGGGCCTGGGGTCCTGAATAGCAGGGCCCCAGGTCAACTAAGTCGAAAAACCAGCAAAACACCAGGCAAAAAGTTGGGGGCAACCATAGTCAGATATCCACCTTCCTACAATGACCGCCCGTCTTGCTGCAAGCTTTGAGGATTTCCGGGCGATTTTTGCAGGACACGATGGGAAAGGGAGCCGAGGGAGATGACTCTCCGCTCGGCAGGCTCCGGACGCAGCACTTATAGACATTTATGCGGCAGCAATATGGACTCCTTGTGCACCAGCGTTCTGCTCTGCCATACTTACCTGTAAAAGTATAGGTGGTCCGTGTGTGGTGAAACATCATGGTTATTTTACAGATATTCCACAACTGCCCAAAGATGAATTATGGGACATGTAGTTTGGCAGCCAGCAGTCATGTGGTTTTACGAACTAATCACACCTGGGAAACAGCATGTCTCGATGCTTTAACCTCTGATGAAAGCTATTTGCTGAAACGCGTCAGGTGCATCGTGCCTTAGGCTGCCTGCGCTGATTGAAATAAAGCTGATATATCCGGATCCGGGTTCTGGCACATTTCTTTCTTTGCTGAATGTGACTTAGCGGGAAGCGCTGCCTCCCATCTTAGTCAGAGCCGCCCTGAATGGGTTGGGGGTCCCCAACGACAGCGCCTTCTTGGAATATTATATATATATATATATATATATATATATATATATATATATATATATATATATATATATATATATATATATATATATATATATATATATGTATATATATATATATATATATATATATATATATATATATATATATATATATATATATATATATATATATATATATATATATATATATATATATATATATATATATATATCCAAGCTCAGTAATTTCCCTTTCTCATTCAAGTAGGAATAGAATAGCACTCTCGAGGATTCTGTGGCTCAGCAGCAGTTTATTTAGGACAAACGCGTTTCGGATTTACAACCTTCGTCAGTGTCGTAATCTCTAAACAAAACACCGGCGGCCATTTTTTATTAAAACATCACATGAATGAGAAAGGGAAATTACTGAGCTTGGATTTATATCGTGGCACGCCACCGCGTTTCTGCACCCGACCATGAAGTGCCCCGCCCATGGCGAATGGAGGAGCAAGAGATATATATATTTTTTCAATTGTTTATTTGTTGTTAAAGTCTCTCATAGACAATTTAGCATCTCATCTTGCATAGAAAGAAAAACATAAGTGCCTGATGTAACTTACATTTAGGATGGGTACATGCAGTCCTTTGTGAACTAAACAGCCTCTGTGCCTCTAAACAAAGGTGCCAAATGAGCCATTTCTTTTTCCCTCACCACTGCTGTTGTTTACATTTCCTACATTCTCTGTGGTCCTCTAATGAAATTACCTTTGATGTAATTTAAGCAAGTGTTATGTTTGATGCAGTGCCGATGAGCACTGAAGAAGGCAGTGTGCCTAAATGTATTTGCTGAAATTAAACCAAATAAATGTCCCACGAGTGCTCTGTATTTTGTGCAGCTTTGATATATATATATATATATATATATATATATATATATATATATATATATATATATATATATATATATATATATATATGAATGCTCAAAGGTTACCCTGTAATGGAAGGCACGCCAACGCTGTTCTTAGTGTAGCACCTTTTTGCTGGTATGAGGGCAATAGTGTCACCAAACGCTTTAGCAGTTCAACAGCGTCCATATCGCCTGACGCGTTTCGAGTTAAACCCTCTTCCTCAGAGGCGTGGATGCCGGTGAAAGTTCTGTGTCTTTAGGACCACCTTTCTTTTCTTTGGTGCACGTAGACCCGCCCTGTATGGGCCGTCCCGGTAGAACGAAGATTTCTGGGCCTCGTAGTCCTAATGGATTTTTTTCTTTAATCCCCCACAGGTGATTAGCTGCTGCAATGTTCCAAGCCCCCAGATGGGCCTCGATGTACACTCTTCCCCTCTAAATCCATGACAGCGTCCCCAGTGCGAAGATCCAAAATCGATCTTCTGGCCCCCTGTTGAGCATTCATTTTTGGCGGCAGCCCAGCCGTCGGAAGAGCACCACCCCGCAACAGGGGGCCAGAAGATCGATTTTGGATCTTCGCACTGGGGACGCTGTCATGGATTTAGAGGGGAAGAGTGTACATCGAGGCCCATCTGGGGGCTTGGAACATTGCAGCAGCTAATCACCTGTGGGGGATTAAAGAAAAAAATCCATTAGGACTACGAGGCCCAGAAATCTTCGTTCTACCGGGACGGCCCATACAGGGTGGGTCTACGTGCACCAAAGAAAAGAAAGGTGGTCCTAAAGACACAGAACTTTCACCGGCATCCACGCCTCTGAGGAAGAGGGTTTACCTCGAAACGCGTCAGGCGATATGGGCGCTGTTGAACTGCTAAAGTGTTTGGTGACACTATTGCCCTCATACCAGCAAAAAGGTGCTACACTAAGAACAGCGTTGGCGTGCCTTCCATTACAGGGTAACCTTTGAGCATTCATTTTTGGCGGCAGCCCAGCCGTCGGAAGAGCACCACCCCGCAACAGGGGGCCAGAAGATCGATATTGCCTTGCTGGAGCGCGACGCAGCTCCAGCAAGGCTCGGGGGTGCCCCATCTTTACAATGCTGCGTCAAGACCTAGGCCTGCTTCAAGCAGGCGCAAGGTTTTGACGCAGCATTGGCCTGAAAGTGACTGAGTGAAATCTTATAGATTTCACTCAGCCACTTTTGCGAGGCGCACCTGCCCCGGAACGCCCACCCTGCGCCGGAACGCCCACAAGTGGCGCAGGGGTTTACAATGTGACGCATCTGCCTAGATGCGTCACGTTGTAAATGGGTCGTAGGGATGCTCCACTTTTACGCCGCAGTTGCATGACGCAAACGTGGCGCATTCCCAACATAAATCTGTCCCTATATATCTATGGGTGGGACACCGTGAGTGCACGTAAGCTTACTGTACTCTGTACCATCCCGAGTACGAGCTGCATGCTGATTGGCTGCTACTGTCTGTGAACATTCCAAAACAGAAATTGCTGGCAGCCATCTTGTGGCTCGGTAGACTGAGGCACAGGAAAGCAGAAAAACAAACGTGTAGAACTCAAAAAGGGGGCAGGGTAGAAGCACCCTGACCCCCTAGGCCTGCTCAGGGGGTCCCACAAGGTCCCCCCAGGCCCTCCCCAATTAATTTTTTTCGAAAAAATCGCGGGGCCTGTACCGTCTGCGCACGTGTGCGTACGGTGCGCGTACGGTGCACGTACAATGCGCGTGCCCCAGCTATTTTTTGAAAAAAAAAATCATTTTTTGGGGGGCCTGGGGGGGCCTTGTGGGACCCCCTGAGCAGGCCTAGGGAGTCAGGGTGCTTCTACCCTGCCCCCTTTGCGTGTTTTGCACCTTTGTTTCACTGCTTTCTTGTGCCTTGGTTCTACCGAGGCACAAGATGGCTGCCAACACTTTCAGGTTTAGAGTGTTGACAGACACTGGCAGCAAATCAGCATGCCTTTCACAGGAAAGCAGCATGCTAAGTGGCTGTCAACACTTCTAACCAGGAAGTGTTGGCATTCATCTTGTGCTAGGTAGACCGAGACACAAAAGAAGCAGAGCTCACAGCCCACACAGCTCTCACAGCCCACACAGCTCTCACAGCCCACACAGCTCTCACAGCCCTCACAGCCCACACAGCCCTCACAGCCCTCACAGCCCACACAGCTCTCACAGCTGACACAGCTGACACAGCCCACACACCTCTCACAGCCCACACAGCTCTCACAGGCCACACAGCTCTCACAGCTCTCAAAGCCCACACAGCCCACACTCTCACAGCCTACACAGCTCTCACAGCCCACACGGCTCTCACAGCCCACACAGCTCTCACAGCCCACACAGCCCTCACCCCACACAGCTCTCACAGCTCACACAGCTCTCACAGCCCACACAGCTCTCACAGCCCACACAGCCCTCACAGCTCACACAGCCCTCACAGCCCACACATCTCACATCCCACACAGCTCTCCCAGCTCTCACAGCCCACACAGCTCTCACAGCCGGCACAGCTCTCACAGCTCACACAGCCCTCACAGCTCACACAGCCTTCACAGCCCACACATCTCACATCCCACACAGCTCTCACAGCTCTCACAGCCCACACAGCCCTCACAGCCCAAACAGCTCACATCCCACACAGCCCTCACAGCCCTCACAGCTCTCACAGCCCACACAACTCTCACAGCTCACACAACCCACACAGCTCTCACAGCCCACACAGCTTTCAAAGCCCACACAGCTCTCACAGCTCTCACAGCCCACACAGCTCACACTCTCCCAGCCCACACAGCTCTCACAGCCCACACAGCCCTCACAGGTCACACAGCCCTCACAGCCCACACAGCTCACATCCCACACAGCTCTCACAGCCCACACGGTTCTCACAGCCCACACAGCTCTCACAGCTCTCACAGCCCACACAGCCCACACTCTCCCAGCCCACACAGCTCTCACAGCCCACACAGCTCTCACAGCCCACACAGCCCTGGCAAAGATAATACCAGCAGCGAACAAGCACTGGCAAAGACAATAATGGCTCTCACAGCCCACACAGCTCTCACAGCTCTCACAGCCCACACAGCCCTGGCAAAGATAATACCAGCAGCGAACAAGCACTGGCAAAGACAATAATGGCTCTCACAGCCCACACAGCTCTCACAGCTCTCACAGCCCACACAGCCCACACTCTCACAGCCCACAAAGCCCTCACAAAACCCTCACAAAGCCCTCACAGCCCTCACAGCTCTCACAGCCCTCACAGCCCTCACAGCTCTCACAGCCCACATAGCTCTCACAGCCCACACAGCTCTCACAGCCCACACAGCCCACACAGCATTGGCAAAGATAATACCAGCAGCGAACAAGCACTGGCAAAGACAATAATGGCAGCAAAGAAACACTGGCAAAGACAATAATGGCAGCAAAGAAACACAGGCAAAGGCAATACCAGCAGTGAACAAACACTGGCAAAGATAATACAATCACGGGGCAGGGGCACGAAAAAATGACACAATCAGGGGACAGAAGGTCCGACAAACGGCACAATCAGGGGGCAGAAGGCAAGAAAAAAACGGCACAATTAGTGGGCAGAAGGCAACAAATACGGCACAATCAGGGAGCAGAAGACAAGAAATACGGCACAATCAGGGTGCCGAAGGCAAGAAATATGGCACAATCAGGGTGCAGAAGGCAAGAAATACGGCACAATCAGGGGGGCAGAAGCCAAGAAATATGGCAAATCAGGGGGGCAGAAGCAAGAAATACGGCACAATCAGGGGGGCAGAAGGCAAGAAATACGGCACAATCAGAGAGCATCTTGCTCCGGTCCAAAAATCGGATCCCTAGGGCTGCTCAGGTGGTCCTACAAGGATATTAACATATTTAAACGTTATCCGCTAATTGAATTAGCATTTAAAAAACCTTGCAAATTCACTGAAAAAAACATAGGTTTCAGGCCTTATTTAGTTAGGAATTAGCATTTAAAAAATCTTGCAAATTCACTGAAAAAACATAGGTTTCAGGCCTTATATAGTTAGGAATTAGCATTTAAAAAATCTTGCAAATTCACTGAAAAAAACATAGGTTTCAGGCCTTAAATAGTTAGGTATTAGCATTTAAAAAACCTTGCAAATTCACTGAAAAAACCATAGGTTTCAGGCCTTATATAGTTAGGAATTAGTCAAGTCAAGTCAAGTCAAGTCAAGTCAAAAAGTTTATTTGTACTGGTACTCAACAGAGGACCACAAAATATATTATACAAATTACATATAAAAAGAGATTCAATATTATCAATACAGAGATAAAAACGATTTTAGAAATTTATACAAGTTAAAACAAACAAATTCATTCGGAGGTTGTTTGCAAAGAGCGATGAGTTCTCTCACTGTCGTGATTCTACATGAGCAATATATTGGTGCTAAAAATCTAGTGCGGGCAGAAATTACGATCTGGTTCGGACATACAAATAGAACATGCTCCAGAGTCTGATCACCCCCAGCACACAATGTACATAAAGCAGATCCCCCCGGGAACCATCTAAAGGTAAATGACAGTAAGGGAAGGATGCCCAATCGAAGCATAGCAATCGTTCTCCTTGCACCGTGTGTTAAGGTTAGCCCGATATAAGGCCGACTTTGTTTAAATTCTAGAGAATCAACACATGGTTTATAGGTAGGTAATTTGGTGCAGTGTCGAGAGTCCACTTCGTAGCTGAGTTTTGGGGTGAAGCATTTTAAGAACAGTTTTAGATGTGCTGGTTACCAATTTAGCAGCATTTCAACGCTAATATTTGCTACACGAAATGCTTCAGCCATGTTCTCTCTGAAGACTTGCTTTTTTACATCAGGCCCAAAGGTTTCTTTTTTCAACAGTG
The DNA here is from genome assembly GCF_964263255.1 of Lissotriton vulgaris. Classification (NCBI taxonomy): domain Eukaryota; kingdom Metazoa; phylum Chordata; class Amphibia; order Caudata; family Salamandridae; genus Lissotriton; species Lissotriton vulgaris. The sequence goes on from NC_141689.1 coordinate 981,664,706, forward strand.
ACCTTAGTGTGTTCTCTTTTGCGTGCAATAAGTTGTAGGCCCACCTTATTACATTTGCAATTGCTACTGCATAGGAACTTGTCACTGATAGTTCCAGTCTCAGTGCTTGGACAGGAACTGCATCTGACAGTTTCATAATTTTTCTTAATATCTTCCCCTCTTTTCGATCCATAAAAGCCCATTGTTTTATGGGGATGTACTCCGTCGCGTAAGAGAGTACAGGAGATATTTTTACCCTATAGAGGTTTATCAGAGAGGAAAAATGTCTATTCCCTGTTGCGCTATAGAGTCTCTGGAGGGCCGCGGCATGTATATCTGATTTCCTTGACAAATTGTTCAGTTGCGTGGTGTTAGATAAGTTTTTTGAAAGGATCCTGCCGAGGTAGGGATAGTCCTTAACTTCTTCTATCTTTTCCCCTCCTAATCTCCAGGTATATTTTGCGCTTTGATTCCTCCCCGAGAAGGCCAGCACTTTTGTTTTTTGGATGTTTGGAATTAGATAGTTTTCTTTAGAGTATTTGTGCAGAATGTCAAGTGACGTTTGTAGTCCAAAGGGGGTAAGATCTAACAACACTATGTCGTCTGCATACATTAGAGCAATTATTTTTTGACCAGCAATTTTTGGAGGTAGGTTGGAGCCCAATTGCAGGTAATGACACAAGTCGCTTAAATAGAGGGAGAATAGGATTGGGGCTAGGAGACACCCTTGCTTTAGTCCGTTTTCAGTTTTGATTCTTTCAGTGTAACCTCTTTCTCCCCCCATTTGAACTTGACACCAAGTATTGGTGTGTAAGCTAATTATAGACTGTAGTAATTGTTCGTTTATGTCAAGTTTCCTCAATTTTTCCCACAATGTTGGTCGGTCTACCCGGTCAAATGCTGTAGTATAATCTATGAAGGCAGCGTAAACAACCTGATTTTTTTGTGTTATTTATTTGTCGATGATGGTTTGGATAACTGCGATGTTGTCCGTTACCGAATGTTTAGGTCTGAAACCTGCTTGAAACATCGGTATCTGGCCTGTCGTGAAGGCCCATTCTTTTAAACGATGTAAGATTTCTGCTGCAAATACCTTGCCCACGGAGTCCATCAGTGCTATTTGACGGAAATTGCTTGCCCGGGTTTTACTTCCCTTTTTGTGGATCGGGATGATTATACTTCCCTGCCATGATTTTGGAACTTGGCCAGTATCTAAGATATAATTGAAAAGGGGATGTAGCAACTGACTCCATTCCTTTGGGGCGATTTTTAGTGCTTTGATCGGAATCTGATCAGGGCCGGAAGCTCCTGTTGATCTTGCATTATGTATGTTTAGTTCGACAGATGTTGCGGTAATTTTATTTAGTGGATGTTTGACTTTTTCTTTGTTGTAGACCCCTCTGCTATCTGATGGAACTATTGAGTTTGGTCTGTAAAGGTCTGTCAGAAAATTTTCCCAGGCATCCGGAGGGACCGGTATTGATTGTAATTTCTTTTTGGATCCAGTAAGTTTTCCTATTAGGTACCAATATTTGCGCTGGTCGTTCTTATTTGCCGCTATCTGGATATCTACCCAATTACGATCTTGTAAGGTTTTTTTATGTCTCAGATTCTCGCGTCTTAATTGATTTTTGGTTTTATTTATTTCCTTTTTTATTTCTGGAGTAGGGTTCATATATTGGGCGCGTATGTATTTGTTTAATTTTTTCTTTACTTCAGAATTCTTAAAGGTGCGCTTATTTTTATCTTTATTCTTACTGTTGCCAGTTGAATCCTTTGCTGTCATATTAAGGATAAGAGATCTGAACTCTTTTATAATGGATTCAAAGTTTTCGATGGGATTTTCTGAGAATATTTTCGTTAAGAACTGTGAATGATCAATCAGAGACGTGATTTTGTCGATGGTATGAGAGTTCCAGAATATGCGTCTCTTTTCACTGTTCACCACTATATTGCTTTTTTGATATATTATGTGACAGGCCGCAGAAGATTTAGGTAACCATTCTGTAGTCAGGTGCATTAGGGTATGATCGCTTTCGTGACAGAACTGGTTAAACAGATATGAGACTGTTTCTAGCAAATCATTACTTGTGATTATATAATCAATTATAGATAAAGTCCTGTTTCCCCGTCTGGTATAATTTGCAGGGATATCCCCTTCCATGCAACCGTTCACTATTACTCCGTTGATATTTGTCAATGTTGATAATAACAGTTTCCCTCTTTTATCAGTCAGTATGCCCTCCGGGAATTGTGGAGATATGATGTCCAGACCTTCTTCTGAGTGTTGTTTTGCCCATTTATTAATCTCAAAGTTAGAAATTTTACTATTGAAGTCGCCGACAATTAAAAAGGATGAGTGAAGATGGTTTTCTGTTATGCTCTCAATCCTTTCCATGATATTTAAGAATATTATGTCATGCTTTTTACCTGGAGGAGCGTATACATTGAAGAGGAGAATTGTTTTAGGGTGAGCTGTACTGTATGTTTTAGCGGAGATTTTGATGCACTGTAGGTTTTCTAAGTTAGTATCTAATAGTTCCTGGGCCCACAGATATTGTTCACTTAATAGAATGGCTAAACCGCCTTTAGCATGACCTCGATGAGTGTTTATTGCTGGAATTTCGTAAACATAATAGTTTTGAACAGTGATAGGTTCGGTTGCCCATGTTTCTTGTAAAATCAAGATATCCGGTCGATTCCTGGTAGCCGTGGACAGTTTGTTCTTAATTCCACCTGCGATGTTCCAGGAGGTTATTTTTATGCCAGTGCTAAACAAATTGTTGTTGAGATCTCTTGGGTTTGTTGCTATTCAGAGTCTCTGAAACCCAAGCCCAGGATTTTGTACTATTATCGTTCACAGGTATCTTAGGTGCTTGATACCAAACGGCCCGTTGACCTTTGTTCACCAGAATTTTTAGTTTTTCTTGCCCTACAGAATAAGTATCTGAGTGTATGATTGCTTGGTCTTCCAACGCTTCATAATCTCTTGGAAATTGTTTCCTGTATGAATTGGAGAGTGCACTGATTTGGGCATCATACCCAATTGGAACTGTACTGACCATTGATTCTTTTCTTTCCACTACATCATAGCCTTGTTTGTATAGTATCTCCTTATCATTCAGAATGATTTCTGGGATAACAGACGACCAAAATGTTACCCTTACTAATTTAGTGTTGTCTTTGATGGGAAAAGTCACTAAATCAAGTTCGTTACTACTCAGTGATTGTAGAGGCTTAATATGGCGTAGTAGATGTATTATCCTTCTTCTGTTGAGTGGGGATGAGTCACTAGGAAAAAGTTCCTCGAATTGTATAATTTTGGGAGAAGACTCTTTCTCTCTTTGTTTGTTCCTGTCTGTGTGTTCCGTGATTTTATTATTAATAATTTGAGTTGGTACCTCTAGAAGTCTGAAAGAGACAAATTCTTGCGCTCTTGGGTCTAATTGTGGCGATTTTTCTTCAAGGTTTTTCCTAGTTGCTGATTTTGCAATACTTTCAGATGCTATTATTTTTCCAACTTTTTCCTCTTCAAGGTTTTGTTTTATAACTGACTGTCGAAATTTTAGTTTGTGAGCTTTCTTTTTTTGAATCCTTCTTATTGGGTTTTTTCTCCTTCTTTTCCCGCCTTCTATGTTACTTTCCAGATTCTTTTTATCTATAGGTTTTCCGTTATCTTGTACTGATATATTAGACATGTGCATTTCCTGGTTATCTGATACAGAATTATTTACCAGTGTGGTTGTTTCACTTCTTTTTGTGAATATTGGGAAATTGTTAGTTTTTTGCTGATGTTTTTCTTTAAAAAGTTTTTTTAGGGAGTATATTGTTGAATCATTTGAATGTTCCATCTTTTGTTTTTGTTGTGTTTGAGTCTTAAAAGTTTGGGTACCGAAATCACGTGTACTTTTCTTCTGTTCATTATTATGTTCTTTCGATATGTCATTTTGCTCAGATTTTGTTTTCGTTGGTAGATTATTTGCCTCTGCTAAGAGGAGGTCTTTTTTCTTTTTCTTATTAACTAGATGTTTTAGTATCCCTATTTGAACATCCAGCGTTTGATCAGAGTTATCTAGAATGTTTCCCAGAAAAGAGAGGACAGATTCTAGAATCTCTTGCAGTGAAAACAGGGCTTTTGATATGGGTGATGTCGTGTTAATAATGTTATTATTTGTTTTGAAGTTGAAAGGATCGGATGAGAGATCAAGTAAGGTGATTGGAAGAGATGTTTTATCCTTATTATTCTGGTTTGTTACATGATCCAAGTTTTGCGGTCCTAGGATTGATTTATTGACATTTGAGTTGCCAAATAGCGCTGAACTCCCTCCATTTTTGATAGGAGTAGAAGTTTTTAGAGTAGTCTGTTCTTGTTGAGGGTTTAATAAATCAACTGGAGTACAAGGTAATTTACTACTTAGATCGGTGGCCAGAAGACACAGTTTTGATTGTTGGTTAGGTATCGTTGGAGTACTTTCTAATTCTCTTAAGATTGCGGAAACGTTGGGAGAGGTTTCTCTGACAGATGCATTCAATTCTTGAGTGTCTTTAGCTGTAAGTGTAGTAAAGTATGTGCTAATTGCCGGTGTTAACGTTATCCGACCAGGTTTAATTGCCTTGTCGGTAGATTTCCGAACAGCATTCTCTGTCCCCATTCTTTTCATAAATATCGTACGGGAACGTAATTTTTTGAAGCCCATTTATTAACCTATATATTTTAGATTGCTGTGGGTTATGGGTTCTCTAACAAGTACACCGGTGTAAGCTCTGATGTAAGCTGCAGGTTAATTGGGCATTCCCAGGAGACTTACCGAGTGCGGTGTTCTCTGTAGTAATTGTCGGGATGAAAGGGGGGGGGCCCGGCCCGTCCTCAGGCGTCCCCGGACGGCCACAGACGGCCCGCCTGAGGTTCCGTGACGATTGTAAGTGGTGTTTTCGACTCGCACGAATATGGTCGAGTCTAGTATCTATGAACCGCAAATGACGAGTTTAGTAAGTGTGCGCAGTTTCACTGTGCTAACTAAAACCGTTCGTTTGTTACGTGGGCTTTTCATCTGTACCCACGGGTTCCATCTTAGATACGGCATCCATTTTGTCTCTTGCCCTCAAGTAGTCAGCGAACGGACGCTGTCCGCTTCGCGACCCTGGGACTCCCAAGATATTTGCGGAAGACACATGTCCTTTGAAAGTGTCTTTATGACGAGGGGGTTGCTACTGTAAAACAGGTGGCGCCGCTTGAGGCTCATCTTGCCGCACGGACTTATTGTCTCAGCCGTGCATCTCATTAGGCACGTCCCTTTGATGCCTGTATCTCGTGCTTCCCGGCACCTCCCCTTTTACACCCTTTCCGATCTCCCCACTGTCTCCGTCTTCCTCTGCACCTGTCTTCGTTCCTGTTTCAATCCACTTTATTGCTGATTGGAATTTGCTAATGGTGGGAAGATGGGTTTTTACAGTTGGGAACCGCCAAATGTTTCCGCACTTATGTTCCGGACCTTGTATGTTTCAAAGCGACCAAAGCGACCCCTCTGGGAGCTCGATGTGGGAACTGAGTTGTAAACCTTTGTGTTTAATGTTAGCCTATGGGTAAAAACTGTATAAAAGGAGCGATTCACAAAACCAATTTGAAGCAGTCTCCCCAGGTTACACGTGGTGTGCTTGTCGTGATTTCTGTGTTCCCTGCAGTAAATAAACCTTGACTCTTTGACGCCGAAGGAAGTGTCCCGTGTCTCTGTGACTTGTACGCCGGAGCAGGTTACCCACGAAGGTTTCAGGTGTTGTGCCCTGGCACCGCTGGGTCCAAGAACCCAGTCCTTCAGTTGGCGCCCAACGTGGGGCTGCATCAGTGGTACCGGTCCAAGCCCGACGATCGTGAGGAACTTCGTGTGAAATCTCCGAGGGAAGGTGCACCCCGCTTCATCGATCCTGTTGTCGAAATAAGTGGCCCGAAGACTTTTCCCGCGAAGATTCCCGCCTCCTAACGGCTGCGACGGACTGCTGCCCTGACTGTAGACCTGTTTTGGCGCCTGGCGTAGACCTTGGTATAGCGAGACGATTGACGGGCCTTCCTGAGGACGCCATTGATCTTTGAGTTAAGTATTTGTGGGTCGCTCCCGGAATCCTTGGTTGTAGACACTTTAGCGAGTGTCTTTGTTGTAAACACTAGTGGTTTGTTGTTGTTGTACACGCTGTGTGAGTGTTTTTGTCGGTGACACTTTGCTAGCGTAACTTTGTTGTTGTATTTGTTTGACGACTGCAGCCGCCAAAGACCGAGGGTTTTGTTCTTGCTGGGACTTGGTACATCCCGTAACCCTTGAAGTTTGTGAAACTCGGCTAGCGTGCAAGATGCCTGGTCGCAGTACTTTGTTCAGTTGCTTTAGACCTTGTGGTGCGGATTCCCTGCTGGAGGACTCGTGTCCGATACCTCCGGTAGGAACTCCTACTTATGACTTATATAGCAAACATGGGCTAGGCCCGATTGCTTTTAACGATTATTGGATAAAATATACAAAGAAAGACGGCGATCTTCGTTGGCCACCTCATGGTAGCTTCGAAGCGTCGATCTTAGATAATTTGGAAATTAAGTTGTTCGAACGTAAATCTAGGCCGGCCATGTTTGATGCCTTTCGGTTGTGGCGCAAAGAAGCCCGACAGAAAGAGATCAGACAGAATAAACGTAGTGAGCGAGATAATGTTGCTACTATTGTAAAGAAAGCTGAGCAGTTTCAGCGTGATAAGGAGGATAAGGATAGGGAAGTGTTCGAGAGGCTGCAACGTATGACCATAGATAAATGCTATCCTGCTTTGCCTACGGAGTCGGATAAGAAGGAAGAGGCAGTTGAGGATCCTTTAATGTCCTATCTTATGAAGTCGCCACCTCCGTACGTACAGGGTACCGCAGCTCCTGTGATCCCTGCCGTACCTGTTCTCCCACCTGTTATTCCTCCGCCTATTCCTCAACCTGCACCCGCTCTTCCGACTGTTCCTGCTCCTGTGCCTGTGTCTATTCCCACTGCTCCTCCGCTTCCACATACTCCTGCTCACACTACTGCTCCTGTGTTGTTAACCCCTGTCGTTGCTAATGTTTCTACTCCTTCTCTTGTTAGTCCTGTGTCTTACTCTTGTCCCTCTACTCGTAATCGTAATTCTCCCATTGCGGCTAGCTTCTTTCAGTCGCTCGGACCTGTTTTTGGGTCTGCTGGTTCCGATGGTCCTCAGAGACGTAGCCAGCTTCCTGCTAATAGAGAACGCGCTGCACTGTACAATATGGCGATGGGTTGGATGGACAACCCGCAGAGAAATCCACCCCGTGTTGTTCTTGAAACATTTAGTCAATTCAACATACCGACTCAGAGGTATGTGTTTGACGAAATGTGCAAACTTTTACATGATCAGATAGCGGCTGTTGCGCCTGACGAGGTGCTGACCGCCCTGTCTAATCTTCGGCTTCAGTTCGCAACTGGACTGATTGTCGATACTAATGTCCGACGTGCTATCGAGCAGTTGCTGTCTTTCCGTCTAGCTCCCATTCCTCACGCACTGTTTGTAGAGGATCTTGAACGCCAACAAGCTGAGTCTGGCCAATATCCTATGCGTGAAGTTCCGCCGGTTTGGGTACCTGCTGATAATACCGATGTTAATAACCCAATAGCGGCGCATTTCCAGAGAGTGTGGATACATCTCCCATGGAAACGATCGGAAGTACTTCAGGTGAAACAAACTTTGCCCGACCCTCGCAAAAATCCTGCTGGGTATTATAAGGAATTGTCGCAGCTCGTAGATGCTACGGTAATGAATCTTGCCGATATCGACATGTTGTTTGGCAATGTCGTACCGCAACCGGTATGGGCTAAGATTCGTCACCAAGATCACGTAAATGAATTAGGTGGTGATTGGAATGCTATTACAGCGGCAGACGCTGGACAAGCGGCTGCTACTAAACCCGATCAGTTGATTGAACTTCTTCCCCAGCGAATCATTACATTAATGAAGACGCTTATGCCAGCTATGAAGGTAAATTGGGATAAGTTGTCAGCCTGTAAGCAAAAGAAAGATGAGAGTGTTTCAGACTTCTTTACGAGGTTTGAGGAAACATTCGTTGATCATAGTGGACAGGATATGGGTACTGAGGGTGGACAAAGGCTGTTTGTGGACAAATTTGTATCGAACTTATTGCCCGACTTGTGCAATAAATTGAAGAATTCAGAAAGTGCGTGGGCCGTTTCTACCTCAGCTCAGATTCTGGCTACGGCACAATACTACGAAAATAGAGAAAAAGAGGAAACTGACCGTGCTGATAAAAAGACGAAAGAGCTGAAAACTAAAGTGTTGTTACAACAAGCATATCCGCCGCGTTCTAATCAGAATGCGTCTCAACAGAATAGATCACAGTCGCAATCGACTCGATCGCACTCGCGTAATGATTCCTCTTTTAACAGATCTTCCCTAGGGTACAACCAATGTGCTTATTGTAGACAGGAGGGACACATTAAATTTGATTGTCCTGCTTTAAATGATCGTAATAGTGGTAATTCGTCTAGAGGAGGCCGTGGTGGTTCGCAGAATGCATCACGTGGTAGAGGTCGTGGTGCTCAGAACGACCGCTCTGACAACTCATCAAATTCTAATAATTGTTTCGATCAGCGTGGATCATCGCAAGGACGATCTGCGCAGTACAATGTAGACGATTATTACGTCGATCAGGGAACTGACGACGGTAATTACTAGGACAGCCAAAGACAAGGAGAGGGAGTGGTATCAGTTCCGGTTGATCAGAGAGGGCCTTACGTCGCAGTTGCTACATCGGGCGTCGTTGAGCCTTTTCTGTTGGACACTGGTGCAGCGAAAAGTTCTATCATGCATTCGAAACTCCCTGGCGCACCTTTGTCTGGCTTAACAAATGTATCCGTTGGATTCTCTGGCGCCCCTGTTAGCAATCCAGTTTCGTGCCCTTTGCCCCTTAAAATTGGGCCTCGTGAGCTCGAAGCTCCGTTGATTTTAACCACTGGTTGTGGTGAAAATCTTTTGGGTCTGGATTTGCTTAAACGTTTGTATGCAACTTTGTATTGTTCTCCTGCGGGTGTAAAGCTTACGTTCGGAGAGAAAGTAGTCTCTCCCATGTATTTGTCCCTCGATAAGCTTCCACCGGAATTGGATTCTCTTCCTGCGTCTTTGTGGGCGACGGGTCCAAACGATGTGGGCCTACTTGATATCTCCCCTTATGTTGTTCAGTTGAAATCGAATGTGCGATTGCCACGTATTCCCCAGTACCGTATCTCCCTTGATGGTGAACGAGCTTTGTTAGCGATCATCTATGATTTGATCGAGAAAGATGTTATTGAGGAGACTCGGGGAAACGTGTGCAACAGCCCTGTACTGCCCATTCTTAAACGTACTGATCCTACCAAACCGCCTGTTTATCGTTTTGTTATCGATTTACGGGAGGTAAATAAAATTGTGGTTCCTCAATTCCCTGTTGTGCCTGACATCACGGCGCTACTGACTCTGATTCCAGCTACTGCTTCATGGTTTTCGGTGATTGATTTGAAAAATGCGTTTTTCAGCATCCCGATTGCCGAAGAGAGCAGAGACCTTTTCGGTTTCTCTCTTGGTGGACGTAGCTTCCGGTTCAAACGCGCTCCTCAAGGCTACTGTGAAAGTCCATCGATTTACAGTCAAGCTTTGAAGGGTCAATTGGATGCGTTTAGGTTGCCGGCTGGTGCGGCTTTAATCCAGTATGTCGACGACTTATTGGTGGCTGCTGATACTCAGGACATTTGCAAACTTGCTACGGTATCGTTGCTGCAACATCTCTGTGAGTTAAATCACAAGGTGTCACCTTCTAAACTCCAATATTGTTGTCAAGAAGTAACCTATCTAGGTCACTTATTGTCAAAGGAGGGAAGGAGATTGACCCCAGAGAGAATTGCAGCAATTGCGCGAATGGCTGTGCCACAAACCCAAAGAGATGTGCGTGCCTTTCTAGGTATCACGTCGTACTGCAGGCAGTGGATTCCAAATTTTTCATTGCTAGCGAAACCATTGGTGGCTCTTACGTGCAAGGATGTTCCAACTCCTTTACCATGGACGGAAGAATGTCAGAAAAGTTTTTCTGAATTACGTGATTCATTGTGTTCGGCTCCTGTGTTAGGCACCCCTGATTACAGCAAGCCGTTCACGTTATATGTTCACGAGAGGGAAGGTTGTGCGTTGAGTGTCTTAACGCAACCTTTTGGTGGTAAGCAACGTCCATGTGCATATTTTTCCTCGACCTTAGACCCAGTAGCTAGAGCATTGCCGAGTTGTTTGAGAGCAACTGCGGCAGCTGCGGTCTCCATCCGACAATCAGCAGGATTGGTCATGGATAATATGCTTACGGTGATGGTTCCGCATGCAGTCGATACTCTTTTGAATCGAACGAAAACTCAGTACTTGACGAGTGCAAGGTTGTCTGGGTACGAATTGACGCTCTTGGCAAGCCACATTCAGATAAAACGTTGTAATGTCCTAAATCCGGCAACTTTGTTACCAATTAGTGCAGAGTCAGATGAAGTAGCAGAACATGACTGTTACTTGCGTACAGAAGAGGAAACAAAAGGTCGAGTGGACCTTAAAAACACCCCATTGGAAGACCCTGACGGCACCCTGTATGTGGATGGGTCATGTTTTAAATTACCGAATGGTGATGTGACTACTGCTTATGCTGTTGTGACGTTGAATACTGTTGTTGAGACTGCGAGATTGAATCAGAATTCTGCCCAAGCTGCAGAGCTGATTGCTCTTACTAGAGCATGTGTATTAGCAAAAGATAAACGTGTGAATGTGTACACCGATAGTCAGTATGCTTTCGGTGTAGCGCATAGCTTTGGACGGTTGTGGCGAGAGCGTGGTTTCTTCACGTCGCATGGCACGAAAATACAGCATGGCCAGCTCGTGAACGATCTTTTGGATGCATTGACTTTGCCTGCTCAAGTTGCAATTGTTAAGTGTAGTGCGCATCGCAAGGTGACGGATGATGTTGGTCGTGGTAACGCGTTTGCAGATGAAATTGCTAAGGAGACTGCCCGGAACCTTAGCACTCGAATGTATGTGACGAGTTCGGTTAGGTGGCCTACAGAATCGAGTATGTGTGAGAATACTATAGAGAGCGTGAAAGCAATTCAGAATGAGGCCACCGACACTGAAAAAATGAAATGGAAAGAAAGTACGGGAAGGTTGGATGCGAATGGTTGCTGGATTGATTTGTCGGATCAGAAAAGATGGATGTTGCCGGATGCGTATGTACTAGCCGTTGTGACAATGGCACATGGGTTAGCACATATTAGCGCGAAAGGCATTTGCAAGTTGTTGGCTGATGTGTGGAAGAATGATGGTATTACGAGGTGTGCTGAACGTCTGGTGAAGAATTGTATGGTGTGTATAATGTACAACCCTGGCAAAGGAACCCCAACTCCCCCTGGCAGTTTTGCTCCTCCTTCGTATCCCTTTGAGGTGATCCAATTGGACTTCATCCATATGGAGCGATGCAATAACCTAAAATACGTTTTGGTTGTGGTTTGCGCATTCTCCCGATGGATTGAGGCCTATCCCCTCAAAGATAACACTGCTTTGTCTACTGCGAAAATCCTACTGAAGGAATACTTTCCTCGGTACGGAATGCCTAGAGTCGTGTGGTCAGATAACGGAAGTGAGTTTGTTGGAAGTGTGATGAAGAGTGTGTGTAAGGGCCTTGGAATTAATCAAAAATTCCATAGCGCCAATCATCCCCAGTCAGCTGGATTGGTTGAAGGTTACAATGGTACCCTTAAGCTAAAATTAGCGAAGATTCAGGCTACGACTGGACTTTCGTGGCCTGACGCTTTGCCTCTAGCATTACTGTCAACTAGGGCGACTGTACACTCCCGAATAGGGCTTAGTCCCTATGAAATAGTGTTCGGCCGTCCTGCGAATGTGTGGGGGGTTCCTAGGCCAGGTATATTCGTTGATCTTGAGTATCCGATGTTGATTGACTACTTACATGACTTGACTGCTAAACTGAGGTTAATTCATCAACAGGTTTACGACGCCTTGCCGACGCAGACGGAGGGTCCAGGCCACCAGCTCCAGCCCGGTGATTGGGTTGTCACCCGTAATTTTTCGCGCAAGAAGAATCTGGACCCCCGTTTTGTTGGACCTCACCAGGTGCTTTTGGCCACGAGGACTGCCGTTCGTCTTGAGGGACGGAAGAACTGGGTACATGCTACCCATTGTAAGCGAGTCCCTATTCCTTTGCCGGCAGACCCGTGGGTGAGGAAAGGCATTGCGTCAACAGAAGCAGAGACATTGCCGGCGTTTGTACCTTTTAGCGACGCACAACTTGTTGGTGAACACCCGGCGCAGCAGAAAGCCACTGTTGGAACATTGTCAGCAAAAGACTCAAGACCAAATCAACAAACTGATCAGCAAGACGCTGTCTCTTCAACGGATCCTTTATTTGACGAGCAGACACGTCCCGGGAAACATCGATATTCTTTGCGTTCTCATAATAAGGACAAATAAAATTGTTTTCTTGCTTTGCTGAAACTGATAACTGCAATATCCTCGTTTCCCCTGATCAACTTTGAACATTTCGTATGATTGAAAATTGTTTGTACATATATTGAGATTTTTGTATCTTTTTCCTTCCACAGCTGATTTTTTTGTGCTAAATAAAATACATTGTGTATTGAGGGCCGTAGGGCCGCGCGCGTACTTCCTTCTGGACAGTAGGTCTTGGCGCTAGGTTAAAGGCCGTCGGTTCCTAGGAACTCCTGGGGATTGACTATTGCTGCACAGAACGAAGTGCGTCAAGAAACGTTGCGGACGGTCGTAGGGAAATGGCATTTTCGAAGCTGAACGATTTGGAAGGAGCTCAGGCGTATAGAGTCAAACTGCAGAAACTTAGTCGTACTAAATGTTTTGTATTCCAGTTGTTTGTACTGTTTTTAACTGCTTCTGCATTCTTGGCGGGTGGGGTGTATTATGCTATGTCTTACTTTTTACTTCCTATCCCTACTCCTACTCCTTGCTCTAACGTTACTTCTACTGCTACTACTGCTTCTCCCCATTCCTTTCATATTCTACCGGAACACGAACAGGCTAGACGTGTAGAATTCCGCAACAATTCCTTTATCCAGCTCCTCCATCAGCATCAGTTAGTGGTTAACACTACTAATTGTTGGGTGTGTGGGTTGATGCCACATACTACGGGTAAGGGAATTCCATATCTGGTGTTACCGTATAGTTCCCAAGGGTCAGCTCGAGCATACCAAACAATGCTTCGAAGCGCACTAGGTTTCCACCCCTCTCCAGAACGTTCCCCCAAACCGGGTCCTACCTCGTGGCAGTGGGTGGTATCGATGATAATACAGGATCTGGAAGATGAGATCTATGATGCTTTTCTCATCCCTAAGGCAGAGGTACAAGCCTATAGGGCACCGGATAGAGGGGAATATAGTACGTTCACTAATGAAAAGCAGCTTAAAAGCTCGCCTCCGATATGGGTCGTACCCCACACTGGTAATTTTTGTATCGTGGGTCGTGGTTCGCAAGCCTCACTTGGAGTAAGTGCTTGCACTGAAAGTTACGTTCTGTCAATGTCCCCGATCCCTGTGCTTCTGGCTGCCAAGGGTACGTACTTCATCTGTCATGATCGTGCATATACATGGTTGCCCTCAGACTTTATGGGCTCATGTTTTGTTGCAAATCTGTTGCCTCCGACGTTTACTGTAGATGCCGATTACCATAAGACTAGAGTTGTACGAGGCGTAATTAGCGAAGAGGATACTGCCGGTCAAGAGGCAGGAGACTTTTTCAAGGGTTTCCTCCCGTTTTGGGGACCTATGGTTAATAGTAGGAACCTGAGACATTTGACTCGAGTGGTGGAATCGACAGCTAATGTTACTGCCAGTGCCCTTGGTAATATCACCACAGAACTTCAGGCGGAGAGACTTATGACGTTACAAAACCGTATGGTTTTAGATGTCGTCTTGGCGGATCGTGGTGGGGTATGTAAAGTGATCCATTCGAGCTGTTGCATTTTCATACCTGATAATGCTCCTACTGTCTATCAAGCCATCTCGAAGTTGCATAAGATCTCCGAATCCATACACGTGGATGTAGGGGATTGGACGCTACTCGGTTGGTTTTGGGGCCTGATGTCGACTTGGGGTTGGAAGATTCTGACGATCATCGGGGTTGTGGTAGTGTTCCTGTTCACGTGTTGCCTTTGTGTGCAGTGTGGTCCTGCCTTATGTGGCCTCTGTGCTACAACGTGTATGAGACAACCACCTGTTACCAAGGGGACTCGGTTGGACAGAGCTATGCTACAACGACATCTTGATGGTCTGATGAATATCGAATATGATTCCGACTAGTGCTTGCCTACATGAGGGCAAAAGGAGCGTCTGAGGTTCCGTGACGATTGTAAGTGGTGTTTTCGACTCGCACGAATATGGTCGAGTCTAGTATCTATGAACCGCAAATGACGAGTTTAGTAAGTGTGCGCAGTTTCACTGTGCTAACTAAAACCGTTCGTTTGTTACGTGGGCTTTTCATCTGTACCCACGGGTTCCATCTTAGATACGGCATCCATTTTGTCTCTTGCCCTCAAGTAGTCAGCGAACGGACGCTGTCCGCTTCGCGACCCTGGGACTCCCAAGATATTTGCGGAAGACACATGTCCTTTGAAAGTGTCTTTATGACGAGGGGGTTGCTACTGTAAAACAGGTGGCGCCGCTTGAGGCTCATCTTGCCGCACGGACTTATTGTCTCAGCCGTGCATCTCATTAGGCACGTCCCTTTGATGCCTGTATCTCGTGCTTCCCGGCACCTCCCCTTTTACACCCTTTCCGATCTCCCCACTGTCTCCGTCTTCCTCTGCACCTGTCTTCGTTCCTGTTTCAATCCACTTTATTGCTGATTGGAATTTGCTAATGGTGGGAAGATGGGTTTTTACAGTTGGGAACCGCCAAATGTTTCCGCACTTATGTTCCGGACCTTGTATGTTTCAAAGCGACCAAAGCGACCCCTCTGGGAGCTCGATGTGGGAACTGAGTTGTAAACCTTTGTGTTTAATGTTAGCCTATGGGTAAAAACTGTATAAAAGGAGCGATTCACAAAACCAATTTGAAGCAGTCTCCCCAGGTTACACGTGGTGTGCTTGTCGTGATTTCTGTGTTCCCTGCAGTAAATAAACCTTGACTCTTTGACGCCGAAGGAAGTGTCCCGTGTCTCTGTGACTTGTACGCCGGAGCAGGTTACCCACGAAGGTTTCAGGTGTTGTGCCCTGGCACCGCTGGGTCCAAGAACCCAGTCCTTCACGCCCTTTGCCCGGGCTTATTCCCGCGCTTGGTCCCGCGCACGTCCCGCGTCGCGGGGAGCGAGATGTTTTTTGTACGTTTTGTTGGGGGCGTGTCCGTGGGCGGGTCGCCTGGGGGAAGAGGAACCAGCTGATCTCCGCTAAGGTTTCTGGTCCTCGCAGTCCCCCAGGCTAGGTGCACTCGCAGTATGCACCCTGGCCTCAACCCCTCTGACTCCAGCTGGGAGCGACAGGCAGAGCGTGCCGAGTGCAGCTCACGCTCACACCAGCGAGTCAGGGGGAGGCAGCGCCACGATACGATGTGCAGTGAGCGTTAGCTCCAAACAGCCAGCAGAGGTTGCAAACGGTGAAGGAGATTTCTTTGCACAGCAGAACAAGGTACAGAGATCAGCAACAGTTTTAAGCTCCGGTGAGTGGCGCCCGCGAAGCGGGTGTCACGAAGCTAAATCCAGCTCGTTGGGGGCGTGTCCGTGGGCGGGTCGCCTGGGGGAAGAGGAACCAGCTGATCTCCGCTAAGGTTTCTGGTCCTCGCAGTCCCCCAGGCTAGGTGCACTCGCAGTATGCACCCTGGCCTCAACCCCTCTGACTCCAGCTGGGAGCGACAGGCAGAGCGTGCCGAGTGCAGCTCACGCTCACACCAGCGAGTCAGGGGGAGGCAGCGCCACGATACGATGTGCAGTGAGCGTTAGCTCCAAACAGCCAGCAGAGGTTGCAAACGGTGAAGGAGATTTCTTTGCACAGCAGAACAAGGTACAGAGATCAGCAACAGTTTTAAGCTCCGGTGAGTGGCGCCCGCGAAGCGGGTGTCACGAAGCTAAATCCAGCTCGTTGGGGGCGTGTCCGTGGGCGGGTCGCCTGGGGGAAGAGGAACCAGCTGATCTCCGCTAAGGTTTCTGGTCCTCGCAGTCCCCCAGGCTAGGTGCACTCGCAGTATGCACCCTGGCCTCAACCCCTCTGACTCCAGCTGGGAGCGACAGGCAGAGCGTGCCGAGTGCAGCTCACGCTCACACCAGCGAGTCAGGGGGAGGCAGCGCCACGATACGATGTGCAGTGAGCGTTAGCTCCAAACAGCCAGCAGAGGTTGCAAACGGTGAAGGAGATTTCTTTGCACAGCAGAACAAGGTACAGAGATCAGCAACAGTTTTAAGCTCCGGTGAGTGGCCGGTGAGTTAGGAATTAGCATTTAAAAAACCTTTGAAATTCACTGAAAAAACCATAGGTTTCAGTCCTTAAATAGTTAGGAATTAGCATTTAAAAAACCTTGCAAATTAACTGTAAAAACCATAGGTTTCAGGCCTTTTATAGTTAGGAATTAGCATATAAAAAAACCATTGATATTGCTACTATATAGTTAGTTGTACTAACTATATGTCGCGCACCCGCAATCCACTGTTGATGATGTCACATAGTACATCATTCATGAAATGGTCAGTGACATCACTGATGACATATATATATATATATATATATATATATATATATATATATATATATATATATATATATATATATATATATATTCACTGATAAAAACATAGGTTAAAGTAACATTATAGTTAAGTGAAATGTTCAGTAACAACAAACATTCTAAACTGTAAATGTTCTAAGTTTTCTAGCTCTTTTTAAATGTAAAGTAATATTTTTTTACCATACGTAAAGCCAACCCACTGCAGTGCACCGAAGCAGCGCAGGTTGACTACAACCCCCCTTTCCACCCTTCCCTCCATATTTCAAGAATTAACAATCATTTTGATCAAATGTATATTTCAATAATACACATATACACTGTTTATTGTTATTGATGTCTTAATAAAGTTTTTATTAAACTACATGTCTGTAACTTTCTTTTTACATAATTTCTATGATTACATTTTTTGAGGTGACAAATGTCAAAATAAGTAGTCATAGATATATAATTTTTTCTTACTTTGATTTTTTATTTTTTTACATTTTACGTCCCAAAAGATGCAACCATTAAAACAACCACATACAGTAGTTTATGGGATATACCTTATCTCATAAACTGCAACCATCGCCTAAGTGGCACTGCGATCACTGCAATCCTAGCTGTGGAGCAAATGCTCCAGTCTGGAAAATGCTTTTACAAAATATGATACATTCTCCTGGAGTCATGTTTCAATGATTAGTAATTAAGCCAAAAAGCTAATTAGCTAATACATGTGACATGTAGAAACAAATTGATAGAACAAGACCCAATAATTATATTCAAAATAGTATTGTGGTTTATTTAAATATTTTCTTCATTTTTTTGATAAGAATCTTATTTCTAAAAGATGCATATAAGCATTTAAAACATCAATAACATACAGTTTGTAAATACAAAAAATTGTTGGCACATTTTCAAAACACGTGACAAAGGAAATATGAATAAGTGAAATAGACATACAAAAAAGCATAAACAGAATACAAATGACTATGATGGTAGGTCGGGCTAGTGGAGTAAGCAAAGCGGTTGGTGGGAACTCTACGCGCGTTTCGGCATTTGCCTTCTTCAGGAGTCCGTCATTTGCTTTAAGACAGAAACATAACACTGCAAAACATAAAATTCGTGTCACATACACTTGTATTGAAAAATTAATATAATGTTTATACAATTCTGATAGAAGACTTGGGTCTAGGTCTAATTGATATACATTAACATAGTCTACATTTTTTCAATGTACATAAATCAATTTGCCTGCTTTGAAGATGTAACTGCTCAGAGTTAATAAGCCTATTGATACGCACTGGTTTCAAATATACCTGTAGAATATGTTAATGTATATCAATTAGACCTAGACCCAAGTCTTCTATCAGAATTGTATAAACATTATATTAATTTTTCAATACAAGTGTATGTGACACGAATTTTATGTTTTGCAGTGTTATGTTTCTGTCTTAAAGCAAATGACGGACTCCTGAAGAAGGCAAATGCCGAAACACGCGTAGAGTTCCCACCAACCGCTTTGCTTACTCCACTAGCCCGACCTACCATCATAGTCATTTGTATTCTGTTTATGCTTTTTTGTATGTCTATTTCACTTATTCATATTTCCTTTGTCACGTGTTTTGAAAATGTGCCAACAATTTTTTGTATTTACAAACTGTATGTTATTGATGTTTTAAATGCTTATATGCATCTTTTAGAAATAAGATTCTTATCAAAAAAATGAAGAAAATATTTAAATAAACCACAATACTATTTTGAATATAATTATTGGGTCTTGTTCTATCAATTTGTTTCTACATGTCACATGTATTAGCTAATTAGCTTTTTTCCTTGGGTTTTTTGGCTTAATTACTAAGCGCACTACCGATTGTTCTTCCAAAATATTGTCTTTTCTATTCCCTACCGGTAGTGCATGCATTAGCAGTAGGGGTGCCCCTTCTTTCTGAACTATGTCATGTTTCAATGAACCAAGAGACTTGCATGTTTTTCCGGGGTTTCTGGGGGTTGCAAACCACCTACAGCCCCAATTAGTTATTTTTGGGAGCTGCAGGGAAGGGCAAAGGAAACCCAGCAGTCCCACTGGCATTTTCTTTTCTTTTTTTAAATATGCCTTGGCCTGGTGTCCACCCAGGGCACGCCACAACTTCTCAATTTTTTTTTGTTTTAGTAGGGTTTTCTGGTTCTCAACCAGGCATCTCACAGCTAATCTCACATTGTGGTCTGTGAGGTGAGGGCCAGGGCCCCCACAGCCCCACCGGTTCATCGCTTGCACCCATTGAGGGTTCCGTAGGACCTGGTATTGCTCCAATCCTGTTGGAGCAGTTTTCTTTTTCCCCTGCAGGGTGGAAGCAATCAAAGAATCTCCCTGCCTGAGAATGGAGGCATGAAAATGCTTTGTTCTCCCAGGGTGCTCCTGCCCGGTAGGAGAACTTTGTATTTTCCCTACCCACGGGCAGGGAAATATTGGAGTTGGACTCACCGGGACACTGTCACCTAGCCGGCCCACGGGATAGGGGCCCTGGGGCCAAACATTGCTTAGAGAGTTGGGACCCTGTGGTGCCCTCTCCTTTAATGAAGTTATTAGCCCATTGGGCATGGGGTTCCTGTGGCCATTCTATGGCTCAGGAAAGGGGGTCCACTTGGCCGTATCTGCTTTAAGGAAGTTATTTACCCCAGAGAATGAGGTCTCTGAGCCTCTCCTGGATCGGGGAGGGGTGCGGCGTAGCCCTTTCCCTTAATTTAACTCTTGGCCCGGGGGTGGGGTCTCCAGGACCTGGTGGAGACTCAGTTTGGCAGTAACTATAACTCGTGCCCTAAAGTAACTAGAAGGTAACTATAACTCGCGCCCTCGCCATGTTCTACAAATTACCCCACATGTTACATCACTCACAGCATCTTGTATGACATCATTAATAATATCACTGCAATGCAAAATTTGAAGTGAAATTATTGATGAGAAAACTGTAATTATAACTGGTGAATTTCGGTGTTGTTGAACATTTCACCTAAATATAAATCTTCATTGGGATCATTTTGAAAAGTACTGTAATTTTGCACAATTTGCGAATCCACAGCGGGCACACACACTCATTTGTGCCCAATTCAAACTTATGGTTCGATCGGAAAAAGGTCCTCTGGTCAGGGAGAAAGTGGTAAAAGTGGGAGCGAACTGTATTTGTGCCCTCCAGGGCCTGAAAGCCAAAGTGCACTCGCTCCAGGTTGTGCATGGCCACTTCCTAACAGGCTGCACACAGCGGTAATTACCAGGAAGGGCTATTTCCCTTCTTCGTCAAACCAACATGATCCCAACAGGGCTTGCTCGTCTCACAACAATGCGCGCACAACAACCAGGGGTACTTCTGTTAAATGCCACCCGTCGATGAGTCACCGCTCACTGCTCGTGCTACTGTAGGCAGGAGGGGGCAGACGGCCCCAGGTTAGCTAAACTCTTGAACCACAGCAGTTGTTTGCTGGTCGAGTCAGGAATGGTGGTGGGAGGTCTCGGTGGATTATTTGTCTCAAGAGGTGTTTTAGTCTGAGTGGATGTCAGAAGGGCCATGTGTCTACGAGGTCGAGAGAGACAAGCAGGAGCAACGTAGAGGCCGAATGTTCACAGCGAAAGCAGTTCATTGTACAGAGAAGTGTATTTTTAAAGATTTGTTACATTCGAGCTGTGCAAGTCTCCTTAAATGGAGCAGTCCCTCCTTCTTGCCTGAAACACAAAATATTAACGTCACATTTTGGGAACACACTTTAACCCAAAAGCTACATAGCAATGCATTAAGTCAACCGTTTACGTGTATTATTAAGGAATGTGAGCAGACGTATTGCACCAGCTTATGCGGAATGGAATCTGATACCACTAAGAGAGCAAATTATAAACTAATGCGTCCTTCAGCATACCTTCCGTACCGTAAGCACATAATACATGTGAACGGTTGTATTGGTGGAAGTCTGTGCAACATTTCACCAAGGCTACTGCCATGTGGCTTTAGGAATATTTTATCAATTGGAACAAGGCATAATTCCTTTAAAAGTGACTCTTCTTTTTGCCAACATGTGAATCGTGAAAGTCGACCTCAAACAATCAAACATAATTAGGGCACCTGGTTTTATGATATTTATATTGTTATCATTTCCGTCTGTATTTATCCATATTTTTTTCGAATTTTACCTGCATGTATCCATATTTATTTTAGGTTTCGTGAAAAAATGAAGCTGAAATGTGTATATTTCTGCATTTATTTAACAAGTAAATGTACGCTCGTGCCTGAACGCCTGACAGGCTTCAATGATATATACACACTCAGATGATAAACTACGCACTTATAAGAAAACTTGCATATTTTAGCATCAAGGTTGTGCAAATCTACTGCTGTTTAAGGCTCTTTACTAAAGTGCCATTTTTTATTTAATTCCTTGCTTGTCAATCCGCACAGCTTTTGGCCTGGCAGTCATGATTGACAGCTTTCAGAATCATTAAAAAACAACCCAATTTCCGTTTTTATCCACATTTAAAAATAAATACAGACAAGAAAATAAATAGTTTTCTGTCTGTATTCATCTGTAAAAATCTGTAAAAACGGAATACAGGGAGCCTTAAACATAATCGTTGAGCTGGCATAGCTCAACTTCCTTTGCCCCACCAATACAACTGTTAAAATCTACCCCTGTCTGGTAGGCTACACATAAAAAACAACAGACAGCAACTCACACTCCACACACATCAGGGTTTGAGGACCTGTTCTAGAGTATTGAGGTCTTTACTCTGTCCGTCTGGGTGGCAAAGCACATTACATCCACCACCCTGATGCAAAGAACACATCCAAATTCAGAGATCACCGCAAGCCCAGTGTGATCTCTGCACCCCTCAGAGCTACTTCTGTCACAGGTACCAACATTTTGATAGATGGCCTCATCAGTCCTGACAGCCGTCTACCAAACTTTTTTTTTTCTCAAACAAACTGCCAAATTGGGGTTTTGTCTTTGAAAAATAAATAATGAATGACCGATGCATTCAGGGGGGTTTTCCTTGGTTGTGGAGGTCATTATTTTTATTTTTATTTTCGTAACTGCCATATTTTCCCAGGAGTTGATGGACAGAATAAAAGGCCATCAGACAATCACTCCAAAATAGAGTAGACAGTCGGATGCCCTTATTCTGACAGTCAGCACTCCGTTAGGTTATCGGATCAAGCTTTCTGTTGACGGAGCCAATCGGGGCATCATTGACAGAAAGCTGCCAGTCCTCCCACTCTAAATTGGGCGGTCAGAACAAGACTTTACTGGACAGGGTTCTCTGTCAAGTGTGTGTCAGAGTACTGTTTCCACCAACCTCTAGGTCAGGCCGCAAGTGCTATGAATCTCTTTTGTCTATATATATATATATATATATATATATATATATATATATATATATATATATATATATATATATATATATATATATATATATATATATATATATCCACGTTCAACAAAGCTCCTACTGCAACCCTTCGCCTACGTGGGTGTGGCTCGAGCCGGCGGAGCAGCCGGATTCAATATCCAAAAGTAACGGCGTTCCTCACGAGCACTCGGATAAAGGACCACACAGCAAACCACAGGATTACCAAGACGATAGATTTATTCCTTCATAAATCTATCGTCTTGGTAATCCTGTGGTTTGCTGTGTGGTCCTTTATCCGAGTGCTCGTGAGGAACGCCGTTACTTTTGGATATATATATATATATATATATATATATATATATATATATATATATATATATATATATATATATATATATATATATATATATATACAACAGTCTACTTTCCTTGTTTGAAAGAAAAGAATGTCTGGGCCACTTTCAGATTTCAAAGCGTGTTTAATTCAGGAAGGTTTAGGCTCGATGCGTTTCGCAGGTAACACCCGCTTTCTCATGAGAACGAGAAAACTGGTTTCCATGTGTTAAGTACTCGGTCACAGGTATTCACGTCATACCATTCGTAATAGACAACAGACTAGCTGGTGGTGCAGTGAGCTAGGTTCACCCAATGAGAACGCAGTTTTTTAACACATCGTAATTGTGAGAAGTTGGCCTGGTATATAATGCTCACTAGTTCTAGTGATCACTTTGTACCATGCCAAGCAACCCTTATGATGATGGTTGTAATTCAACCTTGTAGACCAGTTATCCTAGTGGTAACGTGGACAAAGCAGTCTTAGGCTAAACTCTGAAAGGCATGTGAAGCCAGCTGTTATACCATACACAACCCCCTTGAATACCAAATGAAAGGGACACCACACAGATATATATTGAAAATATATATTGATTTATTAACTATAAAATCCCCTGGACTCTTTATGAGCACAGAAGCACAAGCGTTAAATCACAAGACAGTTTAAAATACACAAAAGTTGCACAATATGGATGAGCCCTAGGGGCCACCTAAACCATATACTAAGAAAGTGGTATAAGAGATACCTGGAGGAAAGTGAAGAGGCCTAGGGCCTTGGGAATCGCTGGAGCTATTCGAGACTGGAGTTAACTAAGTCGGGAGAGGCCCACGGGACTCGGGTGCAGTGTTCAAAGTGCACGCACTTTCTAATACAAAGTCTATGGTGCGTAAAAAGCACAAAGTTAGAAAGTTAGGAACCTTCCGAGTGACCTACGGAGCTGAAACTTAAAACACAGGCCCTTGGGATGTGTACCAGTGCAGGAGCACCGGCGGAGCTGAGTTACCTCACCCACAGGAAGCGGGTGCACAGGGTCGAAGATGTGTCGGGTTTCGTCACGCTGGTCGATGGTGCTTGGAGCAGGAGATGCTGCAGGCGGCTCGATGAGAAGAGTTCCGGTGGATCCAAGGGTGGATCTGTAGATGTGAAGACCTGAAAGCAGAGGGGACAGTGTTCAAAGTCACTAGCCAGTGACTGCCGTGGAACCAGAGTGGAACCAGGTGATGTCGGGTGCAAACAGGCGTTGTCAGGTAGCTTCTTTCTGCAGCCACGTGGATACCCGGGGTCGAGGACGTCCAGGAGTCGGTCACGAGCTGTCCCACGTAGGCTTCTCGCTGTTGGCGGTGTCGGCGACCTGATCGGAGCAAACAGGCCTTGGCAAATGCAAGCCACGCAGAAGTTGAAAGATGCTGTTCACTCGGACCAGCAAGGTCAGAGCGGGTGCTCCTTTTCACAGGAGCTTGGGTAGGTCTGGAGCAACCAGACCTGCTGTTTAAATCTTCGGGTTCGTCGCCAAGATGGCCGCTGGCCGCGTGGCTAGTGGCCGGGATGGCGCGTCGAGTGGCACAATGCAAAAGGGCCCCACGCAGATCGTGGAGATGCTGGAGGGCTGATCTTCGGTGCAAGGGCTGCTCGGTGGTGGGGGTTCTCAATCCCCAAAGCACAACGTCGAGGATGCCTCAGAAGCTGCGCAGTCAGCTTTTCGGGTGTCTTTCAAGAGGTCCGGTCCCACGTCACTCGGTGCCTCCACGGGTCCCTTCTTTGCAGGGACTGTGGATCGGGCTCTGAGAGGTCTGGGAGTCTGGTTCTTGTCGGGCTCTGGGCTCGGTCTCCGGCGGGAGGCGGCGGCAAAGCAGACGTCGAGTTGCTGGTTGGTGCCTGTGTTCACAGGGTGGTCACTCCTTGGCCACAAGGGAGATTCTTCTTCAGTCTTCTGTGCAGCAGAATGTCGAAGTCCAGTCTTCTTCTTAGTTTTAAGTTGATTTCGGGATGATCTCCTGTGCAATGGCACTGCTCCCTCTCTTATTCCAATCTGAGGGGTGGATCTCCTGCTAGGTCCCTCCCCTATGGGTGGGACCAGGAAGGGGGGTGGTTACACCCCCTCTCCTTTGTCCAGCTCCTCGCCAGGACTGGGGCTGGAAAGCCCCAGAACCGGTTTGGGCTGGCTTATGCACAGGGACACCTTGTGTGCCCCAGGCATGTCTCAATCTATTCAGCCCTGTCCTACCCAATACACAAAACCCTGTCTGGGGTGGTGCTCGCACCTCCCCAGGCAGGAAACCCTTTGTCCAGGCCCTCCTCGCTGGAAGGACTCCCAGCAGCAGGAGGTCAGACATGTGTCTGTGGTGGCAGCATCCATTTTGTGATGCTGAGGCTCTGTTTAACTTTAACCGGGGTTAAGGCTACACACATGTCGTGTCCCTCTAGAAGGGTGGAATGCTATCCCCGTCGCCAGAACTGGCGAGGGGATAGTATTCCAATTCGTATGACACCTTACTCGACATGTTTTGATAAAGCCAAACCAAAGATAGCATTTAACCGCGAGGGTTATAATGCACTTAAGAGTATATGGTATGGCAATATCCCGGAACAGCTTAGGGAGTGGTTCCCGACAGCTGCAGACAGGCTCAGCTCATGCTAGAGCACCATCTCACATATTTCCAAGCACTCTGCCTCCAGGATTGATGAGGCCTTCCATAGGAGTGGCTGATAGGAACATATGTGTCCAGTTTAGGGTTAGGCACAGACATACTGTACCTAAGTAAGAGGTGATTACACCAACTTACCCCAGCTGAGTGATCAGCCAGTTGTGTCAAATATGGAGGCCAGGCCAGGGGTGGCACAATACATGCTGCAGCCCCTGGCAGGCCTTGGCTACACCTATGCCCTGGGTACCTATGGTACACTGTTACAGGGGCCTATAAGGTGAACCAATTCCAATTGTGTTATGCACCTAAGGTACATGGAGTCCATTTTAAGGAGAGAGCAATCAGCCTGGGGCCCTGAATAGCAGGATCCCAGGCCAACTAAGTCAAAAACCAGCTAAACACCAGGCAAAAAGTTTGGGGGTAACCATAGTCAGATATCCACCTTCCTACATAACCCCCCCCAAACGAAAGGAGATAAGGCTATCCTTGACCAGGTAAGCCTATATTGCCTAAGTGGCCATATAAGGAAGTACCAGCTCTGGCTTGGTAACCCCCTGTCTCATGGTCCACTAAGCAATCCCTCACCCTAAGGGTATCTGAGGGTCTCCACCATAGGGAATCTCTACCTGTGGTGTGTCTTTGCAAAGTCAAAGGCTGGTGTTGAGATGGAGTACTGAAGTGAGTTTCCTCTGTAGGGCTCAGCTTCCTCCAATCACTCTCCACCATGTGTGCCTTTCTTTCTCTGACTGAGTTGCACTGTGCTCTCAGGGTCAACCTCTGGCTACCTAAAGCTGGAGGCTGGGTCCCTCTGTTTGGCTTACTGGAGGGACAGGTCAGGTTTGGGGCCTTTTGGTCCCAGGTTTGGCTGTGCCCAACAATATCCATCTGGGGGAGGTCCCTAACTACTTTTAAGGGGGATCCCTCAGGAGTTTTTAAAGTTTGCACCTCACTAGGGCTACTAGTTTCGGTGCCCCTAATCTGTTGATGGGGGTGCTTTATTTGACAGGGGGCCCTTTGGGTCTCACTGTCCTTCTTGTCCTCTGCAGCCCTGGGCTGAGTAAGGCAAGGTAGAGAGGGGCAGGTTACCTGCTTCAGACTGGGTCCCACCTGAGAAGGGTCCACTGCCATCAGAGGCTCTGTTAGGCCAGGCCTAACAATCTCTGGGACAGTTCCTTCATCAGGGGTAAGATCAGTTCCCTGAGGAGGCTGATCCTTTCCTAAAGTCTGGTGGGAGGGAGATTTCTCTTCCTCCTCAATGCTCTCTGTTTGGGTGGAGTGATCCATCATTTCAGGCTTCACTACCCATGTATCAGTTTGAGTTTGGGCTGTGGCCATCACAGCCCCACCAACCTTTTCAGGAGGAGACTCAGTTTGGGTATGGGCTGTTACTAGTACAGCCCTGCTACTCTTTGCAGGAGGGAGGTTATCTAAAGATGGGGCTGAGGTTTGCTCAGCCCTCCCAACCTTTTCAGGAAGGACATCTTGGATTGGGGCTGTAGCCATCACAGCCCCACTAACCTTTCCATGGAGATTTACCATTCTAGAATGGGTTTGCTGTTCAACCTCAGCCCAGGCTGAGATTTCCAAATCATTACCCAGTAGGCAATCTACAGGCAAGTTTGCTGACACTGCCACTCTCTTTGGGCCAGTGACACCTCCCCAGCTAAGATTGACTACTGCCATGGGATGATTGGTTTCTATGCCATCAATGTTTGTCACCTGATATCTGGCATCAGGTAAAAGTTGCCTTGAGGGGACTAGACATTCAGCCACCATGGTGATGCTAGCCCCTGTGTCTCTGAAGGCCTCAACTTTCAAGTCATTGATGAGGGGTTCCTGTCTATACTTGCTCAAAGTGTTTGGGCAAGCAGTGAAATTGGCAAACCCCATGCCAGTCTCATAGACAAGAGT
Source organism: Lissotriton vulgaris (assembly GCF_964263255.1). Taxonomy (NCBI): domain Eukaryota; kingdom Metazoa; phylum Chordata; class Amphibia; order Caudata; family Salamandridae; genus Lissotriton; species Lissotriton vulgaris. The sequence continues at coordinate 981,691,748 of NC_141689.1, forward strand.
ATCTGAGTTAGGGGACCTGGATAGGCCAGAGTCCACCTGTCCTCCAAAAGTAAACCCACCCAAATTCTTGGGGGTGCTCCCACCACCTGGGGTACCACTGCTAACAGTGACAGGAGGTGTTGGAGCCTTACCTGGAGGTATATTCTCCTTATTGCCATTCTTGGGACAACAGCTATCTGTTTTGTAATGCCCCACCTGTTTACAGGTATGACAATAAGGCTTTTTCTGGGATGTAGAAGTGTCTTGGGACCCACCCCCATTCTTGGAGTTTTGGGGCCCTGGGGAAGTCTTTTCCTTACTTTTATCCCCACCCTTCTCTTGAGGCTTGGTAGTCTCTTTCTTTTGGTCACCACCCTGGTTCTTAGGCCTGATCCTGGTTCTGACCCATTTGTCTGCCCTCCTACCCAATTCTTGTGGGGAGGTCAGATCAGAGTCAACCAGGTGCTGATGTAGAAGCTGATTTTGACAATTACTTAAGATTTGCTCTCTCATAATTAAATTATACAATCCTGTATAGTCAGTAACCTTACTTCCCAGCAACCAGCCCTCCAGAGCCTTAGTGGCACATTCAACAAATTCAGACCAGTCCTGAGTCTGTGTCTTCTGGGTATCTCTGAACATTAACCTGTACTGTTCAGTGGTTAAGCCTAACCCATCAATCAGAGCACTCTTCAGGACCATGTAGTTTCTAGAATCCCCATCACTAACTGTGAGGAGTCTGTCTCTGCCTCTACCTTCAAAGGAGAGCCACAAGATTGCTGCCCACTGCTCCTGAGGGATCTGCTGTACTCTGCAGGCTCTCTCCATTGCAGTTATCCATTTATGGATGTCATCCCCAGCTTTGTAGGGGGGCACAATCTTACTCAGGTTTCTTGTATCAAAGGACCTGTCTTTATCCTTCTGGATAGTGCTGCCACCAGTGGATCCTAATCCACTCTCTCTAGGCTGTCTTGCTCTAGCAAGTTTCTCTTGGGCCAGGGCAACTTCTAACTCTTGTCTCTGGATCCTCAAAGCAGCCTCTCTCATTTTGGCCTCATGTTCCCTTCTCTGAGGGCTAGTCATCTCTCTTCTAGAGTGACCATGAGAGCCTCTAGAAGCATGGGAGTTGTCAGAGTCACCTGAGTGAGTCCTTCTCCTCCTAGGCCTCTGGTTAAGTCCACCTGGGGGTCTGAATGGGTTGTTACCTGATTCATTCCCAAGTAAGCTTAAGTTAGCCTGGTTCAGTCTACTGACCAGCACCTGACTATCTCTGTCATCATCTGACTCACTGCTTTCCACCTCCTCACCCTCTTCTTCTTCTTCCTCTTCATCTACCTGAGGAGCTCCAGTGGTGGAGGCATCCTCATCTACTAGGATGATAGGGGCAGGGGTGTCTACAGTGTTATCCTCTGAAGGATGGCCTCCTTCAGCATTCCCTGTGGGGTTTGCCTTAGAGGTCTTTAGAGCCTCAGACTGATCCAAGAGCTCTCTTAGGTGGTCTGTAGTAGGGGAAGGCCCTGTCTTCAGACCCCTTAAGACACAAAGCTGTCTTAATTCCTTAAATGGAAAAATAGCAAACTGGGATGGTGCCCTTGGAGGGTCACTCTCAACAGGAGTAAGTCCACTGGACCCCTCTGTTCCAGACATTGCTCTAGTGTGGGTGGATGTGTTGCAATCTACCTACACTGGTGTTTACCTACTAAACCTATCTAGTAGTTGTAGCTAGGGTGTGCTACTCCCTTTGCTCTACAACAACTAAGTTCAGTAGAACTTAAGTATACTAGTCTTGTTTTATATGTACCTAGCAGGTACCTGTGTGATCTTTCAGATGATAATCTCAAAGATTGTAATGGTAAAACAACAGCAAGCTCAGATCCCAATCCGCTGCTCACCAATGTGAGAAGTTGGCCTGGTATATAATGCTCACTAGTTCTAGTGATCACTTTGTACCATGCCAAGCAACCCTTATGATGATGGTTGTAATTCAACCTTGTAGACCAGTTATCCTAGTGGTAACGTGGACAAAGCAGTCTTAGGCTAAACTCTGAAAGGCATGTGAAGCCAGCTGTTATACCATACACAACCCCCTTGAATACCAAATGAAAGGGACACCACACAGATATATATTGAAAATATATATTGATTTATTAACTATAAAATCCCCTGGACTCTTTATGAGCACAGAAGCACAAGCGTTAAATCACAAGACAGTTTAAAATACACAAAAGTTGCACAATATGGATGAGCCCTAGGGGCCACCTAAACCATATACTAAGAAAGTGGTATAAGAGATACCTGGAGGAAAGTGAAGAGGCCTAGGGCCTTGGGAATCGCTGGAGCTATTCGAGACTGGAGTTAACTAAGTCGGGAGAGGCCCACGGGACTCGGGTGCAGTGTTCAAAGTGCACGCACTTTCTAATACAAAGTCTATGGTGCGTAAAAAGCACAAAGTTAGAAAGTTAGGAACCTTCCGAGTGACCTACGGAGCTGAAACTTAAAACACAGGCCCTTGGGATGTGTACCAGTGCAGGAGCACCGGCGGAGCTGAGTTACCTCACCCACAGGAAGCGGGTGCACAGGGTCGAAGATGTGTCGGGTTTCGTCACGCTGGTCGATGGTGCTTGGAGCAGGAGATGCTGCAGGCGGCTCGATGAGAAGAGTTCCGGTGGATCCAAGGGTGGATCTGTAGATGTGAAGACCTGAAAGCAGAGGGGACAGTGTTCAAAGTCACTAGCCAGTGACTGCCGTGGAACCAGAGTGGAACCAGGTGATGTCGGGTGCAAACAGGCGTTGTCAGGTAGCTTCTTTCTGCAGCCACGTGGATACCCGGGGTCGAGGACGTCCAGGAGTCGGTCACGAGCTGTCCCACGTAGGCTTCTCGCTGTTGGCGGTGTCGGCGACCTGATCGGAGCAAACAGGCCTTGGCAAATGCAAGCCACGCAGAAGTTGAAAGATGCTGTTCACTCGGACCAGCAAGGTCAGAGCGGGTGCTCCTTTTCACAGGAGCTTGGGTAGGTCTGGAGCAACCAGACCTGCTGTTTAAATCTTCGGGTTCGTCGCCAAGATGGCCGCTGGCCGCGTGGCTAGTGGCCGGGATGGCGCGTCGAGTGGCACAATGCAAAAGGGCCCCACGCAGATCGTGGAGATGCTGGAGGGCTGATCTTCGGTGCAAGGGCTGCTCGGTGGTGGGGGTTCTCAATCCCCAAAGCACAACGTCGAGGATGCCTCAGAAGCTGCGCAGTCAGCTTTTCGGGTGTCTTTCAAGAGGTCCGGTCCCACGTCACTCGGTGCCTCCACGGGTCCCTTCTTTGCAGGGACTGTGGATCGGGCTCTGAGAGGTCTGGGAGTCTGGTTCTTGTCGGGCTCTGGGCTCGGTCTCCGGCGGGAGGCGGCGGCAAAGCAGACGTCGAGTTGCTGGTTGGTGCCTGTGTTCACAGGGTGGTCACTCCTTGGCCACAAGGGAGATTCTTCTTCAGTCTTCTGTGCAGCAGAATGTCGAAGTCCAGTCTTCTTCTTAGTTTTAAGTTGATTTCGGGATGATCTCCTGTGCAATGGCACTGCTCCCTCTCTTATTCCAATCTGAGGGGTGGATCTCCTGCTAGGTCCCTCCCCTATGGGTGGGACCAGGAAGGGGGGTGGTTACACCCCCTCTCCTTTGTCCAGCTCCTCGCCAGGACTGGGGCTGGAAAGCCCCAGAACCGGTTTGGGCTGGCTTATGCACAGGGACACCTTGTGTGCCCCAGGCATGTCTCAATCTATTCAGCCCTGTCCTACCCAATACACAAAACCCTGTCTGGGGTGGTGCTCGCACCTCCCCAGGCAGGAAACCCTTTGTCCAGGCCCTCCTCGCTGGAAGGACTCCCAGCAGCAGGAGGTCAGACATGTGTCTGTGGTGGCAGCATCCATTTTGTGATGCTGAGGCTCTGTTTAACTTTAACCGGGGTTAAGGCTACACACATGTCGTGTCCCTCTAGAAGGGTGGAATGCTATCCCCGTCGCCAGAACTGGCGAGGGGATAGTATTCCAATTCGTATGACACCTTACTCGACATGTTTTGATAAAGCCAAACCAAAGATAGCATTTAACCGCGAGGGTTATAATGCACTTAAGAGTATATGGTATGGCAATATCCCGGAACAGCTTAGGGAGTGGTTCCCGACAGCTGCAGACAGGCTCAGCTCATGCTAGAGCACCATCTCACATATTTCCAAGCACTCTGCCTCCAGGATTGATGAGGCCTTCCATAGGAGTGGCTGATAGGAACATATGTGTCCAGTTTAGGGTTAGGCACAGACATACTGTACCTAAGTAAGAGGTGATTACACCAACTTACCCCAGCTGAGTGATCAGCCAGTTGTGTCAAATATGGAGGCCAGGCCAGGGGTGGCACAATACATGCTGCAGCCCCTGGCAGGCCTTGGCTACACCTATGCCCTGGGTACCTATGGTACACTGTTACAGGGGCCTATAAGGTGAACCAATTCCAATTGTGTTATGCACCTAAGGTACATGGAGTCCATTTTAAGGAGAGAGCAATCAGCCTGGGGCCCTGAATAGCAGGATCCCAGGCCAACTAAGTCAAAAACCAGCTAAACACCAGGCAAAAAGTTTGGGGGTAACCATAGTCAGATATCCACCTTCCTACAGTAATCAAACAAATAATGTATCATAATCTACACAAATAATAAAGTTACATGACTGTGGACAAATCGATAAATACAGTGCATTCGGACAGTAACGCCAGTTACCAGTGAATCCCATACGTAAATGTTCGTATCCTGATGATCAATAAAGCATTATAACTTCAAAAGTACCAGCCTTTCATTCATTGCGTTCTTGTGGCTTGTGTGAGTCAAGGGGCTATCAACAGATTCGTGCAATAGCGCAAAGCAACATTGTGGTTGTAAACACGCACAAAGGGTCATCTTGCGTGTGACTGCCAAAGGTGAGTGTTCATGCCGCCTGGAACATTAACGCTTAGTGGTTAAGTCAATTACCCCTCAGGCATGATGTTTATAACGCTCCAGTGGGCTGAGGCAGGCATTCAAATAAATCGGTTAGCAAAAAATGAAGGGAGCTACAGCCAATCAGTACCTGGTAGTATACTCCCGGCCACATCATTACAATTTGTATACGTATAGCCCCAGTGGGCAAAATTAAAACGTGCAAAAGGAGTCCATAATCAAATACGCCACCAGGGCGGTCGACAAAGCATATCGATGCTTCAAAAGATAATCATGCGTGCTGTCATGCTTCTTTCTACCATGTGATCCACAGTCATACGGTGAATTCAATCTGCTGTTGCTCATGTCAAAAAATGAAACAAAATCCCACAGGCAATCATCCCAAGTTCTGTGAAAATAAAACATAAAATTGTTATTTTGAAAATGTGACACCCAAAGGACTGTGATTTAAAATTCGACGACATACAGTATCTCTCAACAGTTTATAGACAAACAATCATGAGTTCGGCAAGGAAGCATTGAATAGGGGTTCTAGCCTAGATGCACAGCTAAATCCTTGTGTATATTGTGGCCATCTGGTTGTGTGGTTCTGTATTTAATGATCAATTTCGATTCCAATCTCCTCAGTTCTTGGATTCGGTTTCCTCCCCTCTCCCTCACAGAAACCGTTTCCAAGACACAGAACGAAAGTAATCGTGCATTACTTTTGTGGTGTGTGGCAAAGTGCCTTGCTACCGGATACTGTCTGTCTCCGTTAGTGATGGCACGCATGTGTTCGAGTACCCTTTTTTTGGCTGGGTGCTTGGTACTCCCAATGTAGTAGAGACTGCATGGGCATTTAAGGGCATAGACTGCGTGATCCGTAAGGCAAGTGACATGCTTTAAGATTTCAAATTTCTCACTCCCTTTGGAAAGTCTGACCTCCTTTTGGTTACTACTGTTGCGGCAGGCTTTACACCTTCCGCAGACATAGAATCCTTGGATGGGTATTCTAGTGCTAGGGTTTCTTGGTATTAGTGTGGCGCATAAGAGGTCCTTAAGGGATTTAGGTCTCCGATATGTGATCTGTGGGTGATCGGAGATCTCCTGCCCAAGGTCTTTGTCAAGTTTCAGCACATTCCAGAATTTTCCCATTGCTCTCTTGACTTCCCTGGATTGTGCATGAAAATCAGTGATAAATCTACTGGTCTTAGTGGGCACTGCTCCCTGATCGATCTCTTTATTCTCCATTAAACTCTCTTTTTCCCTAGTGTTCACACGTTTAAGGGCATTAGAGGCACATTTCTGGGTGTAGCCTCTTTGTATAAAGCGCTCTGACATAACCAGAACTTCCTTCTGGTAGTCCTCTTCCTTAGAGCAGTTGCGCCTTGCACGCAGGAATTCCCCAACCGGTATTGAATTAATAAGGTTGTGGGGGTGGCAACTGCGTGCATGTAAAAGGCTATTGCCCGCCGTTTCGTTCCTGAACAGGGTAGTGGTCAGTTTATTGCTTTCAACTTTAACCTTAAGGTCTAAGAAGTCAATCACCTCGTTACTGGTGTGACTTGAGAAAGATAGATTATAATCATTGTTATTGAGGGCCAGGACTAATTCCGCTGCCTCGTCACGGCTTCCGTTCCATATCACGAAGATATCGTCTATGTAACAGAGCCATCTCACTACCTTGGTCTGGTAGATCGGGGACTGGTGGACCACTTGCTCCTCCCACCAGCCTAGGTAAAGACACGCGAAGCTGGGGGCAAAGCAAGTGCCCATCACAGTCCCCAACAGTTGGTGGTAGATATTGCCATTAAAGAGGAAGAAGTTTTTTGTTAGACACAGGAATGCCATGTCAAGCAGCATTTCAGTGTGTAGTAGAAAGGAGATGGATCGTGTACTCAGGAAGTGCCTGCAGGCCTCTATTCCTTGTTGGTGGGGGATACATGTGTATAGGCTACTTACGTCGAGTGTTAAGAGGAGCCACTCAGGGTTCCAGGTGACATTGTTGATTTTGCGCAGGAAATCTCCTGAATCTTTGATATATGAAGGTATTTGCTGCACCAAAGGTTGGAGGAAAAAGTACACATATCTGGACGTGTTTTCCCAGCAGCTTCCCCTCTATATGTATATGTATATGTATATATATATATATATATATATATATATATATATATATGTATATATATATATATATGATTCTCCAACTCGTCGTGATAGTGCTTAGTTGCACTAACGGGTTTGCAGACATCAAGTAACGCCAAAGCCAGTCTTCGATTTCAAAAATGATTTATTCTTTTGTGGTGCAAGCCATCAGATGCGTTTCGGACATCACGTCCTTGCTCACCTTGGATGACTAAAATCGCGGAAAAACACGTAAACCAATGCCTGACAGAATTCTTGGAAACTAACAACTACCTGGACACCTCTCAGACGGGGTTCCGCCCCATGCACGGAACGGAAACTGCTTTATTAGCAGTAACAGAAGGAGCTAGAAAAATCGTGGATCAGGGCGGCACTGCGGCTATCATTCTACTGGACCTCAGTGCCACCTTCGACACTGTAAATCATGACATCTTAAGCCTCAGAATGTCAGAGCTAGGGATAACCTCCACTGCGGCGGCCTGGCTACACTCCTTTCTCTCTAACCGCTCCTTCCGTGTCTGTGAGGGTAATACCACCTCGCCCAGCAAACCACTCAGTTGTGGGGTTCCTCAGGGCTCGTCCTTGAGCCCCACACTATTTAACATTTACATGCTTCCCCTTGCAGAAATAATACGCCCTTTTGGCGTTCAAGTCGTGTCTTACACCGACGACACGCAACTGGTGGTTACCCTGACTCATCCCTCCTCTTACTCCAGCGATCTCAGAGGCTGCATGGAAGCAGTATGCACCTGGATGAGCCAGTCCTACCTGAAGCTGAACGGCGACAAAACAGAGCTAATGGTGCTGGGCAACTCCCCCCAAAAATCCATTGACTCTCTGTGGCTGCCAGCACTAGGCCCGCACCCCCAGCCGTGGATTCCATCAAGAGCCTGGGCATCTGGCTGGACAACGCATTAACCTTCGGCCACCAGGCAACCAAACTAGCAGCCACCTGTATAGGTATTATTAGACTCATACGAAAGATCCTACCACTCCTCCCTTCCAAGGCCAGACAGATCTTGGTCCAGGGTCTAATCCTCTCCCGGCTGGACTTTGGAAATGCCCTTTACCTAGGAGCCCACGAATCCACCCTAAAAAAACTGCAGGTTATCCAAAACTGCGCGGCTCGTACTCTTCTACGCATCTCCAGATGGCAATCAGTGAAATCAGAACTAAGAGCCCTTCACTGGCTGCCAGTAAATGATAGAGTAAACTTTAAAAGCATGTGCATCGCCCACCGTGCTTACTGGAGGAAAGGAGCAACCCGGAATCACACTTTAATTACCCCCTATCACCCCAACAGGCAGTTGAGGTCGACTCTCGCCTTCCAAGTCATCATTCCTAGGTTCAAAAGAGAAAGAAGTGGAGGAAGAATGTTCTCAACAAACGCGGCCAGGCTCTGGAACTCACTCCCACTCTCTATCCGATCTGAACCTAACATCCTGCTTTTCCGTAGAAAATTAAAAACCTTCTTCTTCAGCAGATAATCTCGACCCGCCTCACCCACCTGTGTATTCTTTTAAAGCGCTAGGACGCCTGCAGGTAGCTATCGCGCTATATAAAAACGTATTCCATTCCATTCCATGGAAATATATATAACTATCAAAATTGATTACTAGTCTCCATGCAAAGACTAGAGGTATGTGATGTTATGTTTTTTAGATGATACTTAGTAATCTATACCAAATGGAGTCTTCTGAAACCCGGAGAACTGTTATTTGATCTTGTTTTGAGTAGTGATTGTTTAAAAAGATATTAGAGAATCGAATTTTGTACTGGAGGGAGTGCAACAAGTGAAATGTCAGGTTAACATAGGTAAATATCTGGAATGTGTCTTGATATTCTTTAATATTCCATGATATTGACAAATGTGAACTTAAATGTAATAAACTGGGAATAAGAAATTGTATATAAATGTACGTCAGTATATCAAAGAGCCTGTAAATAATTCAAATATTTTCTTTATACAGAAAACCGTCCTGCAGAAGGTGTCACATCGATAAAATCACTGAAACGCTGCGTCAACGGTTTGGTTTTTCTGTATATGAACTGTAACATTTAATCTGTGGAGGCTAATCCCTCTCTTTTTTATAATAAATTAATGTTTTTAAGTAAAAATGTTTGAATTGTTTAATTACTGTTAGCTCTACTGGCGTACTTTGATTTGATTTCAGTTTTCAAAGAACTGCCATTCCCTTGGGGTTCTTTTCTGACGTTATTATGCCTGACTTTATGTCAAACTAGGCACCTTCAAGGTATAAATATGCCTTTACTTGCTCTAGCAAACACAGTAGTTTGGAGCAGTTCGACTATCTACTTGCCCGACGCGGCTCGCTACAGCAAGTGCCGAAGGAAGACGACCCTCCAGCTGACGAACTGACCGAGAAGCTGTCCTTTCTCTCGCTGAGAATCCAGCTCCAGTGTTTCCAAGCTCCCCTTGCAGGGTGTTGGGAAATCGAGTCCCAAGACAGAGATATCAGATCTCCTTCATTCTAAACTAAGGTATGGAGCTGATTAGACCCTAAGAGAAATCTTGGATAGATTCTTGGCAAAGAAAACTAAACCTATGCTACACCACACTTACTTACTTCTTCCCTCGTACTAGACTTAGATTAGGTACATTGGGGTAGGCGTATGTTAGCAGCACCTGTTGAGTACTTTTAGCCATTGTTATATATGTATGTATTTTTATGGCTTAGAAACCATACAATGCTTTTACAGTATTATTTTATAATACTCTTCTCGCTGTACGCATTTTACTTTGCAACCTGTATTATGATTGTAGCAGTTCATTTCTTTTGCATGAGAAAGAAGACTGTTTAATAAATCCTTATATTGAAAACGCCTGTCTCTCTATTTTTCTGCAACTCTGATAAAACGAAGCATGCACGATTGAGTAAAATATCTATCTATTGTTTCCACGACTCTGAAGATACGTTTATTCTTGGGGAAACAAAGTTGTCATGTTTATGCGGTTGTCAGAAACTAATCCCTTCTTGTGAATTTGAGAAAGTTTCTAGTGACCTCTGAGCTAGCTGGCACTCACTATTAAGTTTAATATGTTTGATAGAGACCTAGTCGACCTCAGTCCTACGTCAATTCTATAGGATATATTATTCCAATGCGCAGAGCCTATTGGGAATATAGGAACTACCCTACAAGGCGCCCAACGTTTGGTAAGGCACTAATTTAACGCTAGATACTAGGGTAACTCAGTCGTGCTTTTCTCAGAGACCCCTTTTTCCTGTAAAATACTCCAATAGACGTCTGGAGTGGGTAAAAGGATAAAATATCCACCATAACTGAGTAGGACAAAAATCCTATGTATTAGATTTCGGCTTGTTCAAAGTTGAAGGCTACAGTGTTCCAAAATATTGTGCACTTATCGTGTCCTTGAAACTTGCTCTGCAAAGTGTTCATTAAACAGAAATGTCCCTAAACTGGGACAACAACGCAACCGGTGGAGCTGCAGTAGCTGCAACCCAACCGGTCTTAGATGTTACAGGTTTCCAACAAAACGACCCGGATGCTATAATCATCCCAGAAATCTTAAGGAACACCATCACTATAAAGCTTATAACAAATGGCCTCTCATCAAGAGGTGGTAGGGTAATTTTTGTCTTAGAGGCACATGAATATCGTCAGACAGAGGTTTTTTATTCATGGATTGTCTTCCTTGAAGCAAATCCAGTAACTCATGTGTTCTACAAGCTAGAGGAACCTCCAACAGAATATACTCCTTTCGAGGATGTTGGAATTCCATTAACATACCAAGAGCATGCGCTCTGGTTTAAAGGCGCCCTACAACATCAAAATCACGTTACCAGGTTCGGTCCACTAGGTAGACCAGGAGCAACATGGCCGGTACGAGCCAGCTATACACCACATCCTGACATTGAGGTAATGTCAGACGCAGAACTATTAGTTCAACTAAAACAACTAATCAAAATCCATAGACAATTGGTTCAATATGTCATGCGGACTCGAACAGTCCAACCTCCTATAACGATTCCACAACAAACCCCTCACCAGGGGAACACAAATAAAATTACACCATAGACTATACTATCGGTCATTGGTAAATTGCCTGCAAAAAGGAAGCAAATTTCGTTCTGGATAGCTAAACATATTACTCAAATCAAGGCAGTATTTCCCGATACTACCCATCATGAGTAACACAGGATTTTAACAATCTGTTTACCAATGGGGATCGCACCACACCTGGAGGACTGTGACACTTGGGGTACAGTCTTTGCTGCAATCTACACAAAAACACATGGTGGAAATACCAGACGTCCTGAAACAGATTCAAAATGAATACGGGGCAGAGCCTGCTTTAAATCTGGGTATGAAATTACTGAGAGATTTTAAACAGGTCTCAGCTATAATATTAGCTAACATTAAAGGTGAGGCAGCATCCGTGGTGATTCACCAAAAATTAAGAGAATTTGATGTAACTGAGCAACCATATGAACTGGCCAGAATAATTGAAAAATCCTATTAAGAACTAGGTAGAGATAGTTTGAGTGGGAAACCAGTTAAGCCCAAACTAACAGAGAGTTCTGAAAAGGTCTTTATTAAAAACACTCTCACTACTCCTAAAAAGAAGTGTGAGAGTACTAAATAAACTTCTAAAGAGAAGCGTTCTCAGTCCAGAGGAAGGTCTCCTCTAAAGGAGCCCTCTGAAAAGAGGTATAACCTCAGGAACAGACATAATTTGAAAAAACCTGATTGATATCAAGATACTGATACACATTCCTCTCTTACCTTTCAGACTTCCTCACAGAAATCGGAAAGAAGAGGACGGTCAGAAAACAAGGAAGAACGCGTGAAGTCTAAAGATGATCAACATGTTCCAAAAAATAAGAAAACCCAATTCACAAAAAAAAGGTAGCAGGTCAAAAAGTTAGGCATGCAGAGGATACAACTCAAGAACGGGGAGTGGACCCAGACAATGCTGGACAGCGCAACAGAAGTCACCATGGCTCTCAATATCTTGAAGGATCATCTGGAGACAGTTGACTTGAATAAGTACATCCAAGCTGAAACTGACGATACCTGGGTTAGTGTACCCCATAAGTTATTTGAAATAACGCTCTTGATGGAGTGGGACATAACTAGGAAATTAAGAGTACTCTTTTGGGAGAAGCTCTCCAAGGGTTATGACATTCTTCTAGTTGAAAAAGACTAGCCACCAACATTTGTCATGGAGTGCCCACATGACGAAGACATCATTATGCCAGCCTTCTCCAATCATATTCCTATTCACTTAAAATACACATATGCCAGAAATGGGCTGTAGCCCAGGCTCCAGCATTATATAAAAATCATGTGGGATGGGATGAGGATTCTCCTCACCATAAAATCCAGTTAAAAACACAACCAACTGCTCAGAGGCAGTATCCAGTTAAGCAAGAAGCTAAAAAACAGGTCAGGGAGATATTAGATCAACTTGAACACCAAGGGGTGATTGAAACATGCACCTTGTCAATGAACAATCCTTTGTTTCCTGTATCCAAACCAGACAATACATACTGTCTAGTTTTGGATTACAGACATTTAAACTCTTGTTGCAAAACATTTGCAGTACAAAATTGACACAGTGCAGCGCTAATGAATAACATTGTGCGTAAAAAATATAAAACCACATTAGATATTTCTAAATGTTTCTTCTGTCAAAACATTGCACCTGAAAGCAGGTACTTGACCGCTTTCTCAATTATGGGGACACAGCGTCACTTCTGTTGTCTCCCCCCGGGATTCAAGAATAGTCCAGGGTTATTTTCAGCCAGAGTAACAGAGTTACTACAAACGTATGATGATGAGACATTATCTTATGTCGATGACATCTATCTAACAGACGATGACTTGGACAGCCACTTGAACAGAGTGAATACCATTATACTTGGCTTCGCCTCTGAAGGGTATACATTCAATTTTAAGAAATTGAGAATTGCCCACCTCAATATCCATTTTCTGGGATACGAGTAATCAAGTGAAGGCAAGAGCATGGCAGCCAACTTTTTAGAAAAATGTGCACTGCTCCAACCTCCAAAAACGTTAAAAAATACTTACAGTTAATTCTAGGTTTCCTGAATTTCGGAAGAACTTACATTCTAAATTACGCAGAAACGGTTAAACCTCTCTATGAATTAATCAAACCTGATTTTAAACCAACTAATTGGACTCAAAAGCACACAGAAATTTTGCGTTCAGTGCAAACAGACATGTTAGCAACAACACATTTACAGACATGCGTAAACGTACGCAACCTTGTAATCCGAATCATTATAGGAAAATGCGGATTCACGTACTTAACCTTTAATGAAAGAGAAAAAGTACCAATAGCTTATAAATCACACTTGTACACACAAGCTGAAATGAAATTCACTTCTACAGAAAAAACTCTGACAGCGGTTCAAACTGCAGTAGCAAAGGAGAGCCTTCGCACAGGGAAAACAAATAATGGTCATTACTCCTGTACCTGCATTAGAGGCAGTGACAAAAGCGAGCATTCCAAATGCAAAGGGTTTACATCCGAGATGGATACAATGGGTGAACTCTCTTGCTGCAACAGACGTTGAATACGTTTTTGACCCTTACTTGGAAACACAAGAATTTTTACAATACGAACAAGAATGTCCTCTGCCCACTGAGATTCTGGCTCTAGAACAATACGAATGTATAATTTATACAGACGGATCAGCACAACCCGCAATTGGGGGTAAACAAGCTTATAGTGCTGCATGCGCGATCGATAAAGGTCGCTGGCATGATGGTAAATTCCGACCCATGGTCACAAAAACACAATCTCTCGGAGATTGTAGAGCTCAGTGAGCTGAACTACAAGCTTTCAAGATGGCGCTTGAAAATACTGATCGCGAATTCAATTCCCCACACTCATAGTGTGCGATTCCTATTATTGCTTCCAATCTTACAATGAATTAGCAGAACTGGATTCAAAACGGTTTCAAAGACGCAAAAGGTGGCACAATCAAGCATAAGTTGCTTTGGGAACAAGTAGTTCAGTTACAAAAAGCACTTCAAAAACTCACGTGATCCATACACTGAGTCATCAACGTGATGGCGTTCACGTTGAAGGGAATTCATTGGCTGATGAAGCCGCAAAGGCAGCTGTGCAAACGGCTTCCGTAGCTGCAATCACTCATTCGAAAACAAAAATAGATGGCAAAATAATGCTAGCTGTCAATGCCACAAGCAAAGGCAGCGGTGCAACATTACCTCTAAAATATCCACTCGAATATTCATACATAATTGATGCCAACTCCGTTCCTTTTGTTCGAATCCCTGTAGTGGGGGATAGAGTAATTCCAAACAGGAGACGTAGAGTAGCTTTGATACACGAAGCACATTTGGGAGAGGGTCTGATACATCAAAGGATCTCTAAATCTATACTAGAATTAAAAGAGACGTACTGGTGGCCAGGGATGAATGCCCACATTCATGAATTTGCAATTAATTGCCATGACTGCAACAGAGATCGAATCAGAGAACACCACCAGATACCTGACTACAGTGTAGCCAGCCCAGTACAGACACCCTTGTTAGACAGCATCAGACTATCTACACACAGACTTCAATATAGATGAATGCGGTCCCACAACTATTAGGACAGATTCATTTGGATGTGGCCTCAGCGCTTGGCTGATGCCCGAACTGTTATAAACAATTTGCGAGTCTTTTATTGGCACATACGCAGTCGGCACCCTACATTCTGACCAGGGTCCTGCGTTTAGCTATTGAGCTTACAAGGAGGCCATGGTCAATCTGGGCGTTGCATTGCGGTATTCTAGTCCATTCCATCCTGAGGGAAATTCTGTAGTGGAGAGAATAAACCGGCACATAAAGCAATCTATAACAGCTAGGGTATTAGGTTTGGGTAACAGGTGGGTCGAACATCTACTAAGTGTCCAACATAGTCTAAATAATCTGCCAAGAAGTTCTCTGGGTGGAATTACTCCATATGAAAGCCTTTTTGGTACTAGAATGATTATCCAGGACCTTGATAGTCACACTTCAGTGGTAGAACAAAAACCTTTTGATATTAAAGACTTTTTGCCTGTTTTGCAGGACTTAAATGAAACAAGGAGAAGTAAAAGGAACATATTGCAGAAGCCAACAACCACTGAAGGGGAACCACCTGTCCCAGCAAGGCCTGCCTGGATTCCAAAGATTGGGGATCTAGTCAGAGAAAAGATCGCCGACAAGTAGGAATTTGGGCCTTCTTACAGACAACCAGTACCTGTGCTAGCAATCCACGGATCAAGAACAGTGTTACTGCCACCCCTTGCTAGAAGAAAGGAGACTAGGTTTGTGTCCATCGACCTGGTAAAACCACATCATGTGGCCATTCATAAGTAGTAGGCCAAGTGGACTCCAAAGATGTAGCAGATGACCAAATCTGGCTACTATCCAAGAGGTTCAAACTGAGAGACTTATCACCTTTGAAGAATCTGCAGGGCGAAAAGAAGGACTATGTGACAAAGCAATGGAACTTGTACCTCTTGAGACCCAAATAACAGTTCGTCAAGAAATGCCTGTCAACAATGAAATAGCATCTGACTATACTAATATGACAAGTGAGGAGGTAGCTCCAGCGATTTCAAATAATCCTGATGTAATCCCTACAATTACCAGGGGGCGTGGCTTGCACGCTGAGGGTGATGGCGGCATGAGCCCGGAGCTCCGCGCCTATTCCCCAAACTAATCCTGCCTGCTGCTGCGGGGAGCCCGGCGCTGTGCCTGGAAATCATCGGGCCGAGCATGGGCGTTGCTGAAGTGGTAGCGGAGCGATCGAGGGGCCGCTGAGAGGACCGACCTCCGCCGCACTGCAGAGCCTCCGGAGCCAAGCCGAAGGAACGCCCAAAATGGCGGCCGCAGCGACGGACTCGAGACGCCCGGCTGCCTAAACTGTGGGCCGACACCTGGGGACATGGCCGGGACCCGCCGAGGACCGAAACCGGTGAGGAGGCGCCCCTTTCCCCCCCCCGGGGGCCCTGAGGAGCTCTCTCCCGGAGGATCCGAGGAGCAGCGGAGCGGCCGCGAGCGAGCGGCCCGGGAAGGCTGCGGGGAGAGCGCTGCGCGCTGCGGACACCCTGAGGCCTGACAGACGCGGCTGGGTCCCGGCGCACCGGAGGAATCCTGCACGCTCCCCCCCCTCCACCCCCTGGACTGTGAGGTGAGCCGCAGAGCAGAGCGACACGTAGGGGGGGTTGAGAGAGGGAGCCCAACGTCCAGGAGCGCCCTGAATTGACCGCGAGGGAGGCAAGCACGCCAGGGAGTGATTGGGACTGCCTGCTGGAGGGCCACGAGAGCTAGTGAGCCTTGGGCCCCGGATAGTGGCGGACGACTGCTGGGAGTAAACCTACCCTTGGCGGCGCTGCGCAATAGGAGCCACACCACTCACGGCCTGGGGCACCACGCACGTACCCCCTAGGGTCTGTCCCCTACCCGGCGACACTGACTGCCAACGCTGGATGCCTGAACAGGGAGGGTGGCCTAGCTTTGTGAGTGCTCGCGCCACGCTAACGGAGCAGTGAGACGAGTGGGTGCTGCACCGAGCCCCGAGACCACGCGCAGGCCATTATGGGGAAGCCTAAAGGCAAGCAAGAGGAGGCGACGGCTTCGGGAGCGGCGGAAGGAGATGTGGGGGAGTCCACGGACCTGAAGAGGCTGCAGGATCGGATCCTGGAGGCCATCACAGCAACGAGAGAAGCGCTGCATAACGACATTGCGCAGGTGGCGTCGGGGCTCGGCCTGCTCCGAGCCGACCACGACAAATTAAAAGACAGAGTGACGGAGACTGAGGGGGCCCTGAAAATCCTGGCTCCGGCCCACAAAACTCTTGAGGGAAAACTCACGGAGGCTCTTGACCGGATTCAGGTATTAGAGCGTCGAGCAGAGGATGCGGAAAACAGAAGCCGTCGCAGCAACGTGCGAATCGTAGGTGTGCCGGAGAGCGAAGGGGGGACGGACCTACTGGCCTACTGCGACAACTGGCTAAGAACTGTGGTGGCACCTGAGGGCTTGTCGCCCTTCTTTACCCTGGAGAGAGCTCATCGGGTCCCGTCCGGACCACCCAAACCAGGCCTCCCACCGAGACCTATCGTGGCTAAACTGCTGCACTACAGGGACAGGGACCTGCTGCTACAAAGGGCCCGAGACGATGGCCCGTTCCAAATCGCGAACAGTAGGGTTACGCTGTTCCCTGACTTCACGTTCGAAACGCAGAAGCAGCGGGCCTCCTTCCTGTCGATCAAGTAAGAGCTGCGCACAGAAGGCATCCAATACTCAATGCTGTTCCCTGCCAGACTCCGAATTGTGGTGGACGACAAAACAATGTTTTTCAACCTGGCCGCAGACGCTTGGGACTGGTGGGAATCACACAAAGCGGGCACGGATGGCGCCAAGGTCCGGGAGGAGAAGGAAAGGGAACGGGAAAGAGCGCCGGCGGGGCCGCGCCAATCGCAGAGACTGCGCAAGCGACGTCGCGGAGCCGGGAAACCGACCGCTTCGCAAACGGAAGCCGAGCGTAAAGCTGCGCTGCAAGCAGTGATCACCATTGGGAATGGGGGTGGCTCTCAATCCACACGAGGCACGGACACAGAGACGATCATATCGGCCTCGGGCTCGGAGTCGGACCTGTCGGGGGTCCATGATGCCAAGGATCCGGTGGTAACGCCGCAAACAGCAGAAGAAATCCTGAACATTTGACTTGGACCTGTTGGGTAAGGGGAATGGGCCTTGAGGGGGGTCCACCCGCTTAGCGGGAGAGTTAGCTCCAGGCACGGGCACTGGGTGACCGGTTATGCGCTGTTCTCCGTAGTGGGGGGATGGCGGCGGGCCTGGGTCATGCAGCCCCCTCTTGGGCGAGGCCTCGCTCCGCACGCCCTTAAGGCGATTGCAGCTCCGGCTGTGAACTAAATACCTGGGGGTTCTGAGTTCAGGGAGTTTGGATGGGGTCTGGTATCTTGATATTGGGGCCTGTTCTGGGGGGAGGGGAGCACCACAGTTGGGGTTTGGTGATGGGGGGATTCTGCAGACGCTGATTTTGATTTTCTTGGGGGTTGACCAGTTGGGAGGTTCTGTTTGGGGACGGGGAGGGACCATCATCCGCGGGAGTGTGAATAGGGAGGGGGAGAAGAACCGTGACTTATGGGACAATGGCTAACTCGAATGTTTTGAAATGCATGACCTGGAACGTGAGGGGACTACACACAATGCAGCGCAGGCATAAAGTGCACGCCTACATACAGAGGAGAGGGATACACATAGCGCTCTTACAGGAGACACACATCACGAAGCAGGAAGGGGTGGCACTACAGAGGAGATGGCGGGGGCAGGTTTTCCACACCTCTTACTCGGCCTACGCAAGGGGCGCTCTGATCTGGGTGAGGGCGGGGACGCCTTTTCAAATGACTAGACAGCTGATAGATCCGGAGGGAAGATTTGTGGTAGTGGAGGGCAGGTTGCGGGGTAAGGCTATAGTCCTATGCAGCGTATATGCCACGAATATAGACCAATTAACCTTTTATGCAAGCTTGTCGGGGACACTGGCGCACTTCCTGGTGGGTCCGATACTCATGGGAGGGGACTTTAACTCCGTGGCGGATGTGCAACTGGATAGGTCCCACCCTCCCCTGAGAGATTCCCCGGTGTACCGCGTAGCTAAGGGTAGACAAGAATGGCAAGAGAGCTGGGGATTGACTGATGCATGGAGGGCGCAGCACTCAACAGACCGAGATTACTCGTTTTACTCCGGGGTACACGAACTCCACGTTAGGCTGGATGCGATATTGTGCACACGAGACGTGCTGACGCAGGTTGCCTGGTCGGAATACCTGACGAGAACGGTCTCGGACCACAATCCGCTCTTAATCCACTTAGACTGGATGACGGAAAAGCCTAGGGTGCCAACCTGGAGGCTCCGGCCGGAGACTTTAGAGGACCCGATATTCGGAGCGGCCCTGGAGGAGGGGTTGACACAATACTTCGCCAATAACGAGGGCTCCACGGGCTCTAGAGCAGTGGAATGGGATGCCTTCAAAGTGGTAGTGAGAGGGCAGTGCATCACACAGTTCGTAGGCACGAGGCGGGTGCTGCTGACCGACCTAGAGAGGGCAGACGCCAAGCTGAGGGCAGCGGAGAGGGACCGACCAGGCAGGCCGGAGCTGCAGGGCACGGTTAGCTCGGCCAGGGAGGCGGTAGCGGCTGAAGTGGAAAGGCTACGGGCTTACGATTACCGGGCATACATGCTGAGATCTCATGTAGAAGGCGACCGGTCGGGCACTTTGTTGGCGTGGCTCTCCAACCCCACGAAACGCTGCTCCCCTATCTTGCAACTTGCCGGGGAGGGGGGTAATCTGTCCTACACCCAGTCGGCCATAGTGGACGGCTTTCAGCGATACTACGAGACACTTTATAGTAGCACCCCGGGCGACCGGGAAATGAAGGCGGAGGCTTTCCTGGATGACCTCACCCTACCGCGCCTAGAAGACGAGCAGGCGACGGATTTGGGAAGGGACATCGACTTAGGGGAAATCCGAACAGCTATTAAGTCCATGGCCCGTAATAAGACGCCGGGTATAGATGGCCTGCCCATCGAATTTTATGGCAAATATGTTGACGCCTTAGCGCCGCGGCTTCTGGCTGTGTACAAAGAGGCAAGGACCGCGGGTCGCCTCCCCCCATCGATGCGGGAAGCGATAGTCATCCCGCTACTGAAACCTGGCAGAGAAGGTAGTAGTCCGGCCTCCTATAGGCCGCTCTCGATGCTCACGGCCGACTATAAAATCTTGAGCTCTATACTAGCATCGAGACTCCTACCGCACATGACCACCCTGGTCCACGAGGACCAGAACGGCTTTATCCCTACCCGGAACACGACATTGAACATTAGAAGGCTTATCCGACTCATGGAAGAACTGCGGGAGGGGAATGGAACTCCACTTGCCCTCTCGGTCGATATAGAAAAAGCGTTCGATAGCCTAGAGTGGGATTATCTATATGCAGTTATGGCGCGTTTCGGGCTGGGTGCAGGATATATCCGGTGGACACAAGTGCTTTACACGGCGGCCGTAGCGAGGGTGCGGGTTGGATCCCTGGTGTCCCACCAATACCCAGTGGAGAGGGGCACCCGGCAGGGTTGCTCTCTGTCCCCATTACTGTTCGCTTTAGCGATCGAACCGCTGGCTGTGGAAGCCCGCAGGGGGCGATACTTCGCAGGTGTGCAAACTGGTGACGGGCGACAGTTTATCTCGCTGTACGCCGATGATCTCCTGCTGTTCCTGGACAACAACGCGACTGAGCTCGAGGGGGCGGAGGAGCTGCTGGGACGTTTTGGCGACCTCTCGGGCCTAAGAGTTAACTGGGCGAAGATGAGCCTCTTTCCACTGAAGGAGGACGCGGCCCGCCCAGAACACAGGCCGCTGCTTCATTGGGAGCCGACTTGTCTCCACTATCTTGGAGTATACGTCTATCACACAGCGACGGCTTTGTTCGAGGGCAATGTGGAGAGATGCGTCAGGGGGCTGAAGGGTAGCATGGCGTTCTGGGCCACACTTCCGCTATCCATTGCTGGTAGGATAGCGCTGCTAAAAATGGTGGCCCTCCCGCGGCTGCTGTATTTCTTCCGAACGCTTCCGATCTGGATCCCCAGCTCCTTTTTCCGCCGACTTCGCTCCCAGCTCACTTCATTCCTATGGGGGACGGGCAGATGTAGAGTGGCGCTGGCGACACTCACCCGCCCGAAAGATGAGGGCGGCTTGGCGTTCCCAGACTACGAGCTCTATTATCTCGCTGCCCAATTGCAGATCTTCACGCAAGAGGTGGCTCGGGTGTACCGAGGCCCGGAAGATAAACGACTGCGGGGCACGCCACGACACATACTAGCCTATATCGCGCTAGGACAGAAACTCGCCACCCGGGATCTGTCCCTTGAACAGGATACATTTCGGCGTTGCTGGAACAGGGCACAGAAGCGGGCAGGGATTCAGCACCCCTACGCCCCGGAGATGCCACTGGGCATGCTGACAGCATTGCCCCATGGAGGCGATTGGTCCCGCCTGCTGCAGTGGGAGGAGGTAGGAATACAGGTGGTAGGGGACCTTTTCGAAAACGGGGAGCTCCTCCCGTACTCGGCCCTCCAGGAACGCTTTGACCTCCCACGCGGGGGCTATCTCCTTCATGCAGCTGTGACGAGAGCAATGCAGAAACACTGGGGACTGGGACTGGCGGAGCCGGAGACGGCCATGGCGTGCCAATACACCATGATGGCAGCAGGAACGGTGAAAGCGGTATCTTGCTTATACAACAGAATGCTCCACGAGCACCTGCCACCTCTCGATGCACTAAAACTCAAATGGGAAACTGACCTCGGTAAGCCCATCCCGGACACGACGTGGGCGCAGCTGGTGCGGAGGGCGCGTAATAGCACAAGGAACGCTCGTTTTCAAGTTATCCATTATTACATACTGCACAGGGCGTACATGACCCCTGGGAGAATCCCGAGGTACTTTGGCGCGACTGATGCGAGGTGCCCCCGCTGCGCGGCAGATGGAGCCGAGCTGGTGCATATGCTCTGGTCATGCCCGGCCCTATCAGACTATTGGCGAGCCGTGGGTGAATCCATGAACGAGGTGACGGACCGGACTGTTGACTTTGATGCAGCGGCGTGCATCCTGCATTGGTTTCCACACACCCCCAAAAACAAGCTCTCGAGCAAGTTCATAGATATGGGTTTAATGGTAGCCAAGCGTGAGATAACCAGAAACTGGAAGGCAAGGGCGAGCCCGACATATAGGAGGTGGTACAACAAATTTCTGAAGTGGGCGGCCTGTGATAGCACGCATAGGTATCAGATGGCGCGTAGAACAGCTAATGAGAGAGCGCTAGAACAAGCAACGGCCTGGGAGGTAATGGTACAAGGCCTCAGGGATAGTGGGATAGCGGATGACGGGGAGGACCTAGACGTGGCAGGGGTCAGCACAGTACAATAATCTGGTGTTAAGAGAACCGGTGGAGGAGAAAGCCTGGAACCCGAGGTTAGAGATACACAACGGGAGGTTCCCGAGCGGATGATGGGGGGGAGGAGGGAACAGGGGGGGAGGGATAAGGGGTTTTTGGGACTGAGGGGCAAGTTGGGGGGGGGAGTTCGGGGTTTCATTAGGCAAGGACGGAAAAGTAGGCACACACACAAATCCGAGTCCATACTCCTGAGGAAGAGCAACCAGGCATGGGGGTGCGAAATTACTGCCGCCGCCCGGCCCCCGGGATGTGGGCCTGCAGGCTGTGTACACGAGAAGTTGATGAACCTGACTGTAGCACTGTGAATGATGCTGAATATGTGCAACTATTGGCCTGTGTAAAGTATGTCTACAATAAAAATTACTTTAAAAAAAAAAAATCCCTACAATTACCAGAACTGCCTCTGGTTATTTCATTAACTTTGATACATTTTCCTAGGATCCTAGTGAACCTACAAGGCACCGGCAAATAAGACTTTCAAAGAACAAGCAACAGAACTTTTCATCAATTGGAAAAGACTTATCTGGTATCACCATGGGTTGAACTTTGGATTGTGCTAGGCATGCTTTTTCTCCTACTTTGGCTGATTCTTGTATTAACTTTGGGAATGCTGCTAAATGGGAGATAAAGTAAAAAGGACACAGCAAGTAAGAACATCAACTTACTACTAAAGCCACGCAAATCATCCCATCGCGAACAAAGAGACTTGTGATCAGTGAACATCACAGCCGTTCCTATACCTGGTGGTAAAGCTTGGGACAGAACTGATTGTGACATCTTTAGTCCTGCAGAGCTGTTGAAGATTCCACACCAATTCAAGGTGTCCTTGAGTGACTTTGTTTTACCCAGCACATTTTCTGATTATTGGGATTTTGAGACTGTCAATAATATGATGTCAGACTTAGAGATGTATGCAAAATTTACAAAACATGAATACTTAGAAGGTTCATCAGATTATGAACAAATGTACTGTTATAATCACTATGGTCATCATTTCTTGCATAGATCTGCAAGCCCTAGAAATGTTTATACTTATAATCAATGGGAACATTGTCCAACGCCACCAAAGGGTAGCTCAAAAACATTCTATGACAAATGTCCATACTTCTCAGGTTTTAATGTTTCAAATCCAGAAACATTTTACTTTAAAAATGTTAATAAGACAGGAATGAAAAGTATGTTGACTAATACAAAGCACATTTATTCTGCAGCCTTTTATGCTCAGCTATCCACATTAGGTTTTGACTTTTGGAATAACAACATTGAGACAAAAACTGTGTGGGGCACAAAAGACTGGCAGGTGCAGGGAATAGAAGCTTTATTTCGAGCCTATATTATCCTTGAACAAATAATGTTTTTGAACGACAGTGTCCAACAGACATCCTGTCTTGGCCTAGCCAAGATAAAAGATTTAAACAAACCGTCCATACCTACACCCACACCGGATAGTAAGAACACTACAGAGGGGGTGGTCGACGTAAAAACAATTTTACTTAAAAACAGAACAAATCCTGATTGGAAAAAATTGTTAATCTGGCCCACAGACACATACACCTGTCAAGATAGATTCCTGAATAAAACACAAGGGTTCACATTCACTAGGCCAGATCCAAGATATGTCCAGAGACAACATCCAGGGATAGTAACAACTTATAGTGTAGGAAAACTGTGCCTTGAATGGCTACAAAAGTCCACACTAAAAGAGGTAAAACAACACTTATCTTTACTCAAAGATGGCATTGATTTAAGGAACTTCTTACAAGGACCTGCAAAACCCCGTCATAAATGTTTTATATACGCTGGTATATATGCTATTTACAATGAAGCTTGGAAAGCAACACAAGCAGAGACTGCAGAATGAATGTGAGAAATTGATTGTATTAATTTAGAGAAATCTCTCTCTGTAGTTGACAATGGGTTAACGACTCTGTCATCCAGAATGTATTCTTTGGACAGCATAGTATCCTCTGCCATAGACATAATGGAACAGGACTTGCTCATGCTACAGCATGGACAGTCACAATTACGTTCTATAATGTTTTTAGGCTGGACGTTACAAAATCTTCATTCTGGATATGTGCCCTGGTGTCTAATCAACACCACGTCATGTTTTTTCTGTACTTAACCTTACAGATAAACAAATCGCTTTGGCACAAAGAGGAGCAGACAATATACGGTGCTGAGCATTGAAAAACTGGAAAGATTACCATTAACAGTTTTGGAAAAACCTGCAACAGAATGGCTAATACCTGGGACAATCACTCTGCCTGTCACAATTTTCCATTTTCATTATTGTTTGAAACATATACCATCTGGCGTATATGAAAGGTTTGGTAAAGAATAGATCAAGTCAACCTGGGATTTACCATATACACACAGATGTTGGCGTGGGGGAAAATAAATATTTCTTAGTGGTACAAACTGCAAAAGCGCACTAAGCGGTGCACTTTTATGTCAGGGTATTAACTTACACGGAGCCTGCGATGGTTCTTCGACCAACTTATCCTGCCACCTGCAAGGTTCTCCAGCTGCAATGATAGATCCAATTTTTAGGCAGCTTTAGATTGCGAACTATATTATGTTGAATGATCACATCTGCTGTGGCATGTTGCCAGGAATAGCCTATCTCGTAACTGTGTTAGCCAGGGTCACTTGTTGTATGCAAGTATTGTTTCCTAAAACTAAGACAGATGGGGAGTCACCGTTATGGCCTTCACTGAACATCTCTTCTATATGAATTGATACTTTAAGCAGAATGAAAGACATTCTTTTACAAAAATCAGTGCCACTGACCTCGTCCAAAGAGCCGTATGAACTACAAGTTTAAAGGCCTTGAGCAGAGATACATGCCCTTTTATCCACAAAGTGCCTGTACATTTCGCAGAAATGTTAGGTTGTATCTTAAACATGTCTGATACCAGTGGTATTGTACATGTATTTAAGACAGATTTTTTGGGACTGTTAGCACCTTTTGAAGCAGTCCTTGGCATATTTCCAAACTTCGTGCACTCTGTGTTCGGCGATCTGCCTCCCATTTTGGGACTCGTAGCAGGAATACTATTCTTGTTCCTTCTGCTCTGATATGGCAAGTCCAGTCACCAGCGACAGCCAGATTACCTTAGAGAACACTCTCCTGGCAATGAAGTGCGTGAGCGCATGATACAGATTCTGGGCTTGGCTCGTTTGAGAGATCTGAATACCACGTGGTTCCTATCATTCCGACCAATCTGGCAAGATTGCATCTTATCTGTTCTACGATGCCTGCTATGTGGAGAAGAATGCATGTTGGACATCTGTCTGACACTCCCATCAGTCCTGCCAACGGATGTTGATACTTTGCTTGGTTCGGTAATGACCCATGCATTGTGTTGTCCCCAGCGGCTACCTATCCTGATGACAGCATTCATTTCCGGTCTCACAGGCGCAAACTGCTGACGGTGAGATACCTGGATCAACAGGCATACAGGTACCATCTCCATCTCCTTCGAACATTGCTAATGCAGCTGACGCTGACGGCGATGCTTCAAATTTTTGTGCAATCGGTCTACTGAACGAGGTGGTCCAACTTTCACCTACTGTGTTAGACAAATTCTTTACCAGCTTAGAAGATTTGATGTTTTCTCCAAACAATGAGACTGACTTTTGAAATTAGCACACAGCGTTCTATGGGACTCTGTATTCAACCTTTACTTTCCAAAACAAAACTTCTAACTTTAGAACTCTATTTTTGTACTATTTGACTTTTTTCCAAAATTGAACTTTTTTTTGGGCACAAAGCAATCTGCTTAAAGTAGAACTATTCATAGAGATCAAGAATTCTGAGAAAACTTACAAGAGACAATGCTTGACCATAACCAAATCAATTTATATATTCTGCCATGGAATGGTCTCGACTTTTTCTTCTGTATTTAAGAGCCATTTCATAAATGTAGCTTCATGATTCATTCGGATAGCATTTCCAATGTCATACTATATGCTTTGAATGAAAACATTGCTTTTAAAATACGTACAGCACAAATGCTCATTTTCGTGTACAAACCATTTCAATTCCATTTTATGTATTTTGGGTGCAGATTTAACAAACCATGCTTTAGATATGTTTTATGTGCTTGGAACTTAGTAATGTCGTATATAATAAAGTGGAGTGAGTGTTGTATGGCGTTTTAGGACCGAGTGAAATTTTCCCGATTCATTCCCTTATATAGGTATAATTCACATTGCCCTAATATAGGCATAGAAATCATACCCATATTTAGACAAAGCCCATGCAGTCCAAATACAGGCATGGCTACTTCCACCCATACCGAAAAGTCACAACGATTTCTTGAAAAATATGCTTAAGCAGTCAGGGACAACCCCTTGCTTGAATATTAATTTGTCTAAGAACTCATGGAGTTTTCAAAGAACTGCCATTCCCTTGAGGTTCTTTTCTGATGTTAAACTAGGCACCTTCAAGGTATAAATATGCCTTTACTTGCTCTAGCAAACACACGGTGGTTTGGAACAGTTCGACTATCTACTTGCCCGACACAGCTCGCTACAGCAAGTGCCGAAGAAAGCCGACCCACCAACTGACGCACTGACCGAGAAGATGTCCTTTCTCTCGCTGAGAATCCAGCTCCAGTGTTTCCAAGCTCCCCTTGCTGGGTGTTGGCAAATCGAGCGCCGAGACAGAGATACCAGACCTCCTTCCTTCTAAACTAAGGCATGGAGCTGATTAGACCCTAAGAGAAATCTTGGATAGATTCTTGGCAAAGAAAACTAAACCTCTTGCTACATCACACTTACTTACTTCTTCCCTCGTACTAGTCTTAGGTTAGGTACATTGGGGTAGGCGTATTTTACCAGCACCAGTTGAGTACTTTTAGCCATTGTTATTTATGTATGTATTTTTATGGCTTAGAAACCATCCAATGCTTTTATAGTATTATTTTATAGTACTCTTCTCGCTGTACGTATTATACTTTGCAACCTGTACTATGATTGTAGCAGTTCATTTCTTTTTCATAAGAAAGAAGACTGTTCAATAAATCCTTTTATTGAAAACGCCCGTCTCTGCACCTCTGATGAAATGAAGCATGCACGATTGACTGAGTAAAATATCCATCTATTGTTTCCACGACTCTGAAGATACGTTTATTCTTGGGGAAACAAAGTTGTCATGTTTATGCGGTTGTCAGTAACTAATCCCTTCTTGTGAATTCAAGAAAGTTTCTAGTGACCTTTGAGCTAGCTGGCACTCACTATTAAGTTTAATATATTTGATAGAAACATAGTCGACCTCAATCCTACGGCAAATCTATAGGATATATTATTCCAATGCGCAGAGCCTATTGGGAATATAGGAACTACACTACAGAGCATAGCGGAACCACTGAACGGCTCACCAAAAAGGAAGGGGAAAACTTGAGACTGGGACCGCAGACTCGGTGGAAATCCTTCCACATAAGGTAAGCAAACAATATAACAGACTGTTTAAGCAAATAGAATTCCAAGCGGGGCATGGGGCTCTTGTTACAAATCCACGTCACCTGAACCACTGATTACAGAGGCAACGGAATCCAGTCTATAGAGATTGGAACTGTGGAAGCATTGGTATAAAAAAAGGCCTTTTGTAAACGATAACGAGTGTGCTAAATCAAAAAGCTAAAAAGCAGAAAAGAATAGAATCTACTTTAGCAAGTCAACCTTTTGACATATCGTTTAAAAGCACCTTTGATTTAAGAACTTGGGATCTTAAGTGCAATAAAATTGTGCAACAACAAACAAGAATATAATGGCAGTTAATAATAGCCATGGAAAGAACAGAGGCAAAACGCAATGCAGAATTGGCGCAAGTCTTTAAAAGTAATCCTAGTACACTCAATCCAAGAGTGAAACCTAACATAAAAAATCCAAACGTTAACAAGGAAACCCTCAGATATTCGGAGAGACAATCCTAGAAAGAGATCAACAAATGGTGGGAAGAAATAACCCTTAAAAAATATGCTGAAGTCAAACGGATTCCTCAAGGCCTACGCCTCACACTTATGCTGAGCCACCAAGAAACAAGTGCTGAATTGCTGCAAGAATGGGGAGAGCACCTTTTAGGATCCTCAATGAGTCTAATATTGATACTGATAAAACACACAGAAAAAGCACTCACGGATATCCAAAGGATCTAAAAGAACTAGAAGAGATCCTGGCTAAAACAGATCTTTCTGAGGGACATACAATAGTAAAAGAGCAAATGGCAACGAATCTAGAATAGCATGAAGAAAGAGTTAAACAACGTAAACAATCTAAGTTTCAGAGATAGATTGTGAGTAGGGTAGAATTTTTACATTTGCCAGAAAATTGGAGCAACAGAACTAAGGAACAGTTAGAAACAACTAGCATGGAATACTCAAGCTATTAATCCTTAAGAAGCACTGATGTGAGTGAAAATGAGGGGGCGAGTGCACTAATAACAACCAACAGCAGAAAGAAAATTACTTTTTTTAACAGAAATGCACATGGCCCTTCAACAACAGAATTAGGAAAAAAAACAATGCGCGGAGGAAGAAGAAGAGGAAGGGGCAGAGGAGGGGCAGGAAAACAAGGGGAGGCCAAAGGGGACACGAAAGGAGGAAACTCTGGAATGTTAACCAGAGGCAATACAAAGCAGACCAAGAAATAGATAAGATCGACCCCCAGGAACTGAATGTCGTCAACTTATCGGCTAGAAAACTCACTGAAATTGACCAAAACTACTAAAGAAAGATCTCAATTACAGCCCTAACACCCACCTGGATATTGCACAAACACGCATCGTTATGTACAAATATATTAGAAAAACAAAATTGGCAAAATTATTTGCAGAAAAGATAACACCAACCAAGGGAAAATCAACAACAAATCTTGAAAGCGAACTATTGGTAGAGGATAAACAAGCCCCAGAAACACTAATAACAATAGGGGATGATGAAATTGAAAACAATTTGGAACATCTAGATAATCTATTCCCCCCTTGGTGCTAGAAGCAGTGGAAAGAAACTCAGATCCTTTTTCTACCCAATCTTGCAATAAAATCAATGTGTTTCAGACTTCCTACAAAACTGGAGGGTATATCATGGCATCCAGAATATAAGCTAGTAGCAATGGATGTGATTTAGATGTATACGTACATTGAGCATCAAACAGGAATCAATGCATGTAGCTCTTTTCTGGGAAAAAGAAATATTCAATACCAACAGCGCAACATCATGATAATTGATATGATCTCTCTATGCCTACATAATAACATCTTTACATTCAACAAGAAGTTCTTTAGACAAACCTAAGGAACAGCCATGGGCTTTCATTTTCTCCAAACTTTGCTAATTTGGTCATGGGATGGTTCGAAACAAAAAAGTGCTTGGAAATCGGAAAACGATGTACATGTAGACAAAATCATCTTATGGCTCAGGTTTATAGGTTAGTTTATGTAAAATTTCAGAACACAGAAAAGAAGTGGAAATCAAGAAAGGAGTAAAATGGAAAATCAAACAACATATCACCTGTGAAAGCAAATATGTGATCTATTTGGTGGAATGCCGATGCAAATTAAAATATATTGGTAGCACGACATATGAGATTAAAAAACACATCCTGGAACTCATCAGAGCTACAGTTATTAATGACCGGTCCAACGCAATAGCCAAACATATGGAAAAGATGCATGAGAGTAAATGGGCAATCTTAACATGTTATGCGATTGAAAAAGTACCAAATCTTGAGAGAGGTGGAAATTGAGAAAGACTACTCAGAAAGAATCAAAACATATTGTATTGTTCAGGATATTAACACCCCGGGGTTTAAATCAAGACGAGGAATTATATGTACATCTCTAAAAGGTTGAAACAATTTCTGTTAAAACTTTGATGATGAAATTAGACAGTGTCTCAGAATTGAAGTAATCACTGGAGAGCCTGAAAACTCGTGAACAACAAGAGAGTACCAGTTACTAAATAACAATAAGGAATAAGCAAACGGAGACAATTTTTGAACTTGCACAAAGTAGCATGACTCATTGATGATAATGTATATTAACGAGGATATATATATACATGTACAATCAAAAATGTACCTCACTAGAGAGAACAAATCATCGACATGTGACCTTCATGTTTAACTTTACAAATGACAGTGTACTCTAAAACCGTTTTGTCACAAAATCTTTCAGGAACATTTGAAACAATTGGTTCCATTCGAAAGAACCCTCCGTTTTTAAAACAATCACTGCACTGTTTGCACATATGTCAGCACTTTACAGAATTTGCACTAAGCACTGAATCACTTTATATTAATAAAAAAAAAATCGTATATATACAAAAAAAAGTAATGCACTGCACTACAGAGACCACAATGCAATGCGATTATTCAAACAGGAAATACTTGTGAAAATAAAAATAAATGATGCCTGCTTGTCTTTGAGAGAAAAAGCTTCCCGTGAACAAGGTTCGATGTAAGAACCGAAACGCGTTGGGCATGGTTGCTGCTGTTTTCACTGAATAAAGAAACTAAAGTAGAGATCCCGAGTGATTGCGTTCTTCAAAGAAACCTTTGGGAGCAGAGGTATTTTGTTGTAATATTTGACCGGCTACCCTGCCGGAGGAGACATGCACCGCCCCAAATGAAGAGCGCCGACATTCTAACCAAGGGCGTTGGAGGAAAGATATATATATATATATATATATATATATATATATATACATCTTGTGATCAAGACTGTGGAAACAGTCGAAACGCGTCATGGCGGCATGCTGAGCAGAATTATGCACAAATAAAGCACCTTTGTTCTGGCACCGATTTTGGGTTCGACTCATCGTCATCTATCTGGTTGATACGAGAGCTGGAGGCTCTGCCTGCATCTGACTAGACTTTGTTCATATATATATATATATATATATATATATATATATATATATATATATATATATATATATATATATATATATATATATATATATATATATATATATATATATATATATATATATAAAACAAGGGTGTCCCCATGGAGGCATCACACGTGGCACAGTTACCGCACACCACCCCCGGCAGCAGCAACCACAGCGAGCACTCGCTTCCTCCGTCTTGCAATATGCCAAACGCGTTTCAAGCCGTAAGCCCTTTGTCAATGGCATGCAATCAGCACAGTGAGGCACTGCAATAGATTAGGAACATTTATTAGTTGATGAAGTCAACGCCCATGTGGGCGTGTGCAGGCACAGCATTCTGGTAAATGAAGTCCATATGCCTTAAACTCACATTCCCTGTATGAGCAAGTGGATTCAGTGCCTCACAATGTCAAAATGTCAACCCGATTAGGTGGAGGCCAGCCAAAAGTTCACTGAGTTGCTCCCAATATATTCCGGAGGTGAGGCCCATTCCACTCCCAAACATGCCCACAGTAGCGAGCACAGGACCCGCCTTAGTTCAGCGGTGGGACTTCTCCGCGGCCGGACCAGCCGCAAATATATGACAAACAAGGGTGTCCCCATGGAGGCATCACACGTGGCACAGTTACCGCACACCACCCCCGGCAGTGGCAACCACAGCGAGCACTCGCTTCCTCCGTCTTGCAATATGCCAAATGCATTTCAAGCCGTAAGCCCTTTGTCAATGGCATGCAATCAGCACAGTGAGACACTGCAATAGATTAGGAACATTTATTAGTTGATGAAGTCAATGCCCATGTGGGCGTGTGCAGGCACAGCATTCTGGTAAATGAAGTCCATATGCCTTAAACTCACATTCCCTGTATAACCAAGTGGATTCAGTGCCTCACAATGTCAAAATGTCAACCCGATTGGGTGGAGGCCAGCTAAAAGTTCACTGTGTTGCTCCCAATATATTCCGAGGTGAGGCCCATTCCACTCCCAAACATGCCCACAGTAGCGAGCACAGGACCCGCCTTAGTTCCGCGGTGGGACTTCTCCGCGGCCGGACCAGCCGCAAATTCATGAAAAACAAGGGAGTCCCCATGGAGGCATCACAAGGTGCACAGTTACCGCACACCACCCCCGGCAGCAGCAACCACAGCGAGCACTCGCTTCCTCCGTCTTGCAATATGCCAAACACGGTTCAAGCCGTAGGCCTTTTGTCAATGGCATGCAATCAGCACAGTGAGGCACTGCAATAGATTAGGAACATTTATTAGTTGATGAAGTCAACGCCCATGTGGGCATGTGCAGGCACAGCATTCTGGTAAATGAAGTCCATATGCCTTAAACTCACATTCCCTGTATGACCAAGTGGATTCAGTGCCTCCACTTGGTGAACTTTTGGCTGGCCTCCACCCAATCGGGTTGACATTTTGACATTGTGAGGCACTGACTCCACTTGGTCATACAGGGAATTTGAGTTTAAGACATATGGACTTCATTTACCAGAATGCTGTGCCTGCACACGCCCACATGGGCGTTTTTCATAAATTTGCGGCTGGTCCGGCCACGGAGAAGTCCCACCGCTGGACTAAGGCGGGTCCTGTGCTCGCTACTGTGGGCATGTTTGGGAGTGGAATGGGCCTCACCTCCGGAATATATTGGGAGCAACACAGTGAACTTTTGGCTGGCCTCCACCCAATCGGGTTGACATTTTGACATTGTGAGGCACTGAATCCACTTGGTCATACAGGGAATGTGATTTTAAGGCATATGGACTTCATTTACCAGAATGCTGTGCCTGCACACGCCCACATGGGCGTTGACTTCATCAACTAATAAATGTTCCTAATCTATTGCAGTGCCTCACTGTGCTGATTGCATGCCATTGACAAAGGGCTTACGGCTTGAAACACGTTTGGCATATTGCAAGACGGAGGAAGCGAGTGGTCGCTGTGGTTGCTGCTGCCGGGGGTGGTGTGCCGTAACTGTGCCACGTGTGATGCCTCTATGGGGACACCCTTTTTTTTCATATATATATATAGATGATTTAAGCCGACTAAACAGGGACCACTTCCACAATAATATCAACAATTAGATATACTTTATTCAGTTTGTGCTTCGACAAAAAAAAGGATTTTTAGGATACCATTCGCGCTACCTCTGATGCAATATATACGATGTATATCTTAAGGGAAATTGTGGTTTAAATGACAATGAATCATCTCAGCACGTGTAAGGATCACAATACTATGCTGTTAACAATAAACAGTATAGGGGGACATTAATGCGTATTTGCACAGTATGATATAAAAGCACTTTTGCACTTTGCCCTTTATTATGCAGAACTTTGCACATATGGATGTTTACACATCGCACTATGCACTTTATTATTATACCATGTCTTCTATATATTGGATCCTAAAAAATTAATAATTAATGTTGAAATACAACTTAATACAATGTGCTGTTTTAAATTATGTTTGTCATATATATTTCCCTTTGGTTGTTCCACCGAATACATCGTATGTGTAGACTAATCCATTAATTTTGATACACATTCATGTGGAGTATTTATCATACATGTATTTGTACAGTCATGGTTTTTTATCGATTGACATTTGCGTTATTAGCAATTTGATTCGATATGTAGAATGGTGTCATTGCCAAAGCACATACATACAGTATACAAATGTATATCAATTATTTGTGAACATTTCACATTATGTTAGTAATGTATTTGTACCATTCCAAAATGGCGCCCATTTTCGTTCTAATATAGGCTTAGGCAATGTGTGAGTCCTATGTCCATTTCCATGTGAATACTTTCGAATTTGGGCGCGATAATGTGAGATGAGCACTATATATATGTATTGTGGTCCACACCCCCGCTAACAGTGAGCAAGGACGCTCTGTCCGAAACGCGTCTGTTCGGCATTATCTTTCACCCTGCACGTTATGATTGAATAAAAGCAACTAATATCGCAAGACTGGCTTTGGGCGTATCTTTTGTGTCCACACGCTGGATTCTGCGCTTGGGACTTTGGCTCGGCTACCGGCTGGATTGTTATATATATATTTTTATAACTGAAACAAGCAAATGTTAAAGTGACGTTACAGTTAGAAGTAAATTTTAAGGGCAACATAATGTTTGAAACGTAAATTCTAAGATTATTTCTAGTAACGAACTCATGCCCTATGGTAACTATAACCTGTGCGCTTGCCATGCACAACTAATTAGCTCCCATATTACATCACTCATGACATGTTCTATGACATTATTCATAACATCACTGCAACATCTAAGATGACATCTTTGATGACAAGACCGTGCATGGTGGGGGCATGTGTTAAAGTGACCTAAGGGCATGAATTGCAGTCAAAGGTATTAGCAAAACAAAAAAGGCATTTTCTATGAAAACATTGACCTAACTAGAACTACCCAGTGGCGACTGCCACACAAATGCATGTGCACACAGGCAGTCTTCACCATTGCCTGTTGCAGGTAGCCACACCAGTTTTATATGCAGCCCATTGTGTGCCTTCCCTACAAATAACTTATAGGGACATCACTGAGGCCAGCATGAAGAAATTCCCTAACACAAAGCACTACAGCCATATCCTGGGAAGTTACTTTGGTTGACTTTAGCAACAATCAAAGGAAGCATCGACAAAAAAGTTCAAACATGTACATCTAAAAAGATTCACACATAAAGACACTACCGTACACATTAGACTAGCTCATACCCCACCGAGCTTTTAATCTGCCTACAACCTTTTCATAGAAGGTATGTAGGAATGCACCCAGGTAAACCAGTGCTTCTGCACTTATTGAGCCATGACCCTGGACAACTCTAAGATGCCAACATATTTATGAAAAATTAGCGCAAGCACAATGGTAAATTGTCAATTCTTGTATCCGGTAGTATCTTTATAAAGTGTAATAATCTATACATTTAAGAGACTTAGGAGCTGCTTGTGGCTGTTTGATTCCATTTAGTGGAAGCGATTCCACCATTTGTCATGCCTAAATTGGCATTGACAACTGTGGGTAATGAAAATGTGTCATTGAACCAGGTGTGGCTGTGCCATTAAAATGGCTGCCTTGCTCTGCCCTTTCATAGGGTTGGAAACAACACGAAGGATGGATAAGACTTTCAATATTTTTGGGAAAATGTCCTGTTACCATCCTTCCCTTAGTCAACCCAGAGTCATAACACCATTGTGACCTACCTACCTAATATTTCCCTACAATAATCTGTGTCAGATGATCACAGAATTAATCTTCTTCTTATGTAACTTTTACTAGACAATCCTCTGTAGCTATAAAAAGTACTCCAATTCCTCAGACTTGTCACACACTTAGGGGTCGATTCCGATGTCGGTCGGTCAGTCCTCCGAGACGTGTCAGTAGCCTTACCTTACTGCCGAACCGTACCGGGAGCAGTACCGTCTGGGCGAGGAAGTACGATGCGGACAAGTGCCTAATTTCCGACCGACACGCACTCTCCGATTCCATCCACAATATTTGTTATAAAGCTTTATTTCGACATTTTTGTCTTGAAGCCATAAACATTTAAAAAAAATACATTCACTTACAGAAAAGAAAAAATCATGATCACTAAAAGTACAATAACTACATCTATAGTACATCAAAGGCAGTATCGTCAAGGGGTATATACATTGTAAGTGGAAATACATTGCTAATTCACTGTAACTGTTTACATACAAAATGCAATTAAGTAGTCAGTTACAGAACCAAATTTAAAAACGCATCTACATTATATAAATAATTAAAAAGCCAGTAAATTAAAAACATATTTTTGCTTATTTGTAAAATTCCTTATAGAAATCAGGACTGCGGGGTATCAATCCCTATGTTTTAACCCCAAGTTTCTTCCTAATCAAGCAGACACTAAGGAGGTACCTACTAACTCCAAAAGCTACCAACTGAGAGGTTGTAGATCTAAGTAGTCTCTCTGCCTCTTTGTAAGATCTTATACCCAAATTTTTACAAAGTGGTTTGATCCATTTCATACGTGGGTATTTGTACACCGGGCAAAAGAAGAGAATATGGGCCTCATCTTCTTTATGTTTGAGATCACACAATTTACAAGTATACAACTCGTTTCCCGTACTTTGTCCCCATCTACAGGTATTTGCATTTATTTGTAAGACACCATATCTATATTGTAAATATACAGTTTTAGCCAATGGTGGCTCAATTTCGTCCATAAACTGCTCAAACATGGGTATATCCTTAAATTGCAAAAACTTCAAGGTCAAGGAACCGATACCACAGTCATGTAGATATTCATTATTAACAGAGGACCAAAAAGCAGCTTTTGCATGTTCTTTACAATTAATTATCAGTGCCAGTGGGTTATTCCAAAAGTGTGATAGTCCTATTTTGGTGAACCAAGTTGATATGTGTCTCAACCATTTGATTGAATTAAATGTATCCAGTTCCATGATTTCCAGTAATCCAAGTCTATAGTCAGCGAGTTCCGGGGTAGACCATAATCTTACCCAATAAGGCAATGGCCTTAAACAACACAATAAATCTGTACGTTTTACATTGATATCCAGATAAACAGGCGTTAGGGGCGTTCTTAAGGGTAATCTCAACAAGCGCCTAAAGAACGCATTTTCATCAATATCAAAGGTCTTATTTGAATGTGGTCCCCATATCTCTGCCCCATATAGGGCTGCGGATTGAGCTTTAGCTTTAAATACTTCCATCGCCGGAGTTATGGCTTTGGAAGCACTTCCTCCATTAATTTTTAAGATAGGTAGGGAACTATGTTTGTATGTCAGCCTGCTTTTTTCCAATTGGTTCTTACAGGATATTTTACTATCTAGTCTAATACCCAGGTAGTCAAAAGACTCCACGTACTCTAGTTTTGTATTTTTTAGGACGAGATTCCTCTTAAAAGTTTTTGGTGGATTAATGGCCATATACTTAGTTTTTGATGAGTTAATTTCTAACCCCTTTGCTTCGCAATAAATATGAAATTGATTTACTAAATTTTGTAGTCCTTTAGGGGTTTGGGATATTAGGATGGTGTCATCGGCAAATAACAATGCTGTAATTGCCTCATTACCCAATTTCGGGGAGTCGTGGTTACATTGTGCCAGGTAGGTTGGGATATCATTCACAAATAAGGAAAAGAGGGTGGGGGCCAGCATGCACCCTTGTCGTACCACCCTTGTCGTATCACTGATGCCACCCCACCCATATGTGTCATGTGCTCTATCACTGATGCCACCCCACCCATATGTGTCATGTGCTCTATCACTGATGCCACCCCACCCATAGGGGCATGTTACCAATCACTGATGCCACCCCACCCATAGGGGAAAGTTACCTATCACTGATGCCAACCCACCCATAGGGCCATGTTACCTATCACTGATGCCACCCCACCCATATGTGTCATATGCTCTATCACTTATGCCGCCCCACCCATATGTTTCATGTGCTCTATCACTGATGCCACCCCACCCATAGGGCCATGTTACCTTTCACTGATGCCACCCACCCCACCCATATGTGTCATGCACTCTATCTCTGATGCCACCACACCCATATGTGTCATGTGCTCTATCACTGATGCCACCCCACCCATATGTGTCATGTGCCCAATCGCTGATGCCACCTCATCATTAGGGGCATGTTACCTATCACTGATGCCACCCCTCCCATATGTGTCATGTGCTCTATCACTGATGCCACCCCACCCAGAGGGGCATGTTACCTATCACTGATGCCACCCCACCCATAGGGGCATATTACCAATCACTGATGCCACCCCACACATAGGGGCAAGTTACCTATCACTGATGCCACCCCACCCATAGGGCCATGTTGCCTATCACTGATGCCACCCCACCCATATGTGTCATATGCTCTATCACTTATGCTGCCCCACCCATATATGTCATGTGCTCTATCA
Organism: Lissotriton vulgaris; assembly: GCF_964263255.1. Lineage (NCBI taxonomy): Eukaryota > Metazoa > Chordata > Amphibia > Caudata > Salamandridae > Lissotriton > Lissotriton vulgaris. Next base: position 981,729,698 of record NC_141689.1, read on the forward strand.
CTGATGCCACCCCACCCATAGGGGCATGTTGCCTATTACTGATGCCACCCCACCCATAGGGGCATGTTACCTATCACTGATGCCACCCCACCCATATGTGTCATATGCTCTATCACTTATGCCGCCCCACCCATATGTGTCATGTGCTCTATCACTGATGCCACCCCACCCATATGTGTCATGTGCTCTATCACTGATGCCACCCCACCCATAGGGGCATGTTACCTATCACTGATGCCACCCCACCCATAGGGGCATGTTGCCTATTACTGATGCCACCCCACCCATAGGGGCATGTTACCTATCACTGATGCCACCCCACCTATAGGGGCATTTTACTTATCACTGAAACCACCCCGGCCATAGGGCCGTGTTACTTATCACTGATGCCACTCCACCCATATGTGTCATGTGCTCTATCACTGATGCCCTCCCACCCATATGTGTCATGTGCTCTATCACTGATGCTACCCCACCCATATGTGTCATGTGCTCTATCACTGATGCCACCCCACCCATAGGGGCATGTTACCTATCACTGATGCCACCCCTCCCATAGGGGCATGTTACCTATCACTGATGCCACCCCACCCATATGTGTCATGTGCTCTATCACTGATGCCACCCCACCCATAGGGGCATGTTACCTATCACTGATGCCACCCCACCCATAGGGGCATATTACCAATCACTGATGCCACCCCACCCATAGGGGCAAGTTACCTATCACTGATGCCACCCCACCCATAGGGCCATGTTACCTATCACTGATGCCACCCCACCCATATGTGTCATATGCTCTATCACTTATGCCGCCCCACCCATATGTGTCATGTGCTCTATCACTGATGCCACCCCACCCTTAGGGCCATGTTACCTTTCACTGATGCCACCACACCCATATGTGTCATGCGCTCTATCACTGATGCCACCCCAGCCATATGTGTCATGTGCTCTATCACTGATGCCACCCCACCCATAGGGGCATGTTACCTATCACTGATGCCACCCCATCCATAGGGCCATGTTACCTATCACTGATGCCACCCCACCCATATGTGTCATGTGCTCTATTACTGATGCCACCCCACCCATATGTGTCATGTGCTCTATCGCTGATGCCACCTCACCCTTAGGGGCATGTTACCTATAACTGATGCCACCCCACCCATATGTGTCATGTGCTCTATCACTGATGCCACCCCACCCATAAGAGCATGTTACCTATCACTGATGCCACCCCACCCATAGGGCCATGTTTCCTATCACCGATGCCACCCCACCCATATGTGTCATGTGCTCTATCACTGATGCCACCCCACCCATATGTGTCATATGCTCTATCACCGATGCCACCCCATCCATAGGGGCACGTTACATATCACTGATGCCACCCCACCCATAGGGGCATGTTACCTATCACTGATGCCACCCCACCCATATGTGTCATGTGCTCTATCACTGATGCCCTCCCACCCATATGTGTCATCTGCTCTATCACTGAGGCCACCCCACCCATATGTGTCATGTGCTCTATCACCGATGCCACCCTCCTCATATATGTCATGTGCTCTATCACTGATGCCACCCCACCCATATGTGTCATATGCTCTATCACTGATGCCACCCCACCCATAGGGGCATGTTACCTATCACTGATGCCACCCCACCCATAGGGGCATGTTACCTATCACTGATGCCACCCCACCAATATGTGTCATGTGCTCTATCACTGATGCCACCCCACCCATAGGGGCATGTTACCTATCACTGATGTCACCCCACCTATAGGGGCATGTTACCTATCACTGATGCCACCCCACCCATAGGGCCATGTTACTTATCACTGATGCCACTCCACCCATATGTGTCATGTGCTCTATCACTGATGCCCTCCCACCCATATGTGTCATATGCTCTATCATTGATGCCACCCCACCCATAGGGAGGATGATGTGTTACACATCCATCAAACATCAACCACAGGTATGTCAGACAAATACATTTCACCACAACATCATGCCAACACTGTGCAGTGGCTGACAAATTGCCCCAACAGTGAATTTGACTTATGACACACTATGTAATTACCATCACATGTGTGATCAACACCAGAGTGTGGGCAACACAAGTCAAGCTATGAAATAGCACTTAGCTAATGATTTAAACCCCCCATCAGTGGGTACACCCAATTTAAAATGTGTGGACACAAACTGCAGTTTAAGTTGACCATTGTGGCAAAGGGTGAATATTTCCCATCATCACAGTGACCTCAAGGTAAGTGTCATCATGGAAATAGCAGCACATGCCAAACAGTATGTATGATTCCTGGACATGTCAGCACAACACTTATTCAGTCAACCATCATTTGCCACACAATGTAGACACTGGTAACATACGCCTGTGTACGGTACTGCCCCTCAAGTCACCACACATAAGCAATACATATGTCTACCAAGTTGCACAGAGGACACAGTTGACTTTACACCAATGATGACCACACCTGCATGTACAGTGGAGATGGGACAACAGTCAAGGAAAGTATAAAATTGTACATTGTGAAGCACATCACATGTGCATGTGTGCAAGCCACAGATGTGGCCATGCCAATGAAATGTTACCATCCTTGTGCCACATTAGTTAATCATGAGACACCCAGTCAGCTGGAAAGGATGACATGGATACCAACCTGAAAAAGAAACATTTCTCATGGTCCACATGGAGTACACCACATCCACACCTCAGTAACAGACATTTGTAAATCCTGCATCACCACAGCAAGGTCAGGGTTAACAGCATCAACAATATGTACAACTAATTCCAATGCACAAGGATTACAAACAATGCTTTAATCAGCAATTTGATATCTGAATGGGAAAATCCAAAATTAAATTTAGTCCAATGTCCTTCCAAAAATACAAAGTCCAATGAAGGCGTGAGTGACACCTGTCACACGTTGCTTGCCTGCAATGATAAGGACTGGGGAAATCAACTCTGAGGGGCATACATGGGTCAGGCCAGGCACCACAGGGACAGGATCAGGGCTCATCAGAAGGGGGCTGGAAAGGGGTGGTGGGTGCAGGAGAGAGTTAGTGGCAACTGCAGTGGAGATGTCTGGCATGGTTTGTGCCGCCACAACTGTGGGGCACAACTCTGATGGGGTGAATGCTGGAACCACTGCAGTGGGCAGGTCAGGTGTAGTGGACATGGTCCCCACTGCAGTGCCAATGTCAGACTGGGTGGTCGTGGACTCCACTGCAGTGCCTAACCCCATGGAACTGGAAAGGGGTGCAGGTGAGGTTGGCAGGACAGCTGGGGGGGCCACGGTCCCCACACTAGTTGCAGTAACAGACAGACTGGTGGTGGTGTCAGTGGAAGAGCAAGCGGGAGTTGGGGAGGGCCTGAGCATTCTGGGGATGATGTATCTGTGTGTGGGGGAACCTGGGACAGGGAGTGGTGGGGAAACCTGTGGTGTGCTGACCTGGGGGATGGAGGAAGGAGACTGTGCAGTGGAGCTGGGAGGTGGGGGTGGGGTCTTGCTCTTCCGGGTATGGGGTGACTTACGGGTAGGAGCCTCAGTCTGCCTGCTCCTGGGTGAGGGTGTTTGGGTGTGAGGGGCACTCTTCTCTGTGTGTGGGGACTTCCTCTTCCCCCTGTAGTCTGGATCTGCTGGATCTGAGGGAAAGAGGCCTAGGTCACACAGGAAGAGCTTCTTAGGAGATGGGGTTGCAGGTGAGGCAAGGGAAGGGCTCTTGGAGGGAAAGGGATCTGAGGACTGCGGAGTGCTTGTGGCTGCCTGTGTGTGTGTTTGCGATACATCCCCTGTGTGTGTGTTATCAGTCCCCTGACTTTGCTTGCGTGCACGTTTTGACTTTTGTTTGGGTGATTGTGTGCTGTCTGTGTCTGTATGTTTGGGTGACCGTGCTGGTGTGTGTGGGCTGGGGACAGGTAGGGTGATAGGAGTTGTTGATTGGGCAGAGGCTGAAGGAGTCAGGGACTGCTGGAGGAGGGATACTGCTGTCATCAGGGAGGAGGTCATGGACTGATTGGTCCTCTGTAGGGCAGACATGCCCAATGAGATGCCCTCCATGAAAGGCACCAGTTGTGTCAACAGGCTGGTGTGTGAATGGAGGATACTCAGCATTGATGTCTGCCCTACATGGATCTGTTTAAGCAGGTCCACAGACTCCACACTCAGGGCAGCAGGGGACACAGGGGCAGGGGGTGCGGTGCTTCGCAGGAAGGAGACATGCTCCTGAACACAGGAGCTGCCACAGACCTCTTGGATGGGAGCCGAGGGTAGGGTGGTGATCGTGGCAAGAACAGCCTCACTATCTGTACTTTGCTGGCTGCTGGCACCCGCCCCCACAAGGGAGTCATCCTCCGAGCTGCTGTGGTCCTCAGCTGAGATGGATGCTGCTGAGGACTCCTCGGTGTGGCTCCCCTCACCCTCTGTGCCACTGGGGCCCTCCGACTCCTCAGTTGCTGGCCCAGGCTGGCTCTGCCGCTCCTCCTGTTCCATGGCACTGTCTCCTGTGCTCTTGGATGTATCTGCATATAAGTGGGAAAAGAAGGACCACATTAGTCATCTGCACTGACTGCACACAACACTGTCAATACACCACATTACAGGTCATGCACTGGCATCCTTAGCTGATATTTGCTCAAAATGCACACACAGGTCTACATAGGGCAATAGCCAGTCTGAACATCAAACATGGCACCCATATCCCTCCTGGACCTGTACCCATATGTCTGTTGCATGCTGGCTGATAATACCCCAAATTGCACACATGCCCAACATACACACTTGTTGTACATGAAAATGTCCATGAAGAAGCACATTACTTTTGACATACATCACATCACATGCCAATCACTCAGTACAGGTATCTGAATGAATGTATGCCCAGACTCACATTTCACAATCCTGTGATGCCTAGCAGCACAACACACAATGATGTCCTTACGTCCTGAAAGTTAATGACACAATGGGGTGCATGGAGCACCTCTGACTCCAATGCAGGATCCCTCTTCTCAAGTCAATGCCCTGGCACAGACATGCATGATAAGTCAGTCTTCACTGTCACATGTCATGGGGCAATGCATCCGGACAACATCAATCTGCACAGCGTCACAGTCATAGGTCAGGCCCATTCCAAACTCTGCAACTGACAAGTTCACCAGTCTGGCCCCTGCCACACACTGTTCTTGGACTATGTTGAACCTACATCACTCAAATGTTACATATGAGTAACTGCAAACATAACTACCTGAACATGAGCACCTCACAGTCTACTGCTAATGACACACAGCTCCGTGAAAGTCACTGTTGCAAACACCATTGTGCACAATCAACTCTCTACACCCCTATATGTTGCACAGGTATCATTCCCATTGTCACAACTCAGATGTCCTGCTGACCCTAAAATCCTCAACACACCAGTCTCCACAAAACAGGAAGCCACACTACAATGATATTGTGTCAGACACCTGATGGCACATTTCAGGAAGCACAATCAATAGGTCCACACAGGTGAGTGTGAGTATAGTCTCCCAATGCCGTGGAGTGGGCATGGCTGACCAGGTAAACCTAAAACAGTGTATTGGCCTGGACAGTAGGCTGGTGTCTGGGCTAGTGTGACATAATTCCTATACATAGTCCTGAGGACACTACATGGACTCACCTGCTGCATGGGTATGTTTTAAGAAACCTACACACATGTTGTGATCCAGACCAGCAATTAGTACACATATGAAAGGCGCGCACACAGGACACATGTCTGAGACCAGGCATAGTGCAAAGAAAAGACCCACCCATGATGCACACATCAGAGTTCCTGTAACATATGCTGTGCAGGACCCTCAGCATAACTGATTAAAGGGACACAGTGCCCAAGTGAAAAAGAGTCACAGGCTGTAGGGGCCACAACTGTGGATCAGATGAGGAGTGTGGCTTACACAATTGAGGGACATGAGTCCTGGACTCCAAGACTAACATAATGTGGTAGTATGAGGCAAAAATGAGGCCAAAAGACTGCAAATAGCATACCAGATATAGTTCACAGATTCAGCATGGACTTACCCCCTCCTTCTGCTGTCTGGTCTTCAGTTGCCCATCCAGGTCCGGGAAGACCACTTTCAGAATCCTGAGCATGTGGAGGGTCAGGGTCCGGTGTCCGCATCTATGGCGAGGAGGCGACAGCTTCAGCTGGACCCTCACGATCCTCCGGGTCCAGCCACATAGGTACTGCCACCTCTTCTGGCAGTTGCGGATCCAGCGCTTGTAGATCTCTGCCTTGGTGATGGTCAGCCAGATTTCTTACTTCTGGTGGGCATCAACCTGTGAGTATAAGAAAGTAAAGAGGACATTAACACACATGCCACATAATTGTGCTGCATACAGTTGAAAATACATGTACTCATCACAAAGGTAAAAGAGGTACACAGGTAGTGCACTCATATAGATGTGCATTTGTTCTGCAGCTCTGACATGGTAACATTGGCTAGGAATTTAAGGCTAGCACCACTGCACTACTGCAGCAGGACACCTGTTCATCAAACGTACCAACATAAATAGGTAGCTGACTGTACTCAGTGCATATGTCTCACACTGCTGTGCACACTTCTATTACTTTTACAAAGACAACTTGCAGAAAATGATAGGCAGTGGACTGCACACTCACCTGCTCCCCTGGTTTCCCATACAGCTTGCTGTACTGTGGGAGGACCCCATCCAGCAGGGCCTGGTTCTCATCCTCTGCGAATGCTGGCCCCCTCTCCAGAGTACGTGCCATTGCAGGATCCAGAGGAAGCATAGACAGCAGCAGAAGTGGATGTAGAAAAGTGGTCCAGTAGCATGTAGTGCAGTCAAGTGAGCTCCCTGGGGGCCTGCCAGCCTTAAATCAGTGCTGCAGAGGCAGATTCTGTGACATTGCCCCTCACTGATAGGCCAGACACGGTTGCATTTTATGAATCTGTCCAAACCATTGAAATGTAAGACTCCTACACGTCTTCCGCATCGTTCAAAACGCTCACCTTCAGGACACCCTAGGATTGCAAAATTTTTGTAGGCATCCAACTGAATTTCCTACGCACGACTCGAACGAATTTTGAATTTGCGTGCGTCACCATGACAGCCCATTGCCAATGAGTGCGCATGGTTCGGCAAACTGACTATACAACACATATTTTTTTAAACAAACGCATCTGTCTGGATTCGATTCTATGGGCTATGCATGCGCAAGTCTTGGTCCATGCCTGTACGACGCGTCTGCTTACAAGTTTACAAGTCACCCACGTCGGGTCACATTGCAATCAATGGCTAAGCCATGCGCACGGCTCGGCCCAGATCTGCACAACGCGTCACTGTAGAAGTCACCCACGTCGGCTCACATTGCATACGCGTCAAACATGCAGGGACCGAGCCGTTCGCATGCATTGCCCATTGCCATCAATGTGATCCGATGCGGGTGACTGTAATGCATACGCATCGTGCAGTCAATGGACAAGGTGTGAGCACTACTCGGTCCATGCATGTACGGTGCGTCTGCATACAAGTCACTCGCATCGGATCACATTGGTGTGCTTTGCAGATGGTTTACACACAGATTACAGTCCCATTGCCACACCTTCAACACCACAGCATGTCCGACACTGCATCACATGGCATGTAAGGCTGCATCACCTGTGTGTGTATGGGGGGGCCAACATTCCTATTCTTGAGTGGCACTTAGATCAAGCCACTCCCAGGCTGGGCAGGGGTTCACGGGGACAGATCAGTGTTGGTGTGGTGCACCTCACAAATGTAATGTCCAAGTGTTGGCTTATGGGCATGAGTCATGGACACAGTCCCAGTTTGGAGATGTGTATGACCTGTCACATACACCATGAGTACAGGGTTGCATGTCATCTACGTCACAGACAGACACATGGCCACAATCCTGATGTACCCACACAGTCTGTGTGAATGTTGTGTCTCTGATGTTTGTGGTTCCATTTTCCCAATGAGAGACAGGGTCCACCATGTGCCTTGTGCATCCACATTCACGCTGTGTGCGTCTCTCAGGGAACTACATGTATGGCCTGCAGGGACAACAGGTGCCATTAACTGTGTGACTCATGATTGGTTGTGGGGTGTCCATGATACAACATGTCATTCCAGTGCACATGTGGCAATACAGGGACCATGGCTATCTCCCTGACATGGAGTTGTGATGTCTGTGAAACATCAGTCCTCACTTGTCACTGTGTCGTGTGTTTTGAACGTGACAGCAGTCCATATGTACTGTGCCACAGCCCAATGATTTGCCATTGCACCGCAAGAAACTTATGTACACATGTGCAGTGACCTTTTGCAATTTAGGAAGCTTCTTAAGACCTGGCTATTCCAGCAAGCTTAAAATTAAACATTTCTTGGATAGTATACTGAGCCTGTTAGCGCCATGAAGCCACCCTTAAATATACATAGTGCTGATTTACCATAGAAGTAGTAAATCTGCACCTGTGTAAGTACTTATACAGATGCATACAGGTGCAGATTTACTTCCTTGAATGAGGGCAAATGTACTACTTGTTGGAATTCACAAACATTGACAGCAGAAGGCTTTGAAAGCTGCACCGGTCTCAGATTTTGAGGCATACTACTGGCACTCAAACACCCAAAAGGTATTTGGGCAAATGCTTGCAAATAACCTAATCAGTCGTATTTGCTTGAGGTAGCATTCCAACCTATCGTCTTTCACCCACTGTGTCACTCTAGACAGAGGCTGAACTAATGAAAATCAGTATTGACTCTGTTCTATATGCAAAAAAGTCCATCTTTCCCCTCCACCCTGCAGCTCTCTCCTTTTTTACGAGTGACATTTGAGATTCACCCCCCGAATTGCACTGAGTAAGCCATGCCAATGAGCGTATCATACCAATTTATGGAGTGTAGTCTAAAGCACTTGGAAGAAAGTGTCTTTACAGTGACTAATGTATATCTGCCAATCTCTTGACTTAAAATTGAAAATCATTAGCAGTATTTAAGTGAGTAATCACACTAAGGTGGAAGGAAAATAATCCACACCTGTAGTGTGTTGAATTACTTCAAGGCCATAAACACTATAGGATGGTTTCAATGATTGTATAATTCATCCGCGATATCAATGATGTCATTTGAAAAGGTGATTAGATGAATGCTTGCAAATAGTATAACCAGTGGCAATTGCTTGGGCAGCATTCAAACTAATCATTTTTCACCCAGTGTGTTACTCTAGACAGAGGCCCAACTAATGCAAATTAGTGCTGACCCTGTTCCTCATTGAAACAGTGCACCTCAGCCCTTCACCCTGCAGCTCACTGCTTTTTTATTTGGGACATTTGAGATTCACACACCCCGAATCTCATTGACTGAGCTAGGCCCATTGGTGTATCTTACTAAACTATTGAGTGTCATCCACACGGATTGTAAGAATGTGTCATTACAGTGGCAAATTTTCATCAGTCAACCTCTTGATCTAAAACTGCAGATCATGTAAAGTATTTAAGTGAGTAATCCCATTAAGGTGAATAGAACATTGTTCACACCTGTAGTGTGTAGAATTGATTTGATGTCACAAACCCTATAGGGCAATGTCACAATGATTGTATAATGTAATTAGTGATGTAATCAATGATATTATTTGAGATATCATCAGTGATGTCATCAATGATGTAATTTAACATGTCATGCGTGATGTAATATGTGAGGTAAAAAGCAATGCATGGCAAGGGTGCAAGTTCTAGTTACTTCAGTAAATGGTAAATTCTAGTATTTTTTTGTTTAAAAACAATTGTTTTTATAATATTACAAAGCCTAACTATAACATCACTGTTGGAAATGACCATCTTCTGCATGGTATTCTCTCATATTTATTGCCTTCTTTAACTGAACCTGTTTTTGTTGTCCATGGGACCCTGCACACTTTACTCCTCTTAACAGTTGCCTAGTGCTTGTACTCTCCCTTTTAGCATAGTCAAGTATATAGACACAAAACTTGCTCTTTGATTGTACTGATAAGTCCCAAGTATATGGTACCACATGTACCTAGGGCCTGTAAAGTAAATGTTATAATTGGGCTGCAGCGCAAAGTGTGCCACTCACTAAAGAAGCACTGTAATATGTCTCCAGGTCTGCCCTTGCAGCTTGTGAGAGGTTTTAAATTATCATTTTGACCTGACAAAATAAACTGTTCGCCAGGCTTAATCCTTAATTTTTAATACTCACAAGCCTTCCCTATAGTAGTCTCTAAATGTCCGTAGGGCAGGGTGTGTTGTATTTATAAAGTATGATGTGTATGTCTAATGTTTTTCTTGTACTGGCAGTGCAAAATCCCCAAAGATGTTTTTCACTCCAGCAAATCTGGCTCTCCCAAAACCTTGGGTTACATTGCAACAACATATAATGCTTAATTTCAGTTTGGGAACAGCTCAAAACATTACTCAAGGAATCATTTTATTAGTAATTTAAAATACAACTTAAAAGTAAATTATAATTTTTTAATACTATTCTAAAAATGAAACTTTTAGAAAGCTGTTATTTCTCTGACTATGCCAAAAGGGCCTTTCTGCCAGTGTCCAGTGGCACCTGCCCTTTGAATTGCTCCCCTGTGGTGAGATGTGGATTGCTCCCAGACTGTGAACAAAAGGCTTGGGTGTGGAGAGGTGTTTTTCCTGCTTGAGCAGGATGGCCTGGGGGCTGTGCCCAGCCGCTTACCAAGCTTCAAAGGGGCCGTCCCTGTCACAGGCAGATGTAGCTGACATCTGGGTCTGCCGTCTTGTTAGAAATGGGTCTCTAGTTTGCAGTGGTTTGCTCCTTGTCCAAGTAGGGATCCTCACTCTAATCAGGGTAAGTGACTCACACAGCTAACAAAACCCCGGATCACCCCCTTTGTAGATTGGCATGAGCAGTCAGGATTATCTCAGAGGCAATGTGTAAAGCATTTGTACATACACACATGGTAACACAGTGAAAACACTACAAAATGTGTTCACACCAGTTTAGGAAGATAGCCAATGTTTATCTAAATAAACGACAACAATACAACATACACAATTAAAGATAGCACTTTTCAAAGATTAAGCAAGTTTAGGCCATAGAAATCAATGGATGTGTTACTTTTAGCAAAGTACACAAAGTACCTTAGATGTGTTAACATTCAAAGACGAAATAGGCACAGGGGAGGCAAGGCACCGTAAAAGCAAAGGGATGTGTTGGTTCCTTACTTCCAGGGGAGATGATGCGTTGGTTCCTTATTGCCAGGGAAGGTGATGTGTTGGTTCCTTACTGCTACACAGGGGAGGTGTTGCATCGTTCCTTACTGTTAGGGGAGGTGATGCACAGCTCCTTACTGGAAGGGGAGGTGATATGTCGATCTCTGGACATGCTGCCTCGATTCCTTACTGCTGGGCAACGTCGCGGAAGAAATTGGTGCCCAGGGACGATGCGTCAAAAACCCAGATGCGCTGAGTTTATTTCACAGTGATGAAGAAGACGCTGCCTCAGAATTGGAGTGGTGCGTCATGGACTTCAGTGATGCAGTGCTCGAAATTTCCACTGAGGCGGTTCTTTTGATGCACTTAGGGTCTTATTCCAACCCATCGTAAAAGCCTCGGTAGATGCGCCTATCCGGAACCACACTCCGGTGCTGTCAGCGGCAACATGTTGAAGTTTGTAGTAATGGGTCGATAAAAACAGACACTGGGAGTCGATGCATTTATTTTCTCCTTCAGTTCACCTGATTCTACTTCCAAGGGCCCAGAAACTGGATTTGGCACAACTTGGCAAGTCAGGACTCTCAGCAAAAGAGCCCTGCCACTGGGAGGTGAAGTCTTTGATGGCCCTGAGACTTCGTAACACGGGGCAAGCGCCTATCCGGAACCACACTCCGGTGCTGTCAGCGGCAACATGTTGAAGTTTGTAGTAATGGGTCGATAAAAACAGACACTGGGAGTCGATGCATTTATTTTCTCCTTCAGTTCACCTGATTCTACTTCCAAGGGCCCAGAAACTGGATTTGGCACAACTTGGCAAGTCAGGACTCTCAGCAAAAGAGCCCTGCCACTGGAAGGTGAAGTCTTTGATGGCCCTGAGACTTCGTAACACGGGGCAAGCACACACAAGCCCTTTGTGAACCTTGGAAGCTGGATACAGAAAGCAAAGCCCAGTCCTATCACTCCCAAGACAGAAGCAGCAAGCAGCAGGTCAGCACAACAAAGCAACAGGCAGAGTAGCAGTCCCTCCTGCAGCATCCAGCTGCAGAATGTCCTTTAGTCCAGAAGTGTACTGATGTGAGAGTGTCAAAGGTCGAATAATGATACCCCTTTCTGCCTTTGAAGTAGGCAAACCTCAAAGGAAAGCCTTTGTAGTGCACAAGACCCTGCATTTCCCTGACCTGGCTCCAGACACACTGGGGTCAAGACAGCTTTGTGTGAGGACAGGCACACTCCTATTCAGGTGTCAGTGACAACTCCTCTCACCACTTTAGCTCAGGAAGGCCCATCAGCCTGGTGGTGGACCATCAGGATATGCATGGCACACCTCAGCTCCTTTGTGTGTGAATGTCTAGAGTGAATGCACAAGAGCCCAACTTTCATCGTATCCCAGACGTGGATTCTACAGTCAGACAGAGGCACAGAATGGTTAAGCAAGAAAAATTCCCACTTTCTAAAAGTCGAATTTTCAAATATGCAATTTAAAAACCAACTTCGCCAAAAGTTGTACTTTTACATTGTGAGTTCAGAGACCCAGAACTCCAAACTCCATCTGCTCCCAATGGGAAATTACACTTAAAAGATATTTCAAGGCACTCCTCATGTTACCCTATGGAAGAGATAGTCCTTGCAATAGTGAAAAAAAATTAGCAGTAGTTCACTATCAGCAAACATACAACATAGCAGTACATAGTATACCTTTTAAATACATTGCATCCTGCTCATGGGTCTGCCTTGGGCCTACCTTAGGGGTGACATACATGTAGTAAAAGAGAAGGTTTGGGCCTGACAAGTGGGTGCACTTGCCAGGTCAAAATGGCAGTTTAAAACTGCACACAAAGACACTGCAATGGCAGGTCTGAGACTTGTTTGCAGGGCTACTCATGTGAGTGGCACAGCCAGTGCAGCAGGCCCAATAGTAGCATTTGATTTACAGGTAATGGGCACACCTGGTGCACTTTACTAGGGACGTACTAGTAAATCAAATATGCCAATCATGGATAAACCAATCACCAATACAATTTACACAGGGAGCACTTGCACTTTAGCACTGGTCAGCAGTGGTATAGTGCCCAGAGTCCAAAAACCTGCACAAGTTAAATGCAGCACATAGTCAAAAACAGGAGGCCAGAAGCAAGAAGCAAAAAGACAGGGAAATCATGCTAAAAGATGCCAGGTCTAACACTTCTCTACAGCCCTGGTAGCCAGCTTGCGTCCAAACCCAGTTGGAGGGGTGAACTCCTCCAGAACTGGTTTGGAGTGACCACAAGGAGCTCTGACCAAGTGAAGAAGGGTTTTGTCATGTTCGTTTTAAGAAAAGAGTGGTACTGTGGTATAACTTACAGTAAAATACTCAGGAAGCACTGCAAATAGCATAGGGTAACCACTGGGAACTTTTACCACATTGTTTAGGGAGTGGCAAAGAGTTTGCCCTACTCACAGACGGGTACTGGGCTTAAATGGTATCAAACCCAGTACCCTCTTCAGAACTCTCCTGGGCTTGTGCAGAATCAGAAGGAGGACTGTAGCTGCTATCTGAAGAACCTGAAGAATGACTGAGCCGCTTACCTTGAATCCAGGACCCCTTAAGTGACTCTAGGGTCAGTAGTTGATCTCCTGTTTGAGCAACAGGTAAACAGCAAGCGTCCAGAGGTATTTTCCTGCAACTGCCCAGCTGACCTGTACCAAATGAATGTACTCCATACCCTGCTTCAGGTCTCTGTTGGAGAGACTCCTAACCCCCAAATGGTGCCCCTGCGTCCTGGACCTTTGGCTGGTGTTAGAGTATACTGCCCCTGCTCTCAAAGTACAATATCTGGAACTTGGAAAGTTTTTGCTAACTTTATGCCTGAAGAATCGTCAGAGACTAGGTTTGCTACTAGGTTTGCTATCGAAGCTGCAGCCATTGATGTTGACTCATCCGACAGTCTCAGTTTGCTGTTTTGCCCCGCTGAAGGGAGTCTGAATTCCAGAAAAGTTTCAAAGTGAAAACGACGAGGGACTTCAAGACCGATGCCCAGCAGCAACCCTTCAAAGTTGAGGCCTTCCTGGGAACAGACATCCGACTTTTGCCCACTCCGAACAGCCCCTCAATCATCAAGGACCGGACTGGGATCCCATGCTTCAGCGCCCGCCTTCTTTGAGCCTTGTGTCAGATCCAGTTTGCAGCTTGCCCTGCCAATAACCCATTGATGGTCAGTATTTCCCCAGTGAGAAAGTAAACTTTCTGCTGGAACGTACCTGATCCCTGTATCCACCTGCTCTCAATCATGGTTTTGTGATGAACGCCCATGGCCGGAGATGCTCATTTAATTATTCACTGCTTTCTGTAAGGAGCACCTCATAATACCCTCTGTGGGATAATCTGCATATAACTTCCTGCTTTGTGGTGCCCCAATTATAACATGGGCGCCACCAACATGTCACAAAAGAGTTATGTGGGCTGTAGGGAAAGCAGCAGCCCCCAATAATCTTTTGTTATAAGTGACCCTATGTTTCTTGGGGTGTATACAGTGTGACCCCAGAACATGTTTACAGTATTTTAAAGCATTCTCTGAGCTGGGGTTTGTGATCTTTAGCGTCGATAATGGCAAGGTTTCCTTGTCTTATGTTGCCTAAGTATTGTACAAGAAAGTCTCTAACTTGTTTTTAAAGGTAATAGGTGTACCTTCATATACTCATGTGGTAATCTCTTGAAAAAGACAATAGACTTGTAATTTGATGTGCCAGCCCTTGGCAAGCCAATAGGTTTGTCTTTATATAATGATGTGGTGACCCATTGACAAAGCCAATAGTCTAGCCTTGTATACTGATGTGGTCAACTCATGACAAAGTCTATAGGCATGCCTTTCATATAATGACGTGGTGACCCCTTAAGAAAGCCAGTATCAGATGTCATCAGTGATGTCATCAGTGATGTAATTGAATATGTCATGAGTGAGGCAACATGTGGGGTAATAAGTAGTGCATTGTCAGGGCGCAAGTTATAGTTAGCTCAATAAATAACATTGGTGATTTTCAATGTTTTTTTAGTTTGAAATAGTGTTTTGTAACTGAAATTTTCACCTAACTGTAATGTCACATTAACATTTGTTCACTTGAATCTTTCTTTTTTCAGTGAATATAAATATACTCTCTCTCTCTCTCTTTTGTGATGGATTTTCACTACATAGTAAAAGACATTTCCTCCCTGTGTGATGTGCTCTGATCCACATTGGGGTTAGGATGTGGTTACCTGGCCTAAACACACCTCAATATTTGCTTTTTTCCATGAATTTCAAAATTAGTGGCACCTTCTCAAATATGTGTCTTGCTTTAAAACCATTTTACTAGAGTGAAAATCTTTTGTCTTTTTGCTTTGTGAATTGGCCAAACCTAATTACCCATGTTTTTAAAAATGTTTCCCCAGTTCAAAAGCATTTCCAATTAATATGGTTTGTGCTTGCGTCGTCTCTGGCACTGGGGTTTAACCACCTGATTCTCTCATTGTCCAATATTTATTTTCTCATTTTTTGTAGTTCCGCATTAAATTACATTTTAGTTTTCAAAATGTGATTCTTGCATGGAGTCACAAACATTTTTTGAATTACTGCACAGATTGCACTAAACTGCTGAAGGTGTTTAAGTTGGACCATGCCTTGACATTCTACAAATCTTGATAAAAATCCCTTCAGCAGTTTTTTACTGTGTACCTTGGTCCAGATTCCAAGGGAGTTCTGGATGAGGTACACAACCCGAGACATTCCAAGCCCTTAAATGTGGCTGTCCTTAATTAGTTTGCTTTAAATGTATTAAAAACGTCAGAGGTGGAACAACTCATTCTTTTGATGTTTTTTGTGCAAATTTCTAAATTGGAACTAAAGTTATTAGTGACCAAAAATGTTTTTTCCTTTGGAGAGTGCAGCTCAAACACAGCTACAGAGTAGAATGTCCAACTCTGTTCTCCTTTCAACGTGGTCTACATAAAACAATGTGCTGCCATGTCACAAGCAATGAAGAGAGAAACCATGTTCTTGTGGTTGTATTGAGATCTAGTTGATATGATTTTTTAATTGAGCGGATTATGAATATCAATGAGAAAACCAGATATAAATGAGAAAGATATTTGGAGCTGTAGTTGTTACCCACAGAGAGTTTAAGGACTAAAGTATTGTCTTTATCTCCCAAAAGGAGTTTATAAGTTTTTTCAACCCTGATGAGAAGTCAAGCTTCCACATGAAAGAAATGCCACAGTCCCTCTGTTATGTCATCACAGGAGACTCAGCAAAAACAAAGACTTGATCACTGGGGTCTGCATCTATGGAGCGTGTTGTCGTAATTAAAGTTCATGCATGAAAGGTTTTGGAAAGTAGAATTTTAGCATGACAAAGGGGAACTTCCAAATCTGCACCCTTCAGATTGATGCATCCTTAAGATTGAGCAGTGTAAGTGAATGGAGTGGCTGGGAGCAGATGAGACGCTTAAGAATTTTGTTATCTGCATTTTATTGGTGGACTGCTCTGTCAGTGATGGGATCACTAAGGCTGCAGCCGGTCAGAGGGCTGGTCTGTAGGCATTGTGGATAACCAGCCTGGGAGGGCTGTGGGTAAAGTGTGGGAACTTTATAAAGAGGGTTTCTTATTTTCATGTTGGACGCCATTCTAAGATGAGGGTGTGCTTTTCCTTAAATCTATTCCTATTGAAGATGGTCATCTAGTATGTATTTTGTGTCTTAATTCTGAATTCAAGATGGTTCTTAAAAGTCTTATTGCATTCTTCACCCTGGTTCAGGCCAGTTTGGGTGTTTTATTTATCAGCACTTGTATCTTCCATCATCTACAATTAAGAATCTCCAAGAAGAACTGAGTTGGTGGTTGGAAAATTTGGAAGCCTAGAATGGGCGAGTGCTTTTTGGTTCAAAACCAGATTTTGTAATAGATGCGGATGCAATCATTTATGGATGGGAAACAATGTGTTCAGCACAAGAGACAGGTGGAATTTGAGCAAGGAGGAACGGATGGAGCACATAAACTGTTTAGAGATGAGAGCAGGGAGTTTTGTCTTCCTTAGTTTTAAATCGTTATTCCAGGGTTGTTCAATACTCTTGAAGATGGACAATATTAAAGCAGTGACATATATAAAGAAATTGGGAGGCAGCAGATCGAAAAAGTTGATAAGTTGATGGAGGTAGCAAAGGAAATTTTGTCTAAAACACAAAATTGGTTAGCAGGCCCAGTATTTGCTATGGAAACAGACTCTTGTGGAGGACTGGAATTCAAGGAATATTCTAGATCACAGCTATTGGAAGTTAGACAAGGAACATTTTCAGGAGATTCAGAATTTTCTAGGGTCTTGAAAGTGGATCCGTTTGTCTTGAAATTGTCTCATCAGGTAATGATTAAATCAGTTGGAGACCAGACCTTGGGCAATGGCAGTTGCTGCATTCACTCAAAATTGGAAGCAGATAAGGGGTTAAGCGTTCCCTCCGTTTGTTATGATCCAGAGAGTGTTGATTCAAGTGAGGAGACAGGTTTCTCAGATAGTGTTAGTGACTCCATTTTGGACTTCTCAAGCGTAATTCCCTTCATTGATGGAGATGGTGATTGTGATTCCATATTGAATCAGCGATTGCAAAGGGATGTTGGCAAGAGAAGAAGGGACAGAGCATCCATTGGTAGAGGCAGGTTTACTTAACCTACTATTTTGGAGAATATCAGGAGATCCAGTAGATTCTCAAATCTTTCAGGAGCAGCTTCAGACTTGCTCAATGAGACATTGGCACCAGGGACACGGAAAAAGTATCGGAGTGCATAGAGCATCTGGTGACATTGTTGCATGGCAAGGGCTATGGATCCCATGGAGGCCGATGAGATAATGGCAGCAAATGTTTGACAGATTTGTTTTAGAAAGGATTGGGACACAGAACAGTGAACTGTTACAGATCAGCTATTGTACCCAGCTGATCCTCTCCCTCACCAACGAACCAACTGTCGCCAGAATCCACTTTCACAGTGGGATGAAGACCGTTGCCACCTGGATGAAAGACATCTCATGTTATGATATAGATTACTTAGCCTAATACAATGCCTGTTTATGTTATAGAAGCAAACTGTATATACAATTGTCCTGACTGAGAGACGAACTAGTTGACAAGGCATTACACAAAGAAAGGTAATGTGAACATTAACCCATGTGTATGTTTTACATGTAGTCCAACAAAATTGGGGAATGCAATGCTTATGCGCTTTCTGTATTTATTTTAGGATATATCTCAAGTAGCTTTCTGAGTAACCTTACAGAACATGGCTTGCCCAGACGGCACATCCTCCTTTTCGTGAAGCACGAAGCGTACCAGTCTCTCTATCTTTGTCTCTCATCCCAAATCCCCTTCCCTCTTCAGGCACCTGTCAGGGCTTCTGTTTTTATCAGCAGCATTGAGAGGTGCTCAGGGTGGGTTGAGGAATAGTCATTGCCCCTGCAAACGGACCTGGTTTTCAGGTGGGTGGCTGGACTCACATCTTAGAGAAGCCAAGTTGCTAGCCCATTGGCTGTGGACCACGAATCAGTGTAACTATGACATTTTCCAGCCAGTTCTTGTTTCAGAGCTTGATACACAGCATAAAGTTCTACAAACTGGCTACTTTTTCCTTCTCCAGTAGTAGTAAACAATTTCTGGGTCACAGGATTTTAGGACACCGCCTTCCAGTGCCTCTTAACTCCTATGTACCTGGCTGATCCATCAGTAAACCACACATGCTTCTTGCCCTCCACGGACAATTTGCCAAATGGCTTACCCCACTTTACAGGAGATTCCTGTATGTCAGGTACATCATGCAACACCTCTGTCTGTTCCATTGGTGCCTGCGCCACCTGCTCATGCAACACTGCGGTACCTTTGGGACCTACTCGGGCCTCATCCTGTATATACCATTTCAATTTGAATACGCTGGCTTCCTGTGCATGTCCTATCCTATTAGTCTTAGGGGAACTCATCACCCACTGCATTATCGGAATTTCAAAATCACATTGTGCCCTCGGGTCAATTGACCAGTTTCCATTAGAGCCCAATAGCATGCAAGTAACTGTTTTTCAAAGAAAGTTTACCGCTCCCCAGCATCTGGCAGTTTCTTAGTCCAGAGCCCTAAAGGTACTTTTGTTCTTCCCGGCTATTGCCACAAACTCCAATTAGCATACGCTCCTTGCACTGTCACATTTAGATCAACATCTCCCTCTCGTACTGGCCAAAAATTTAAAGCATGCTGAATAGCCTCTTTTGCTCATTCAAATGGGGTTTGCTGCTGCTCTCCCCACTCAAATGCATTTTTCTTTCACGTAACTTTGTACAAAGGGGCCAAAATCTGACTCAAGTGAGGAATGTGCGGTCTCCAAAAACCGAACAAACAAATGAACCTCTGAGCTTCCTTTCTGTTTCGTGGCACTGTAAATTCTCTGATCTTTTGTCTCACTTGGGGCACCACTTCTCTGTGTCCCTGATGCCCCTGGATACCCCAAAACGTCACACTCTGAGAGGGTCCTTGTAATTTGTCGGGATTGATCTCCCATCCCTTGCTCTGCAAATGCTCCGCAATCCTTTCTAACTGTGTTTGCACTTGATCTTGTGTCTCTCCCTGTATCATCACAACATCAATGTAATGACAAAGCTGTACTCCAGGAATAACTGATACCTCATCTAAATGCTCTGTCACCAGCCGGTGACAGATCGTGGGACTATGCAAGTACCCTTGAGGTAAATTCTTAAATGTCATTTGTCTACCTTTCCATGAGAAACAAAATTGCTCTTGACATTCAGGAGCTATTGGTATAGAAAAAAAGCATTGGCAATATCAACAATTGCATACCAGGTCCCGGAGTGTTTCTGTATTTACTCAATTAAGGTAACTGTATCTGGGACAGTGGCAGTCAAAGGAGGTGTATGCTTGTTCAATTCATGATAATCAACTATCATGCACCAAGAATTATAACTTTTGCGCACGGGCCACACATGATTATTACAAGCATTAGTGATTGGGGTCACCACACCTGCCTCTATCAAGTCCTGAATAGTTACACTGATCTCTTCATGCCCACCTAGAATTCTGTACTGTTTCAAATGAATTACCTTTGTAGCCTGTCTTCCAAATACAGTCATTCCCTTTAAAATATCAGTTCCAATAACATATTCAGAATGGGGCGCAATCAATACAATTTATTCTCTTTTTGGTATTCTCCATATTTTCATGTGGACCTTTGTCTGCACTGCTGGTCTCTCTTTACCACCTAAACCTATAATGGTGAAATACTGTCCTTTAAACTTTTTGGGATTTCCATATATCAAAGTGGCCTCTGGTATCAACTAGGGCTCAGGCCCTCTGAACATTATGATGTTTCCAATAAATTTCTATATCAACATAAGGTTTATTGTCTTTGCGAGTCCATCCCTGCACCGGAGCTTGACCTATTTCCTAATCTTCCTTGTATTTGTTTGTCTTTGCCCAGGTCAAATCCGGATACAATCCTTCATATCTTTTAGAGATGAATTCCTCCTCTCCCCTATTCTCAATGATCCACTCACTTTCTAAGTCTCTCTCAACCTTCCTGCTTGAGTGGGCAGGTCTCTCCCCCTCCTTTTCCTGCTCTTCGCTCTCGCCCTCATCTGACTGTCTTTGCACTTTATTTTGTTTATTCGCCTCTCCTGCTTCCTTCCTTCTTATCCAGACATCTTTTTCGGTACATTTCCCACAGACATTTAGTAGCTTTTCCATCTATCTTTTCTTTCTCCACACCATATTTTAACAGAGCCATAAACATACCTCTCCTAGACAGCCTGTTATTGTCTGTACGAGTCTCAGACCTGGACGTTCTCTCAGTTTTCATCCATTCCCCCAATTCTCCTAACTCACAAACTGCCTCAACCACCTGCGTCAAAGTATTACCAGTCTGATTGATCAGCAAAGTCATCATCACTTGTATGTATGCAAGAGGAGCAGTACGAGTTATCCTGTTGTGCACAGATGCATTCAACCCAGCCATTAACCTATGTGCGTTATCCAGGAAAATAGAAGTTTTCATCACCTCCTCCATAAGCCTCTGTATAGCATCTCTCAAAGTATACCAAGGTTTATCATTAACTGGCCTATCTGACTCTGTCGGGTATTTTTGACTACATTCAATCACAGCCAACTGCAATAAGATAATGATGCGTTTACAATTAGTTTGTGTGTCACTGGTGCCTCAATCCAGACCCTGCTGCTGCTCCAGAACTGTAATCCACTCACTGCGTTCTCATACTGACCGCCTACTGCAGTGAGCGAGCAGGGAAGCGAGGAGGACGTCAAATTGCTGTCTCGCGGTTCTTTGTCTGCTGATCTTGCCTCTGCACAGACCTTGTGGCTCCCAGCTCCTGCTGATCTTGCCTCTACACAGGGAGTTTAACGAACCACCATCGAGTCGCGGGCGGCCGGCAGTCAAGCGCGGCTGAGCGCAACTGAGTTTTGGCCCCCCAACGTTCTCCTGTCAGTCGCTTCTCACCGTACTGCTGCTGGAGTACAGCACAACCATCTGAGATGGAGGATCTGAGGGCTGTGAGCTGTGAGCTTTGAGACCAAGCAACAGTGTGCAGCAGAGAGAAGGGACTAGCAAACACAGCAAAAGAGGAGGACACGCTGTTTGCTGGAGCGGAGCGGGACGGCTGAATTTGAAAGCTATTTGCAGGTTTTGGTGGTGGACTGCAGTGGTTTGCAGTGGACTGCCGCGGTCTCCCATTCTCGGCATGTCGGTGCAGCAACCTGCTCCCCCCAGTGCTCCCCCCAGTGAATGTGACCACCAAAAGATTGCCAAAAGATTGACTGAGCCCATCTGAGCCCCACCAGAGCCCCGGTGAGTGTTTAAGGAGTTTTGAGTTGTCTTGCTCTCCCAGTTTGCCAAGTTTGACATCAGAAGAGTCTCTTTGTCAGGGCTTTAGGACTAGTGGGCCGGTGGGAGTTCTCTGGGTGCACCATGTTGATCCAGTCCAGTTCTTGCGAACAGCCGTCAGTGGGAGTGGGAGAGGTAACGCTGCTGAGATACGCGGCACAACTGCCAAGAAATGCTGCCGCTCCAAGAGAAACGCTGTTGCTGCTGAGCTGAGGACTTTGCTCACAGCTCATGTTTCCCTCTTCACTCCCCCCTCAAGCCTGCAGGGCAAGTTACCACGGGGATTGAGCGATTTAGAGCCGAGCTCAGACCTCGGTATGCAGAGCCGAACTAGAATTTTGAAAAAGGAAAGAATTTCTAAAGTTGAAAGCCAAAAGCCAAAACTTAGCCACTCGCGCACGGAGGATGAGATCAGGCAAGGTCAGGCGGATGCCGAAGCAGCCCCAAAAAACCCTAAAGGCGAAGAAAACCCCCAACGTCGACCAAAGGGAACGCAAGACAAAATAAAATTGTATTTAACAACTCAATGCGGACAAAAGAGGAACATCAATAGCTGTACAAAGTCCACTAATCTCCCCAATTGCAACCATGAACAAAAACAAAAAGCAGGAAGGGAGATGGAAAGCAGGAATAAACAAGGCCTTCTTCTTTCTGAAAAACCCAGGGGCCACCCTCCTCACGTCTCCACGAGTTTTGCCAGGCCTGCCCGCTCCCTTAGCTCCTGAGAAGGCAGCCTACAACAAAGGTCCAGCAACCACTCTTAGGGCCCCATTAGGATGGTGGGTTGATTGCCCCTGCCGGGCCGGCGGTGGTCACCGCCGGCCCGGCCGGTGGCAATCCGCCCACCATCCCAGTAGAAAAGACCCCCCGCCATCATTATTGTTGGGGGGTCCCCAGCGGATGAAAGACCGCATTTCGGCCCCGGTCGACTTGCGACCGGGCGGAAAAGGCTGCAATACGGTGGTGGTGTTTGTGATGGCGGTGTTTGTTTGACACCGCCAGCCATATTACAATGTGCATTAAGGAATGCCTTTCCGTGGCGGCATTGCCGCCACGGAAAGGCATGCTGAGTCTGTTAGGGGGGCCCGTTACTGGCCCCCAAGAACTCCGGGGTGTGGGGGGTGCACATGGGGGTACCTATGGTACCCCCCTGCCGTTCTATACACAACATGGCAGGCACCACGCGGTGTTTACCACAAGGAACCGCTACCAGTAGGAATATTACTAGTGTAAGTGAAGTGTTATTTTGTGAGTGCTGGCATCTCACAAAAAGTGAGTTTAATAGAAGGCGGGCATACACCTGACGACAGGGATGCACTTCTAAACTAAGTGGGGGCCCAAAGAAAAATGTGCAGTGAATTAAAAAGCCATTATGGGTGTCTACTTAATTTTAATAGCGTCGACATCCATATGGTAGCTTAAAATAAAGTGATCAGTGCCATGGGGATATTAGTGTCCCCCCACCGCTGTACGTGAGATCAACATGTTTCTGCCTGTAGGCCCAACTGGGTCAGAGGCATTCATCAGGATCATAGTATAAAGGGCTCTACTCTTACCGAACTTGGGTGAGAGCGTTCCACTTGGTGGGGTGATCAATACTCACACACCACTGTCTGTAATGACAGGTTTAAATGATTCTGAAAGACAAAAACAATTCAAACCACATCACACTCTTACTTAGACTAGTGTACAGGATAACCAATGAAAACCAAAATCACCCAATTCTTAGTGTGAATTATTATTGGTGCAATTAGTGTATTGAAAGCAAATTTCTTAGTGCACCACGTTCAGAGAACTTTTCCCCATTGAGCTTACCCTATGATGAGGTAAACTGCGCCTCATAGGAGGGAGAGCAGATGGACCCTTTAGGTCCTGGAACTAGAGAAGGAAGGCATGGAGAAAAAGCTGAATATTGTAACTCGCAGGGCCCGTAGGGACCTACCACAACATTTGTAAGGCATCCTTGTATTATATGCAAGCTGTGTAGCCTGTAAGGAAAACAACTCATTCATCCTCTCATTCAACCTCTTACTGGTAACTGCAGCGGTGCCTGCCATGTTGTGCATGGAAGTGCACAACATGCCTCGCAAAAATTTTTTGGTGGGCGGTGCTGAGTGCACCGCCCGCCACAATGTTAGGGATGCCGGATGCGCCCGCCACTGTGGTGGGCGCATCCTATTAGCACTCACGGGACCCCCGCCCTTATGGCGGGCGGTCCACTTCCACGACGGGATGGCGGGCGGCCCTTTAGGGGCCCTTAGTGCTTTAACTGCCCAGTCATCCCTGGGTTCAATAGCCCCTTTTGAGGACCAAATCACCTCAAGCGGACAAAGCCCACATCAAGGTGACAGAAAAGCAATCAATAAACAACATACCGAAACTGGCAGGAGCAACCAGCGGAGAGATACTTCCTCAGACATGGCGGGCAGGAGAAATTTCAGCAATGGGCTGGAGTAAACTTCAGGCAACAGCGACAACTCCTCCTGTCATAGATAGCAATTGGAGGAAGGAGGGAGAGATGCATGAAGAAAGATGAACAAGACTAGAATCAAACGAAACACCTAAAACTGCACTAACTTTCTTCACAAAATTTACAAAATTCACATCACCTAGCGCCCTAACAAAGTCACTAAGACACGAACCAACTGTCAAACAGGCATGGAGAATTGAAGCCCAGATTCACAAGGCGCAAATCACAAGTACAATGGAACCAAAAAATTTGAATGACTCTGAAACTTCATGTCTGAAGTTCCTAAGCTTCACATCAATCCTAATAGTAAACAAGGAGATGCCACAAGACACAAGCAAAATTAATTTCAAATAAAAAAAAGCAGCGGCTAAAAAAAAACTCAAATTCAACGAAGAGGAACAGTCCATCCAGGAGAAGAGCCAGGAAAAAACACCGAAAAAAAACAGAACAGGAACAACATCATCTCCGAATTCCAGCAACAACAACTCACACCAAGAGCACAACCCAGGAGTTGACCATTTATCATATCAAAAGATTGGACATTGTTCCAGCATAACCCAACCAGAGCTTCTCTCATCAGTAATAGAAACCCTCCAGTCATCAGCAAGGCCTCTAAATTGGCAATCAGATAAACTGGACGTCCAAATAGAATTAATGAATACCACAGCTCATTACATCGCGGGGATAGACATGAAACTGGACAAACTGAATAAACTGCTAACAACAGCCCATTCAAAATACACACCAGAACAAAGTCCCTGCTCCTGCGGCCCAATTATAGACAAACTGAGCCTCCTTCCAAACCTTATAGAACAAATACTGGCACTCAGAGAATCAAGCCCGCCTCGCTCCAAGCACAAAGTAGTTGACAATAATACACAATGTACTCCACTTGAAAAGACAGACAAAGAAAAACAAAAAGTGAAGAACTCAGAAAAAGCCGGTCCCACGTCAAACATACCTGTCCCAAATAATCAAACTACATTAACTAGACGTCAAAAAAACCGTGAAAGGAAAGCAAGGAATAAACAAACTGCAGGGAACATGGAGCAAGGGGTGAAAATGTTCCCCATATTCACCACATCGCCAAAAAAATGGTCACGCACTAAACACTACAAGATCATCTGAGGACCTAATGGACCTATCGACCGAGTCATCAAAAAAGCAGCCTCTAGCAAAAAAAGGAAGGGATGACTTATTCTCAAAGGAAGAAAGTGACCACTTTCCGAACAATGCAGCGGAGTCCACAGGAGACAGAAAGGATAAAGCAGCAAGCTCCAAGACGAGTGTGGGCCACGCAATACAGAGAGACCATACATCAAACCAACAGAGCAAGACTCGCCCAGAGGGCGTCACGGAAAAAAGCACCCGTAAAGGAAACATGGGCACCCTCCAAAAAAGTGAACACATAGGTCAACCACATAGTACTGAGACAAGCTTACAACATAAAAAGGAAGGGAAAAATAAAAAATCTATGCTCTACAAGCCCAAACCCAACGCCAAAGCGAAAAAGCGGACGGAAGGGACAACATGTACTGCACAAGCCAAAGAAACATCAAACCCCCAACAAAGCAAGACACAAAGTATGGCACAAGGGAATAATGACCGAATCCAGTTTGAAAACGCAGGTAATAACCAAGAGGAAACTTCTAACACCACAAAAACCCCAGAAGGCAATGACATCCGGAAACTCCCAGTTGGGACAGCCAAGAGCCCACCCCCTACCGCTAATATAAAGATCTACTACAACATGGAGGCCGAAGTGTAAATATAAACAACAAGGGGGAAGCTGTCCATGGGGGAGGTTCAGATGCAGTCCATACGAGGGAACCCCCGTTCGAATGCAACACCAACGGGAAACTGGGAAAGAGAATAATCAGCCCAAACGGCCACTGTCATCAATTACATCACCAAGGAACAACAACAAATTGCCGCTACTGCAATTAAATCTGACAATGACTGGACAGTGAAAAACAGGATCAAACTAGTTCTTCGAACCACTTTTTCAGTTTGAATTAATCAATTTATTTCAAGCATTGTATCAAGTCATATTATTTTCACGACCTTTTTAGATTCATTGTACAAACTAACAGTAAAATAGGGGAAAGGGAAAGAAGCTTATCAAAAGTTTATATCTATCAGAAAGTTTGCAATTTCAAACACTCTTACACCATATCTTTCGCTCTTGCAGGCTCAAAGATTACACAATAAATCAAAAAGAAACTAAATTTGAAAAAGATAAAAAGAATTTCTCCCTGGAAAAGGCCTATCCCTATCTACAACAGGATTTTTATACAAGAATTGATTCTAGACGATATTTGTCAGACTATCAAGGAAGGTCAAAAAATAATTTCATCACCTTTTCAGATACATCCTCATCATCGAGTGGGAGTGAAACAGACAATTTAAACAACAGAACTGGATTCAATAGAAGAGGTAATTTTCGCCAGTACTTCCAACAAAATCCGCAAGCACAACAACAGCCTTTTTTAGGGAGAGGCCAACAAAAAACACGGGGGAATACAAGGTTCAACGACACACCATGGGAGATGTCCACACGACAACGCACATACAGAAATTAAAAGAAACGTCCATCTATAATTTATCAGATAAAAACTTATCAATTACAGAGATGGACGCATTGGAAAAGGGACTTTCTTTTGTTCCTACGAGATTTACGAACTATGTTCAAATGAAAACAGAATTTATAGAGTTCTGTAGAGAGATCAGACTAACCACCTTCTTTTCAGGGCAAGAGCTTTCTGAAAGCACTGAAACAACAGGACTAAAGAGACCTTCCAAGTTTCGCCCCCCATCGAGTAAAATACCAAAAGATGTCATTACCTTTGAAAAAACAATATTATCGGCAATTGCAGCAAAAGAGAAGAAAAGACAAGGATTCATCTAATACAACTTGACAAAACCTCAAAAAGAAGCTCTAACAAATCTCAAAAATGACCAGTCCATCGTTATAAAACAAGCCGATAAAGGCGGAGCAATAGTGATTTGGGGAGTACCCGAATATACCACTGAGGTTTTACGCCAGCTTTCAGACGAACAATGCTATAAGAAAATCAATAAAGACCCTACATGGGAATTGCAAGGCGAACTCTTCAAGATCCTTCAAATCGGTTTAGAAAATTGATTTCTTGGGAAGAAAGAATATGACTACTTGCAGAACAAACATCCCAGGATGCAGATTTTCTACGCGCTACCGAAGGTGCACAAGGACGAACGCCAACCACCCGGACGACCAATCGTTCCAGGTTGCGAGTCCCTGTTTGAACCTATCTCAAAATTCGTCGACTGCTTTCTTAAACCATGTATGAGTCAAGTAAAATCTTATATTAAGGATACAACGGATTTCATCAACAAACTCGAAATGATGGAATTTGATGAACAAAAAGATCTACTAGTAAGTATGGACGTGACATCTCTCTATACCCAGATCCCCCAAGACGAGGGGCTGGCAGTGTTGGAATTTTATCTGGATGAAAGAGTAAGACCAATTAAAGTGCCCACATATTTCATTTTGGAACTAGCAAAAATAGCACCCAAGAGAAACTTTTTTAAATTTAAAGAAGACTTCTACTATCAAGTCAAAGGCGTGGTGATGGGGTGTCCCTTTGCCCCCGAGCTAGCAGTTCTGTACATGTCAAAATATGAGGAGAAATTCATTTATCAAAACAACCCATTCAGTCAATATATCGGATGTTGGGTCTGATATGTTGATGACATTTTTCTGACCTGGACAGGCTCTGAAGAAGACCTACAAAGATTACACGAATGGTTGACCCATCAAATGGAAGACATCAAACTTAGCTTAAAATTTTCCAGAAATAAACTGCCATTTCTAGATGTCGAAATATACCCCTCAAAAGGAGGTTTAAAAACCACTTTGTACAAGAAGAAGACAGACAGAAACAAATCCCTTCATTACACCAGCAACCACCCGCGCAGCCTAAAAGACAATCTACCAGTGGGCCAATTTTTAAGGATCAGGTGAAATTGCTCCTATAAAGATGAATTCTTTTTTCATGCAAGCAAATTAAAGGACAATTTACTTGTCAGAGGATATCCGAAAAAATTGTTCAAACGAGCAATCAAAAGGGCATGGTGGACCCCTCGGGAGGCATTATTAGAACAAAACCAAAAAAAAACCTTAGACCGGATAGTCTGTGTCTCAACGTTCTGTGCAACATCTAACTGGCTCAAGAAACAGATTAAAAACAACTGGCACCTAGTCCAAGAGTTCGATAAAAAACTGCATGAAATCCCACTGTTTGCCTTTAAAAAGGATAAGAGCTTAGCAACCCAGATTGTACGAGCCACTCTACCAAGAGAACGAATACCTACAATACGGGACTTTGTCAATTTGCCCCCCATCAAAGGCCACCATAAATGTGGCACCTGCACTTGCTGCGACACAACAATAGAAGGTGAACTGTTTAGTCACATAGGAATCTTTTGGAAACATGAAAGTTTCACCAATTGCAAGTCAAAATATGTCATTTATGCAATCAGCTGTCCTTGTCAAAAAATGTATATCAGAAAAACAAGCCAAGAGATACGCCATTGCATATCTCAACATAAATCTAGGATCAGAAAAAACGTCAAAACAGCTCCCCTTGTAAACCATTGGCATGCAAACTTACACACAGAACAACAACTGCGCTGGACAATAATTTCGAAGGTCGAACAAGATGTGAGAGGAGGTGACCTGGAGGAAAAACTATCAAAAAGAGAAGCCTTGCTTATCATTAAATTTAATACAGCTACAGATGGGCTGAATAAACTGTCCGAAATTTACCATCTGTAATCACATACCCTATAAAAATTATACCTAAGACTGCCCAGAAAATTATCCATCGGGACCCACTACTGCTTGCACAAAGTTAAAAAGAAGATGCTCATGATCATCCAATCACCATGTTACACTATGTTTACCCGTTTTCAGATGTTGCAACTTTCATCCCAGAGTTACAGAGTAAAGATTTCCCTGAACTGTTGCACACTTGTCAGTGCATTCATCGTTATAATATGATCATTTCTAATGAGGACTAAATATAAGCTTTTAAATAGCGAGGACATCCGCACTGGATCTACTTTCCCCAATATTTGTCCAAAAAACTACAACTCCCAGAAACCTGCGAGTCACAATCACGGCTAAGTACCGCAAGACTCCCGGTCCTGCCATCACAAAGCTATCGGAGAACGACCTGGAGGGAAACGCGATTACAGCGTCTTGAGCACTAGAAAGGTAAACATTGTTTAACTTGGACAAAACGATGCTTTGTTTAGTACCGCGAACGGCTTTAGCAGGCTCATTGTCGATTCAGCTCGAACGCGCCTTGCTTCCAGTATCGGCCGCATAAGCTACTAATATCAAGATCCATGCATGGAAGGCGGCAGCCGTACCACTTCGTGTTACTGATAAACAGCGCATTAATCCACCACAGCCCTCGGCAATTAAATACCTATATATAACGAGCACTCGCAACTTAGCCCCCTGAACAAAGCGGGCTTATAGAAGAATACAACAACTTTTTGCCGCTTTTTGTTGTTACAGACTGTACAAGAAATCAAGGCATGTTTAAAGAAGCCCCCGCACGAAGGACATCATAAAGGTATGCTAGCACAATCTATTAGCAATTCAATGATTCCTGCCTAACAATACTTAGAGATACTCAACCCCCATATCCACGCATTGTTTTTCACTGCAGAATTAGAACGGATTGAACTCTGGTGAATCAAATAATCCTCCGCCCCCTTCGGGGAGGCATTTTCACCAACACTTCAAGCAAAAAGTAAGGACAGCGTGTATTTTATTTTACTTCCATCGCCCAAGACTATGTAGAGACAGGTTCTTATGGTTTCCAATCTTAATTTTTATAGAAAATTTGTGCCAGTACCCAGGACAATGCAGATTGTATGAGAATAGAGGTAAGAGGGTCTGTGCTCTGGCTGCAGAGTGGGAGTGGTGATTAAATGGTCTCTAGACTACAAAGTAAGATGAGGTCTCTCTTATGTTTTACAGAACTATTTGAGGTCCTGAAGAGAGTTCCTTTCTTAAGGAACTCGAAACGCGTCGACCATCTCTCTTTGATAGGCCAATAAAGAAAAATTTCTTCAAAAAATGTTCTAATGTTATTATATGTTTAGATGGCCTACTGTGGGAATTTGTAAATGCTTTGCTAAAATATGTCCCAAATGAGACAATTTATTGAAACTTTATACATTGGATCTATTAAACGATTCTAGCCATTTTTTAGTCATTTTCTTTTTGTTCTTCATTTCTCTTTCTTCTTTTGGTGTTTGAAGGTGCAGATGATAAATGTGAATATATGAGTATTAATGAGCAAGTTTGATTGAGCCTGCAAGAGCGAAAGATATGGTGTAAGAGTGTTTGAAATTGCAAACTTTCTGATAGATATAAACTTTTGGTAGGCTTCTTTCCCTTTCCCCTATTTTACTGTTAGTTAGTACAATGAATCTAAAAAGGTCGTGAAAATAATATGACTTGATTCAATGCTTGAAATAAATTGATTAATTCAAACTGAAAAAGTGGTTCGAAGAACTAGTTTGATTCTGTTTTTCGCTGTCCAGTCATTGTGAGATTTAATTGCAGTAGCTGCAATTTGTTGTTGTTCCTTGGTATTCACGGCTTGGCCTTACTGCAGACTAGCCAAACCTTTCTTTTGTTCACATCAGTTACATCACAACACGCTGAATCAAGCACCAAATCGACAAGAGGAAAGCGCGCAACACAAACACTTACCACGACAGGGCCACATCACAAAGCTAACACCGACTGTAGGCCTGAACATGAAACAAGTGCCGGAAGCTGGACTAGGAAGGACAAACAACACCTCAAACAACTGCTATTTACTCAGGAATATGAAACACAGGGCAAGCACGACATTCTAAACAGGGGCAATATACTTAAACTCTTCACAAACATCCAAGAGCTACCAAACCTAAACTTAAGTGGAATTCTGTAAGCAAGAAAACAACAACACACTGGAACAAACCCTTGCGACATGGCAAACGGAGGAGATCACACAGCTAACAATGTCCTCAAAGAAAATATTCGACACATGGGGCATAAGACTATCAAGACCGGTAAAACCACCCTACCCAGGTCCACTCAGGGAACCATCGGTGATGAAGGGCAAAACGGGACGCCGCCAGACAAAAAAAGAGTAGGTACACTCAGTACTCCGGAATGCAAGAGGGCACAGCCCACCACCGGCAAAACATAGTGTGGACAACTCAGGAAGACAAGAAAATACTCAAGATGATGTTGACTACTGGAGCTGGTTAGCTAGAACGCTGAACAAAGAGAAAGACAATTGACCCTGCCCAAAACAGCCAACAAATAACATCCAAGACATCCTCCATTTAATATCATGGAATATAGACGGTGCCAGCAAATGGCTAGAACACAGCTGGCCCCTCCGTAATTGGGCATCATGCGACATTATCGCCCTACAAGAGACATGGGCACTAGAGGAGCTACCCCTTGTTGGGTACACGCACTTCGGAACTCCAGCAGAAAAAAACAGCAAGTTTGGCCTCCCAAATGGGGGGCTATCAGTTTACATTGCGACAGACATCAACATCAGATCAGAGCAAATAGCCCCACATGGGCCAAATGTGCAATTAATAAAACTGTCTCTTCCTGGCAAAGCGACCCCCGTATGAATACCTATGTACACCCTTAAGTAAAAGAGAAGCAAACCCAGTTAAACCAGCTAGTAACTACGATCAACAACATACGAAACAACAACCCTACCTGGGAAGTCTTCTTAACAGGTGATTTCAACTCAAATTTATTCTACACTCCAGAAGAGGACAATAAGCTACCTGCAGTCAATGAATTCTGGAACGTGACACCACAATACCAGCTCAAAACAGAGCGCCACAATACAGCAGGGCATCAGCTGGTAACAACCTTGGAATATCTGGGCCTGCGGATCCTCAATGGTAGAACTCCATGCGATTACCCTCCACAGTGTACTCATCTTGGAGGGTCGACAACATCAAGACTTGACTACACAGCAGTATCACTTCCATTATTGCCCTTCGTACAGCAATTCTTAATTAAATTCACACCAAAAAGGGATCATTCATACCAGCACATTTATTTCAACTTAAAGCCTATTAAACACCGAAACAGTAAGGTATTCGAAGATAGATCACTCCCAACTAACCTGAAACGATTGAAATGGACAACGGACAACATTGAAGACCTCCAAGTAAAAGTTCAGGGAATAAAAATAGAAAGCGAAACAAACACAGATAACCAGATTCAAAACTGAAGGAGTTTTACGGAAGAGTTAACAACAATGATGTCTGTTTCTCATAAAAAAGCACGGGCATCAATACATAATATGCCACTTCCGAATGTTCTGGTTAAACTCAAGCTAGAAATAAGGAAAAACGCAAGAGCGCTAAAAAAAAATAACCATGACATCTACAGACTAGGACCAAAGACAGAATCTTAAGAAAAAAGACAAAAAGGCAATATGAGAATACAAAAGAACACTGAAGGACGATTTTTGGGCAAAACTACTCTGCACAGCAAAGAACACCAACTCAAGTGCATTTTGGAGAATAATCAACAGGCTAAACCATCCCGCAAACCCAATAACATCAAATGTCCAAGAAGCTGACTGGGCCGCACTAATAACAAAGAGATTTACGGTCACAACACCTCCGAAACATCTAGACTGGGGGCAGAGAATGCAAGAGTTTCCCAAGGCATGCTTGGAACAGCGAATCAATAACAAGAAGGCCAAACAAAGAACAAACAGCTCCCTAACCTGTGGACGACGCATAACGCACTGCACAGAAGAAGCATACCTGAGAGAAGAAAGCGGAGCAGTTCAACCACCAGGTACGGGTCAACGGTCTACACTGCACTACTTAGAAAAGGCACAATCAACGGAGAGCTATGTGATAGCAGATACACTCTGACACTCAGGTTTCAGTGAGGAAGACATAAGAAGAACAATTGGGAAGAGCAGTGGCAGTGGGGCCCCAGGTCCAAACGGCATCTCCCAATAGTTTTCAAATCCGACCCCGATTTCTGGAGTGAAAGATTAAAAAAAGCTGTTCGATGAGGTAGGGAGAGAAAATCAAATTCCGTCAAGCTGGCAAGGCTCAGTAATCACAACCCTCTTCAAAGGTGGAGACAGAACATCTCCAGCAAGCTACAGGCTGATAGCACTTTTGGATGTAGACGCGAAGTATTATGCATCACTATTCCTTGAAGATCTGACTAGCTGGTCCGATAGTACAAAACGAATCCCGCCTAATCAAACAGGCTTCAGGAAAGGGTGTGGGACAATGACAAACCTTTTCTCACACTCACTCTCACTGTTAACCGATAACTATATACGAAGGAAACAGCACCTGCATCTCTGTTTCATCGACTTAAAGGCGGCCTTCGACAGCGTAGACTGCAATATTCTATGGGGGAAACTGCGTAGCTGGAATGTCCCAGATAAAATACTCAGAGGAATACTGCTCTTATACTCCAACACATGGATGGAAGTAAAACTGGGCGATGGAGCACGGCTATCAAGAAAGATTAAAACCAGCAAAGGGCTTAAGCAAGGCTCATCTCTTCAATCTTTTCATGGTAGACCTCGCGCCAAGGCTCAACAAGATCATATCTCATCCACCCAAATTTGGCACTTTACCTCTAACCCATTTATCCTACGCGGATGACGTCGTACTGATGAGTCTAACCAAGATCGGCCTACAAAGGTCACATGTGGGATTGTCGGAGTTTATAGCCACTAATAACTTGGAGATAAATACCACAAAAAGTAAGACAATGCTCATCACCAAACGACGGATGGTCAATCAACATATCCAATTGGAGGGTAAAAAGTTAGAAGCAGTGCCTAACTACAAGTACTTGGGATTTTACTTTGACAATCGGCACAATCACCAGCAGCAAAAAGCCTACATTTCCCAGAGAGAAAACGCTTTATCGTTCGCCTTCAGGTCCCTATCAAAAAAGCTTAAGGGGCCATCATTTAAACCCCTACTAGCAACAATAAAAGCTAAAATGCTACCTACGTTATCCTATGGCAGCACAGCTCTCCATGGGAAAGATGCGGACCTGCTTAACAAAGTAGAGATGGCAATCTACAAATCAGTCTTCCAAATTGATCAGGGAGCTTCACCAGCGCAGACCAGATTAGAATTTGGAGTAACACATGAAACACTGGGAAGGAAGTATGCAACCATCAAGCATTGGTATAGCTTGAAACAAAACATAGCAGCCTCGGATCTGAATAAGGCCTTGTTGGACGAAATAGAAAATGATGCAAAGTCCCCATACAATTAATTCCTAAAAAAAGCCTTAACAGACACCTGCACAAGAGAACTCTGGGAAACCAATTCGCCTTACCCGTTTTTTAAGCAAGCCATAAGCAAATCAGCGAAATTCCAATCGCTGCTAGCGGATAAAACCACTTTTAGCACAAGAAAACATGCTTGGATGGTAAAATCCAATTACAAATCACTCACTTCAGCTCCATACTTAACAATTACATTCCCGGCCCACAGAAAACTACAGCTAATGGCCCTACGTCTGGGTAAATTCCCAACCATCATTGACCAGCCAAAGTCTTTGGGTCAATGACGGGCCCAAAGATTGCAGACTATGTGGGAGTAGCAAGGAGGACTATATCTATCTTGTCTGCATTTGTCCGAACTTATCCCAAGCACGAGTCATATTTCTAAAAAAAAAAACATGAACTCCAGAGACATAAGAACGTGCAGATCAGCAATTATGGTGACCTTAGACCCAACTGACACTCCATTGTCTTGCCAACTAATAAAGTTCCTCTTAGCTCATACACATGAACTAAAATGTAACCTTGTGCCCTTCTCACAAAAAGGAAACAGGACGGCCAACTCTGAAGTAGAGTGTACTCCTGAATACAACACAGAACAACACTAGAACATTGGGAGGAAAACTTCACATGGACCAACAAATGCTTCCGATCCTTTTTAAAATAGTACATTGTGTATGTTAAAATGACTATATTTAAAAAATAATCACACTTGAAATGGAAAGTTTTATGGTTTTGAAAAACAATAAGTAGGAAAACACTAAAAGTTTTATTCATAGTGTCTGATTTTACAAAATGTATTGTTATGGTTTTAATTAACTGAAACAATAAACTCTTTCTATTCAATATTAATAAGCTAATTTGATCATTGTCACTGTAATTCCTAAACTGCTCCTGCACTGTAGAATCTGAACTGGGTGTAAAGAATTTTACTGCATCTCCATGGTCTAGCATCACACCAGCAGCACCCAGATCAAACAACCGAACCATCCATGTAAGTAGAGATTCTCCAGGTTTCTGCCAAAATCTGTCTGAAAATGTCATTAATCTCCTGCTGAGTAAAATCCTCCATACTGTCCATCGAAACCTCTGTGGGAAATTTGGACCACCCTGTATTTTTAGATTATAAATGGGTTGCGCCTGAATCACTTTGCGTCCCACTGACTCACCCTGCTTTTCAGCCTGGTTACGCTTGTCAACTTTATCACACTCTCCACTAGAGTACGAAAACTCCGATCAATCCCAAATATTTCCATCCCTCGTTTCAGGGTCCCAGTCAATTCCAACCTTTGCAATAGCTAAGCGCACTTTCTTCTTATTAACCCTTCCCCTTCTGTTCCTATGCTTGTATTGCGCGATACGAACTGTGGCTTTTTCTGCTACAGTCTGATATGTTTCCAGCTTATCTTGCAATAATTTATTCTGACAAGTTAACATTGTAGAGGTATTCTTGGTTTCAAAAAACTGTTATTCTAATTTCTCACACTCCCCTTGCAACTGACCATATTTTTCATGCATGGTTCTATAAGCGTTTAGGAGAATCCAACCTCTTCTTCCTAATGTAGAGAGTTCCTCTCCTTTCTTCACAGGCCCTTTTTGCAAACACGCAACCACTTGAGCTGGCTCAGCTTCAGCCAATCACGCACTCCAATTCTCACTCAATCGGCACAATTAGCCCACTTATGGGCAAGCACCCCGTATGGGGCCATCTCCCATCCGGGAATCTCAATTGGTATCTGGGAGACCGCCTTTGATTTTCTAGAAACCATATTTCTACCCCTATACTCCAACCTTTCGAGTCCTGGAAAGTGACGCCAAGATGTAATGAATCTGCTTTTTGCAAAAAGAACAGACCCTAACTGCAACACCCCATTAGGCCGAGGCAATACTCAGCACTCCCCTAAGGCGACGTAAGAAAACCAATCCAAATGTATTTAATATAACACATATAAGTTTATTAATACAATACTTCAAAATGCAGGCCAAATATATCAGTCATGGCAGACTCCCAAGTATCAAGTGGATAATTGAAATAAATGGTCAAAATAGAATGCAGTATGTACAAATAGCAAAGAATAGAATAAAAATAAAATAAAACTGGTTAGGAAGACCTCACCGACTGACTCTTCTGCAACAACCATTGCCAACTCAAGGTGAGGGAAGTCCGTTTCTGCAGCCCAGGCAGGAGTTTCAGTCAGGACTCAAGTTCCAGCACCAACCCACAGCAATACGTCTATTCTGTGGGGAACTTCCACCTGGCCCGCAGAGGCTCTCAGCTTTAATACCATTACTGACATGAAGCGAAGCTCCTAGAAAGTCTCACCCCTTTTCAGTAGAAAACACGAGCTAGCTAGTACCAGTCTGCGTCAAGGCCAAGACAGTGGCTGGCCAAGCCCCTGGATTTTGGCTCCAAGGCAGAGTTGTACATTTCACAGATAATATCCATTTCACTCTGGTCAGTAAGGTGCGAAAAACAAGTGAAAATACACATGAGGAGCGAAAAACCTGCCCTCCCCACTTTGCAGCTACGTGCAAGCACAGAACATGGCGTCAGTTATGAAATGGAGTCAGTTATGCAAACGCTGCCATGCACACAGAAAAGCTAAAAGCAGAGCAAAGTTAGAAAGCAAGATGATATGAGGCCATGTCAAAGCCAATAGCAAGCAATGCTGTGAAGCAGAATTTAGTTTAAACAGAACAAAATGCCAGTACTGCTATGTGAGTAAACAAATTTCAGATGCGCAATGACTTCAAACTCTGCCGCATACACAAGACAAACATATGTCAGTCTTAATCTTTTTTATTTTTTTGAAATTCACAAATAGTTTTTCTTTTTAGACAAGATTTATCAAATTGATCAGGGCAAAGGGAGAGGGACATATATTAAAATCTATTCTCAAAAAAGGTGGTGTGTAAGGATTAGAAAATAAACCAAAAATGCCAGAAAGAGATATATATCAAGCAAAGAAAGAGAGAAAAAATGGACATCAATCATACGAACTCATTTGTCATCCAGCATTCATTCCATGAAAAAAGTCATACGCAAACTTCTTTCTCACCAAATCAGACATACAAATAGAATAAGAGAAATAGAGATAAATGCAGAATTGGAAGAAGAAAAACATGAATACCCTCACCTAGATTCAAAGGAATCTATTATTATTATGGGTGGTGGGGTATTAGTGGAATTGTTTCACAACATGTTTATAAATGACAACACATAAATCAAAAAGGCAGGCCATCAGAATTTTTTAACAATCTAAATGATTCACAAATGACATTCTCATATGATTGGCCTGGAAAGGAAAGAAAGGGTCGACGCGTTTCGAAACCCCTTAGTAGCTGGGATTCTCCTCAGGACCTTGTGGGGTTCACTCCTGTGAAAGATAAAAAACAACAGTCCTTACTATCCTAACTCCTGGGGTAAACCTTCAACTTCGAACGGACAGGCACAACCTAAAATAGTTACCTTGTCTTCTTTACATTCAAAAGAAGAAGAGCTCCTATTTCCAAAGTTCGACAAATCGAAATTAGCAATATCCTGTGGACCGTGGCACCGATCGTGAGCTGTTGGTAAGAGAAAAGCTATGTTGGAATTTATTGTTCGAAAGTGCAGGATGGTGTTAAGCACAAAGTATACTCTTTGGGCACTAAATATGATATAATCGGGCGATTACCTTATTCGGAAAATCTTTTTACGTAGTGCCAGGCTCGGCTTGCTGGTAAATCTTTAGAACCCGGTTCTTGTGTGATGGAAAGGGGAAACGGATC
The DNA here is from genome assembly GCF_964263255.1 of Lissotriton vulgaris. NCBI lineage: Eukaryota > Metazoa > Chordata > Amphibia > Caudata > Salamandridae > Lissotriton > Lissotriton vulgaris. Next base: position 981,768,437 of record NC_141689.1, read on the forward strand.
ACTAACTACCGTCATTTAAGCACAGGCGGATTACATTCAGTCTGCACACATTGCGTGTCTTCGACATAGTCCCTTATGACCAAAAACCCGTAGTTGGAAAGCAGGATGGATTATGCCATTTTTGTACAAGGATAATTTTCCTTGCGCAATGTCTCGGCGTGGGTGAAAACGTACCTCAATCAAGAAGCGGGTCTCCTCTCCATAGAGCGGCGTCTGTCAATCGGCCACCACCCTTCGAGATTTGTCAGTGCCGGCACATAGTATATGACGTATTTCCATACCCTTGGTGTTTTGGGAATTGGAGTTCCTTTGTGAGTTCGAGCGAAAACAACTACATGAGCAGGCACAATCTCTTGCTTGCGCTGAACCTTATTTTGAAAAACTCGTACTGGAAAGTCATTCAACAGTATATGTGTATTTAAATGGCAACACTTCGTATTTTAGTGCACGTTAAGGAGCATGCTAGACGATGTACTCCCGGAAGTCGTGGTAACTTCAAAGAAGACCATATGTCGGGGGTATGTCATAAATAACATTTTAATATGGCATAAGGTAGTGAATCTTAAAGATGGTATAATTCAGTCATCTCATTCAGTCCTGTGACTACGGAGTTGTATTTCAGAATCAGGGTCGCTTCTCGAGAAGATAATCTTGCCTCCAGGTCACCTCCTCTTGGGTCGGGTTACACCTTGGAAATGATTGTCCATTTCAGATCATTTTCAGTATGTGAATGGCCAATCCAGTGTTGCACAAGTGGTGCAGTGAGGATGTTTTTTTTGATTTGCGATCTATGTTGGTTTATTCGCTGTCTGACTTCTCGGCTCGTTTTTCCTATATAGAGCCTATTGCATGGGCATAGGATGCCATAAATGACGTACTTTGTTTTACAATTCGTAAATCTAGAATGTCTCCAACTAATGCCATTATGCTGGAACAGATCTCCTTCTATCGTCAGAGAACAGGATACACATGTTCCACATTGATGGTGGCCTGTAATGGGTGGAAGATTCATGTATTCTCTGAGTGATTGGGGCTTATGTTTCGGCATTGCTGCTCTGACTATGTGGTTTGCCACACTTTTATCCTTTTTGAAAGCGAAGAGCGGTGTTTCTGCTAATCGTCCATCCAAATCCTTGATCAAGTGCCAGTTTTTGCAGATTTCTTTTTTTAGCCAGTTAGATGTTGGGCAAAATGTAGACACGCATACTATTCTGTTCTGGTCATTTTTTGCTTTTTTTGTCAGGAGGGTCTCTCTAGGTATCCACCACGCTCTTTTGAGCGCGCGTTTCAGTAGTTTTGCTGGATACCCTCGGAGTAATAGCCTTTCTCTTAGAGCATTGGCGTGAAACATGTATTCATCTTTGAACGTGCAATTTCTGCGTATATGCAGAAATTGCCCCAGTGGTAGGTTTTCTTTCAGACTTCTCGGATTGTAGCTTGAGAAGTGTAAAGCTTTGTTACGGTCCGTTTCTTTTTTGTACAAAGTTCTGACCAGAACCCCATCTGTGCAATATACCTCCACGTCCAAAAAAGGGAATTGGTATTTGGAATGCTGGACACTAAATTTTATGTTTTCAGTCCGATTATTGAGCCATTGATGGAACGCCAGTAGTTGTTCTTCAGTTCCTGACCAAGTGAAAAAAATATCATCTATGTATCGGAGCCACCCTCCGATCCACTGCATAAAAGGGTTATTTTCATAGATGAATTTGTCCTCAAATTTACTCATAAATAGCACTGCCAGTTCTGGGGCGAAGGGACAGCCCATCGCCACGCCGCGGGTCTGGAAGTAGAAATCATCCTGAAATTTAAAGAAATTATTTTTAAGGGCAAGTTTGGCCAAGTCAAGGATGGATTCAGTTGCCACCTTCATCGGTCTTTCTCTCATGTTTAAGAAAAGCCTTAGTACTTCCAGTCCCTCTTCCTGGGGGATCTGGGTGTATAGAGATGTAATGTCCATACTTACTAAGTAATCTTTGTTTTCTTCAAAGGGTAAATCAGTCAGCTTATTAATGAAGTTGGTGGTATCTTGTAGGAAAGATTTTACTTCCGTCATAAATGGCTTTAGGAAAAAATCTATGAATTTGGAAACAGGCTCAAAGAGTGAATCACGTCCGGAGACAGGAGGTCTCCGAGGCGGTTGTTTTTCGTCTTTGTGTATCTTGGGTAGCGCGTAGAATAGTGGTACGCGTGGATGTTTATTTTTTAAGTACTCTGTTTCTTTTTTACCAAGGAATCCTTGTTCAGACGCTTGATCTACAATAGCGAATAGTTCTCTCTGTAGTTCCTGAGTAGGGTCCTTCTCTAATTTTCTGTAACAGCCTTTGTCCAATAATTGTTTATTGATCTCAGATGTGTAGGCATCGGCTCCCCAGATGACAATGGAGCCGCCCTTATCGGCTTGCTTGATTATTATATCTTTATTGTTGGCAAGAGTTTGTAGAGCATCTTTTTGTCCTTTTGAAAGAGTTTGTTTGATAAAACCTGATTTTTTCTTTTCTTCTGATGAAATAGCAGACAGCATAATTTTCTCAAATGTAAGGACCCCCTTAGGTACCTTACTAGTTGGCGGGCAGAATTTTGATTTTTTTTCCTAAGACCTGTGGTTTCAGAATTGAATGGTTGTATCTGGTCTGTAAACCTGGCCCACAGAGGCTCTCAGCTTTAATACCATTACTGACGTGAAGCGAAGCTCCTAAAAAGTCTCACCCCTTTTCAGTAGAAAACACGAGCTGGCTAGTACCAGTCTGCGTCAAGGCCAAGACAGTGGCTGGCCAAGCCCCTGGATTTTACCTCTGAGGCAGAGTTGTACATTTCACAGATAATATCCAGTTCACTCTGGTCAGTAAGGTGCGAAAAACAAGTGAAAATACACATGAGGAGCGAAAAACCTGCCCTCCCCACTTTGCAGCTACGTGCAAGCACAGAACATGGCGTCAGTTATGAAATGGAGTCAGTTATGCAAACGCTGCCATGCAGACAGAAAAGCTAAAAGCAGAGCAAAGTTAGAAAGCAAGATGATATGAGGCCATGTCAAAGCCAATAGCAAGCACTGCCGTGAAGCAGAATTTAGTCAGTTTAAGATTGGCATGAGGTCATGTTAAAGCCAATAATAAGAACTCATATCAAAATGTACTGTTCTACTCCGTAACGGCTCTCACTAAGTAGGCATATATAAGGCCATTCTACATTAATGCTAGAATAAAATAACACGCTAAAGTCAGTTTAAGATGGTGGTAGTTGACGTTCATCATGGGATACTCAACCACAAGAGTAGTGCATTCACTACAGGCGGGCGGCGCAGGGGTGGTCTGATGGTGACAGACTGTTAGACTCATAAGAGAGCTTAACATGCACACTGCCACCGTGATAGCGCAGGCTGCAAGTTCCTGCACAGTGTGGCATGCATGAAACCCTGAATAAAAATCGTAATGGGAGGGTTAGCAGAAATGCATTGGGTTTTCTTTTACGTGTGTGACGATCTCCGTGTGAAATAAAAGAACTTCAAACAACTTTTAGCAGATGTTGGTATGCCTCTCCTCAGGTGAAAAAGGAGATTGTGCTGGGTTGTATTTATGGGGGCTCCATTCCGGTATTAACGACCCACAATGCAGGATCTGGGACTTGTATTTTGGAGCAGTTTGAGTTGGATAGGATTTTAAGAGCCCTGCCTGCTTAGCTTCCATGGATCAAAAACGGATGTAACCTTAAATGAAAATCGTAATGAGAGCATGCAAGGGAAGTGAGACAGATTTTTTTTCACTTGCTGGCTGAGAGTGAGGAGAATTCTACTTGGGGATGTCAAAGGCAAGAAGAAACAGGTTTAAAAATAAAACATGCGCAACAAACAGTATGAATTTAAGTACAGGATTGCAGCATTTTTTGGCATTAAGGGCCTTATTACGATGGCGGTCGGTCAGACTGCCGATCACCATCGTAATTGGCAGGAGACCACGCCTAACAATGAGTCGGAGGTCCACCTGCCGAATTTGGATGTGACTGCCCACACGGCTTTTAACTACTGCAGAATGTGCTGCTGCCCAGGAAAAGGGCGTCAGCACAAGCCGCAGTTTTAAAAAGTACTTTGTGTACATTCATGCACCGTGTGCCAGGCACACGGTGCATGAAAGTATGGGGACTACTACATGTGCCCCCAGGCCACTTAGCAGTGGCCCACGGACCCTGCAAGTGGGCCCCAAATGCAGTTTTCATCTGCCTTTTCATGGCGGTGGGATAGCCATAAAATGGCAGTCAGAAAGTGACATCCTAATCCCTATGGGGGTGCCTGCGCAGGCCCCGCTTCCATTGTAGGAAAAAGATCCCGTCGGAACTGGCAGTATTTCACCCCGACTGCTGCACTCTGACTGCCAGCATTGTAATCTGACGATCGGGCCGATGGAATGGATGTTGGGCGGTCAGACACCAACAGGCTGTCAGTGGGGGTCCACCCGACTTCATAATGAGGCCGTAAATTTTAAAGTACTATTATGATGCTCTCTATTATGAAATCAATTGTAATTGTGCACTCTGGAAGACGAATGAACGGCGTCTTTAAATCATGTGGTCATTTGAAAAGCAGAGACTTTTACTTGTGATCAAAGCTCGGGAAGAGGAGAAACGTGTTGGGGTTCTTTACCTGTGTGAAGATCTCTGTGTGAAATAAAAGCACTTCAAATAACTTTCAGCAGGTGTTGGTGTGCTTCTCTCTCTCTCTCTCTCTCTCTCTCTCTCTTTATATATATATATATATATATATATATAAATATATATATATATATATATTTTCAAACTATATTAATTCCGAAGACCCCTTTGGATGCAGAGAACGAACTGAAGGAGAGGGAGCGGCAATCCTATTGGCCCGTGAGTGAGCAATCCCCTTTCTCATTCCATGTGTGGCAACCAATGAAAATCGAGGTTTGAACTTATAAAGTACCACCATGCTAAAGCTGTATGAATTTAGGAAGCAAGCAGGAAGAAGGCTTATTGCCGAAGACTTTGGAGCAGAAATAGTACATGGCGCCGTGCACCACCTTGAAAGAATTGTTGATACTAGCGTCGACGCTGTCGACAGTCATACTGGCTGAAGGAGACACGGCTATCTACCAACTCCTGCGCTACGTTCCACAACGCCTCCAGGGTTGACGAGGGGTCTCGACACAAGAACCACCACAACAGCAATAAGCGGACTTTGGAAACAAACCCATGTGGGGTACAATATGGAAAATATTTGGAAAACAATTGACATTTAGTTATTCAAACTATATTAATTCCGAAGACCGCTTTGGATGCAGAGAACAAACTGAAGGAGAGGGAGGGGCAATCCCATTGGCCCGTGAGTGAGCAATCCCCTTTCTCCTTCCATGTGTGGCAACCAATGAAAATCGAGGTTTGAACTTATAAAGTACCACCATGCTAAAGCTGTATGAATTTAGGAAGCAAGTAGGAAGAGGGCTTATTGCCGAAACGCGTCCTTGCCAATAAATCCTCTTGGTGTAACGGACCCCTGTCTGCCACGTGTTTCTTTGAAACTCTGAGCGTTGATATGACATGGACCCACCTCCATTTTTGTGTGCACCCATCACGAAGCAGTGCAGCAGCGCCTGAAGGTGGACTTTGGAGCAGAAATAGTACATGGCGCCGTGCACCACCTTGAAAGAATTGTTGATACTAGCGTCGACGCTGTCGACAGTCATACTGGCTGAAGGAGACACAGCTATCTACCGACTCCTGCGCTACGTGCCACAACGCCTCCAGCGTTGACGAGTGGTCTCGACACAAGAACCACCACAACAGCAATAAGCGGACTTTGGAAACAAACCCATGTGGGGTACAATATGGAAAATATTTGGAAAACAATTGACATTTAGTTATTCAAACTATATTAATTCCGAAGACCGCTTTGGATGCAGGGAACGAACTGAAGGAGAGGGAGGGGCAATCCCATTGGCCCGTGAGTGAGCAATCCCCTTTCTCCTTCCATGTGTGGCAACCAATGAAAATCGAGGTTTGAACTTATAAAGTACCACCATGCTAAAGCTGTATGAATTTAGGAAGCAAGCAGGAAGAAGGCTTATTGCCGAAACGCGTCCTTGCCAATAAATCCTCTTGGTGTAACGGACCCCCTGAGTGCCACGTGTTTCTTTGAAACTCTGAGCGTTGATATATATATATATATATATATATATATATCCAACTCGAAAAGTTGCCTGTAATGGAGGAGCCCTTGAAGATGTCCGAGCCTCTGAGGAAGTGTTCATCACGAAACGCGTAAGGCTGGACTAATATGCTGCTGTTGCTGTATTTGCATCCATTTCGCGGCTGCTCCCAATAAAGATCAGAAGCTGAATTACACCTTGCTCGTGGGCTCCTTCATTACAGGCAACTTTTCGAGTTGGATATATATATATATATATATATATATATATATATATATATATATATATATATATATATATATATATATATATTTATGATTGACATATAAAGTTGTTGTGATTAACCAGCATCCTCATTTGCAATAGTCCTATCAGGTCCTGTGAGTTAACATGATCAATAGAGCCAGACGAAAATCCATATAAGACATAACTGTGCTAAGTTGAATACACGGTGGCAAAATACCTAAATAATATGAGATGTAAATAATGAATGATTCCCGTTTACAAATAGGGTCCTACTTACTGAAATAGGCACTGCCCTAATTGAATTGTGAAATATTGTGTTAACTCTTTTAACATGAAAAATGCACATGCACTTTAAACATCGTAATTGTCCTTATGAGCGACACCATTATGTTTTGCTTATTTTCATTTGGGACAGTGATGTTTATTCACATGTGAATGAATTCTGAAGCGGGGGAACAAATGTTTGCATTCAAGTTACATCTTTGTTAAAGGCATTCTGAATGTGTTAAAATGGCCACTGTATTCTCATATAACAGTCTGTCTTGCTATGAGTCCCTCTATTGTTTCCACCATCTTTTGCATGCACTAAAGGGAGGGCTCTGGACAACGCAAAAACATCGTGATCAAGGGAGCTTGACTCCCGAAACACGTTGATGACATTGCTTTAAATAAATAAAGAAGCCTATGGAATAATGCTCGTGAGTGCCTGGATGTTTTCAGCCAGAGACTAATTGGAACTGGAATCCTATTCTTAATAGAGAGCGACGTGGTCGATTGTCGCAGAGCCAGGCACCGCCAGCATTCTGGAAGCACGCCAGACTGAATCGCCAAACACAGAAAACAAAACGAAGACAGGCGCGCCCCCCGCAACGACCCAGTGGACCGGTGAATTGTTCGTGAGTGGTGCAGCTGAGGAAGGCAGCTTTCTGCAGCCCAGGGATCGGAGGGTCTCGGTGGTTCGGTAAGTCAGCCCGACTCGCGAACACACACACGTGTTTCTTTCCGGGTCCAATAGTGAGCAAACGGGAGCCAGTTTCTGGTTTTCTTCCCCTTTAATTGTGTTTCGACGGAGAAACCAATTTTTTCTTTGGGAAACCGAGGGAAAGTGATTTATTTAAGGGGAATCACCAGACGAACATTACATAGGCAAATAACATGAGCGATGAAGAGTATGTAGCGAGGGAGCTCGAGGCGGTGAAACTTTTCGAAGACTCTGTGCAACCAAGACCGGACAAAGCAGGGGCGGCTGCCCCTACTGGTAACCCGGATTTGACAAAAAATCTACAAACTCTCGAGAAACTGAAAAAGAGAGAAATATCCAGATGGTGGGAGGTGGCATCATTAAGACGTTATCTAGAAGTAAATCGAATTCCGCGGGGACTTCGAATAATGATTTCCCCTTCATCTGAAAACCCAGATATTGGAATGCTTGAAGAGTGGGCCGAAAATAGTGCTGGGAGTTCGAAAAACATGATGCAAATACTTCTGAAGTATGCAGAGAAAGAACGATTGGAAGTAATTGATAAACTAAAAGATCTGACTGAAATATTGGACAAACATGATGATAAAACAAGAATTGAAAAATTTAAAACTGATCTGAAGCCCAAACTTGAAAAATATGAAAAACGTATCAAAGATAGAAAGTCCACGAAATTTATAAGGGATCGCATAGACTATGAAACTGGGCGAATTTATACATTCGCGAAGAAATTCGACATAGTGAGGCGCCAAAAGATCTTCAGTGGACAAAACATCCAGCAGACACCAATGCAGAGTGATGCGAGCTCTAAAACGGGCTCGGAAAAGGAATCAGATGATGGCAGCCGAAAAGGACCAAGTGACGTACGGCTGCCAGTAGCGGACGAATTCCGTTTTATGATCATGGAGCAACAGTCAGACCATCGTATGGGGAAAGGAAGAGGATGGGGAAGGGGCCGCGGAAAAGAAGACAAAGACGAGGGGGCGAAGGGTACAGGAGGAGTACAAGCATGGCAAACAAAAAGATCTCTACGCTCGAACAGCAAGAAGTAGTTAATGTTGCCAACAAAGACACCACAATTATCAATCTGAGCTCAGTTCAATTGACCAGTGAAGATGAGACAATCCTAAAATTGGGGCTCTCCTACTGTGACAATAATGAATTTAATTACCCAAACAGCAGGATGGACCTTTACCGATATATTAGGAAACTTAAACTCACAAAGATGCATGTAACTAAAAACAGTAACTCTGGTCTGAGCCCGGCAATAGAATCAGATGCCATACAGTCATTCCTCACTGTCAATGAATTACCCGCCTTAACTGATATGATGGCATTAATGAATGACACTTCTGAGGAAGATAATAATGACAATACTGATTGTGGGAACGACTTATTAGCTGGAGATCATACACCATTCAGGGCTACATCTAAATTTCTTCCACAAACTTTAAAAGACATTGTAGACCTCTTTGGTGAAAATGTAACCAAAGATCTCAAGAATTTATATTTTCAAGAAAATCAGAAGAAATGTAAAATGAATCTTAAGAAAGCTACTTTCCACAAAACAGTAAAGAAACTACAAATGGAGGATGGCCTCCTAGTAAAACCTTCTGATAAAGAAGGGAATGTGGTTCTCTGGGGAAAAGAACAATACAAGAAAGAAGCAATGGGTCAATTATCTGACCACAGTTGCTATAAACGAATAAGCCCCAGAGAATATGAGAATGTTATTGGAGAATTTCATGGGAGACTGGATCACTGGAAAGAAACTGGTCTATTGAGCTGGGATGAACATAAATGCATCAAACAAGATAATCCAGTGATTCTGGTCTTCTATATGTTACCGAAGATCCATAAAAACTCCACTAGTCCACCGGGGAGGCCCATCATTTCATCATGTGGCAGTCTATTTGAGAAAGCGTCAAGATATATAGACTATTTCTTGAATCCTCTTGTCAGAACACTTCCATCCTATATAAAAGACTCTACCGATTTTTTAAAGTGTATTTTCGATATCTGTTGGGACCCTACAACCATGGTTCTAATGACATTGGACATTTCTATTCTATACACAAGTATAAGACACATAGATGGTCTTAGAGCCTGTGAGCACTATTTGAATAGGAGACCAATACGTCTTGCCTCCCAAAATAGGATGATTCTTGAAATCATGGAATGGTGCCTAACTAAAAACATTTTTCTTTTTGGTAATGATCTGTACATTCAGGAGCGGGGGACCGCGATGGGCACCTGCTTTGCCCCAGTTATGCCAACCTACATCTCGGCTACTGGGAGGAGCAGGTGCTCAGAGGGGGCCCGCTTGATCATTGGTCGGAACACATCCTTTTATGGGTACGTTATATTGATGATGTCTTCGTGCTGTGGCAGGGCACGGAGACATCAATCAACGTGTTTATCGAGGAGATTAATCAGAATTCTTTACATTTGGAATTCATAGGGAATTTTAGTAAAATCTCGATTGACTTCCTCAATATCAGGATTACCCCTTTGAATAACAAATTGGAAACTACTGTGTTCCGAAAACAAACTGCTGGAAATTCAATACTGCACGCCAAAAGTGCCCACCCCACGGCATTAATAAGGAGTATTCCGTTTGGGGAATACTATAGGGCTAGGCGTACATACAGCAGCGATGAGCAGTTCGACACCATTGAAACAGAAATCACCAGAGATTCCTAGAAAGGGGATATAGCAAGACGATCCTTAAAGGTGCCTCAAATAAAGCTAGGAAATTAACCAGACACTCTTTACTCTTTGAGCCCTCAAGATCTCGAAAATTGAATAGAGCTCAACTAGATCGAGGAAGCTCAAGATTCATCACTACGTATAATACCAAACACAAGGAAGTGAGATCTATACTTAGAAAACACTGGTACCTAATCAAAAATGATCCAGTATTAGGCTCCAAGGTGAAAAAGAACCCTGAAATCACCTATAGAAAATCTAAGTCATTGAAAGATCTGATTGTACGTAGTGATTTTGTGGATAAGAGAAAAAGTAACGCTGACTGGTTGAAACCAAAACCCGGTTTTAAAAAGTGTTTTAAATGTAAAGCGTGCCAGCACGGAATGAATCTCACGGATTTTAAAACAACTTTTAATAAAACCGTTAAAATAAGAAGCACCATTACATGTAAAAGTGAATACATTGTCTACCTATTACAGTGCCCATGCCCAAAGACTTATATCGGTAGTACGATTTTACCTGTACACCAATGTATTTTACAGCACAGAAGGGCAATAGTCAATCAGGATAGGTCCTACCCAGTGGCCCGACACTTTGAACTCCATCATCAAAGTAACCCCGAAGGCCTGCGATACTCATGTATTGCAGAGGTTCCAAAAAAGAAAAGAGGGGGGATAGAAAGAGTGAGTTGAGAAGATTAGAGACTTACTTTATATTAGAATTCAACTGTAAGGAGCCACAGGGTCTGAATGTTGATGAAGACCTTTATACTTGTTTGAATTGATTGACTGTAAATATAATGAACTGTTTTTCTAACCCTCGAGTATACCCAAACTGCGTCCGAAGATCTTTTCGTTAATAATTTTAATTGATGACATTTTTTTTTCTCGTTTTTATTGGTCTTACTCTGAGTTCCTTCCTTTTAAAATTGCATGGATAGAGGTGGATTGTTTTGTAATGAAATTGGCTCAGGGACAGCTATATTGCAATAAGTAATGCTGCTTTTCTGTGATATGCACTGACACTTTAGAATAATATTTGCTGAGGTGCAATATGAGTGGAATGTTTACATCTATGAAGTACTGTAGTTGAAATTGAAGCATTAGCACTTTATTGAAACTTAAGACACTTAAAAAAAATATTTATAGAAGTGTAATATGAGTGGAATGTTTACGTTTATGAAGTACTGTGATTGGCATAGAAGCATTAGCACTTTATTTAAATCGAAAAGCACTGTTTAGCACTGGCACTTATTATTTCTATTGTGCAATATCTGGCCAATTTGTTTACAGTATAGAAATACTAGTTTACTAAAGCACTTGCACTTTATGATTGACAAATAAGGTTGTTGTGATTAACCAGCATCATCATTTGCAATAGTCCCATCAGGTCCTGTGAGTTAACATGATCAATAGAGCCAGAGGAAAATTTATATAAGACATAACTGTGCTAAGTTGAATACACGGTGGCAAAATACTTAAATAATATGAGATGTAAATAATGAATGATTCCCGTTTACAAATAGGGTCCTACTTACTGAAATAGACACTTGCCCTAATTGAATTGTGAAATATTGTGTTAACGCTTTTAACATGAAAAATGCACATGCACTTTAAACATCGTAATTGTCCTTATGAGCGACACCATTATGTTTTGCTTATTTTCATTTGGGACAGTGACGTTTATTCACATGTGAATGAATTCTGAAGCGGGGGAACGAATGTTTGCATTCAAGTTACATCTTTGTTAAAGGCATTCTGAATGTGTTAAAATGGCCGCTGTATTCGCATATAACAGTCTGTCTTGCTATGAGTCCCTCTATTGTTTCCACCATCTTTTGCATGCACTAAAGGGAGGTCTCTGGACAACGCAAAAACATTGTGATCAAGGGAGCTTGACTCCCGAAACGCGTTGATGACATTGCTTTAAATAAATAAAGAAGCCTATGGAATAATGCTCGTGAGAGCCTGGATGTTTTCAGCCAGAGACTAATTGGAACTGAATCCTATTCTTAATATATATATATATATATATATATATATTACCTACTGGCGGTCGCCAGTAGGTATATATAGTTAGGATTTTTTCTCTATGGGATTTTTGAAAATTCTATGTCTAATAACTTTGGCGTTTGTGGACGGAATTGGCTGAAATTTTCAGGAAAATGGAACATTTTGTTTCTGAGCAGCCCCTGACAATTTGGAGGGGTTTCATCAAGGGGGGGCCGAGAAAAAAGGGGGGTCCCAAAACACGTTTTTCCCATGTTAATTTCCATAGGGCGGTTGGCCTCACTTTTAGCTCGAACGGCTGAATGGATTTGCACGAAACTTGGCAAAATTGTAGGGACTGTTAGCCCGATGTGCCTTTGCTAGGTCTCAATATATGTGCTCCAGTGGATTTTGAGTAATTTAAGTTCAAAAAAAGATATATATCTAGGCGGAGCCTAACAACACAACTGATCTGATTGGCTGTCAGCACTTCATCCAAGAAGTGTTGGCAGCCATCTTGGGACCAATATACATGATAGCACCTCATTAAAAAGCATTGTAGTTAATAGAGGGTTTTAGGACTTTAGTTACATTATAAATCATTTGTTGATGGTACCATACTCGTTTTAGGAATTGTGGTGGGTTCTAAGGTGATTTTACCATGTGAAAAAACATTCTGCTGTGATATCATGAATATTGTTTGAAAGAAAACTAATATCTCATGATTTTCCCACAGTGGTTTGGAAGGGGATCTATAAGCTAAACTGAAAGCATATTTTCTGTAAATTCACATTATCTTTCTCAGTCATGTGAAAATGAAGTCTGACATTCTCAGTAAAACATATATATATATATATATATATATATATATATATATATATGTATATGAAAAAGTTTTATTACGAAACGCGTCATGCCAGAAAGCCGCGCAATAAAGTGCTGGACCAGGTTACCTATATGTAGCTTTTTCTTCTTTCAGGTGAAGGGGATTTGGACTGTATATGTTGAGCGCGGCCACAGCGCATTTGGAGCCCCCACCCCAAGGCTGCCGTGTGTTTAACATTTCCTCTCAAATGCCCTGAGCAACCAAAGAGACAACACTGGTGAGTCAGTCATTTCCCCTGTGAAACACCCCATGAAGAAGAGGCGCTGGCCTCGAAACGCGTTGGGAACAGAAAAGGGAATCCTTAAGGGAACAGAAAAGGAAATCCTTAAAATGAAATGGATGCAAAAAACTGCAAGCAGCCTCAGTTTATAGACCGGATGGTAGGAGCTGCATCGCGTGACCTCTGTAAAGCTCAGGGCATTTGCGAGGAAATGTTAAACACACGGCAGCTTTGGCCGTGGCAGAGGAGCATCATTTCCAGCAATTGAAAGGGAAGGCTTGGAAAGGAACTTTTTCTCTCCGTGTAAGCATGCAGCCCCATGGCATAAGGAAGCCTGCAGTTTGGCAACCAAACCTACTCAAGGACTAAAACAAGCTTTTAATAATTTCACAGAGACAATGAATCTTCGACTCACCTCAGAGACTACGTGAACCAGCATGCTTTTGTGCAACTCTTGTGTGTAACGCCCAAAGTGGGTGGTGTCCTTATTAAAGCAACCAAAGAGACAACGCTGGTGAGTCAGTCATTTCCCCTGTGAAACACCCCATGAAGAAGAGGCGCTGGCCTCGAAACGCGTTGGGAACAGAAAAGGGAATCCTTAAGGGAACAGAAAAGGAAATCCTTAAAATGAAATGGATGCAAAAAACTGCAAGCAGCCTCAGACCGGATGGTAGGAGTTGCATCGTGTGACCTCTGTAAAGCTCAGGGCATTTGCGAGGAAATATATATATATATATATATATATATATATATATATATTACCTACTGGCGGTTGCCAGTAGGTAGTTATAGTTAAAACCTAGTTTCCATAGGAAATTCGCAACATTCTATTTGGAATAACTTTTGCGCCGGTGGACGAATCTTCGCGAATTACTCCAAGAAAATGCCCTTCTCCGCTCTGCTCCTTCCCTGAAAGTTTGGGGGTGATTCGTGAAGCGGGGGCCACGAAAAAAGGGGGGTCCTAAAACGTGTTTCCCCATGCAATTTTCCAGAGGACCTTTAGCCAGGGCTACAGCCTGAAAGGCTGAAAGGGATTACACCAAATTTGGCAAAAAGGTAGAGTTCTGTTCGCAGATCACGCTTTTTGTTGAATGGTGTAAATCCATTCAGTAGTTCCTGATAAAATCATAAGTATATCTATAGAAGCTTAGCGTACTCTGTACTGTACTCTGTACAGTACGCGTACAGTACGCATACCTTCCCGAGCACGAGCTGCATGTTAATTGGATGTCAAGTGTCTGTCAACACTCCAAACCAGGAAGTGTTGGCAGCCATCTTGTGCCTCGGTAGAACCGAGGCACAAGAAAGCTGAAAATAAAACGCGCAAAACATGCAAAGGGGGCAGGCTAGGCACACCCTGACCCCCTAGACCTGCTCAGGGGGTCCCACAAGGACTCCCAAGGCCCAAAAATGTTTTTTAAAAAAATAAATTGCGGGGTACGCGTAAGTACGCGTACCCCATGAAAAAAAACCCGGTCTGCTTTTTTTTAAATTAACCCCCGGGGGGATATTTCCAAAAAAGTGTGGGGGTTCCAATCCCACCCACTGCCCCGGGGACCGCCACTCGCCGGGGCAAAGTTATTATGTAAGCGGGGGGCATAGAGCCCCCCAAGGTGTTTTTTTCTAAGTATGCGGGGGGCTCATGGCCCCCAACAGCCCCGGGGACCAGCACCCACCTGGGCTTCGTTTTTTTAATTAAAAACATGTGGTGGGGGCTCAACCCACCCCACACGCCCCGGGGACCGCCACCTCCCCGGGGCTTTGTTGATGTTGGGAGGGGGGCCGTGCAGCCCCCATCCTGGAGCCCTCGATGGCCCTGGGGACCGCCACCCCCAGGGCCGGCTCCTGCAGTATCCCGGGGAGCTCACCCCTGGACACTGCTGTTTGCTATGGTCGGGCAGAGCCCCGCGGCTCCCACCCTACCATAGCAAGCTGCTTTGATTTTTGAAAGAGAGAGCAGAAAACCTGCTCTCTCTTTCAAAAATCAAAGCTGATTGCTTTTCTTCAATGCTCCCCATGCAGAAAAGCAATGCCGGCTACCGCAGAATGCGGGGAGCCGGCTGGAACCGTGGAGGGCTTGGGGACCCCCCCCATGGCCCCCAACTAGGAAGGCCAGGCCCCGGGGATGGGGTCCCCGGGGCCAGAAGTGGCCCGGGAGGGGGACCCCCTCGCCCAAAAAATTTAAGAAAAAAGAAAGGCCCCGGGGGATGGGGTCCCCGGGGCCTTAAGGGGGGTATAGGAGGGGGGCTGCAGCCCCCTCTACAAAAAAATTAACTTGGCCATGCCCTGGGGGATGGCGTCCCCGGGGTGTATTTGGCCACGGGAGGGGGGACCACGCGGCTCACTTTCGATTTTAAAAAAAATATAAAAATTGGGGGCAGGCCCTGAGGGATGGGTTCCCCAGGGCCCAAAAAAAGAAAAAGAAGGGGGTCTACACAGCCCCCTTTCTTAAAAGGATTTTTTTTTAAACGGGATCTTGAGGAGGACACGTGACCTCCCTGCACCTCTCTGCAAATGTGCCCCCTGGCACGTCTGCAGAGGGGAAAGTAATTACCCTCGCATACTGGGGGTCCCTGGGGGCTAACTAGCCCACCGGGAGCCTCCAGTATGGGCCAGGGGGCTCCCTTGCAGAGACATGTAAAGAGGCCAAGACCCTTTTTACACCTCTCTGCAATGGAGCCCCCTGGCGCATACTGGAGGTTCCTGGTGGGCTAGTTGGCCCCCAGGGACCCCCAGTATGGAAGGGGAATTAGTTCCCCCTCTGAAAAAGCGTCAGGGGGCTGTGTTGCAGAGAGATGTAAATCGGGGAGTGACCTCTTTACACCTCTCTGCAACGCAGCCCCCTGGCGCACACTGGAGGTTCCTGGTGGGCTAGTTGGCCCCCAAAGACCCCCAGTATGCAAGCCAAATTAGTTCCCCCTCTGAAAAAGCGCCAGCGGGCAGCGTTGCAGAGAGGTGTAAAAAAGGGCATGGACTCTTTACACCTCTCTGCAACGCAGCACCCTGGCGCATACTGGAGGTTCCTAGTGGGCTAGTTGGCCCCCAGGGACCTTCAGTATGCAAGGGAAATTAGTTCCCCCTCTGCAAACGCGCCACGGGGCTGCATTGCAGAGAGGTGTAATGAGACCATGCCCCTTTTTACACCTCTGGGCAACGCAGCCCCCTGGCGCATACTGGAGGTTCCTGGTGTGCTAGTTGGCCCCCAGGGATCCCCAGTATGCAAGGGGACTTAATCCCACAACTTAGAAAGCCTTACAGGGCATGTTTGCACAGTGGTGAAGGTTGGGGGCGGGGCTTGAGGTGACATGTGTGCAAACATGCCCTGTGGCGCATTTTAGGTTGGGGAATATATTCCTATTCAAACCAGAGGTCCCTTACGGGCCAACTAGTCCAACGGGTACCTCTAGTAAGTGCCACGGAAAGGCGTTGCAGAGTGTTGTAAAAAGGAGGCGTGCAATCTGAACACCTCTCTACAACGCAGCTCCCTGGCGCAAACTGGAGGTACATCATGGGCTAGTTGGCTCACAGGTGACCTCAGGATTGAAGAGGAATATATTCCCCAAACTAAAACGCGCCACAGGGCGTGTTTGCACACATGTGTCCTCAGGCCCCGCCCCCTACCTTCACTATTGAGCGAAATATTCCTCTAAAATCAGCCGAAGTACGAATTCTGATTTACTCACCTGTTATCACGAGAGACCTCAGTGCCGCATCTTTGAGCCCAGGACCGACCCTGAAAAGTAAATGTAGCCATACTTACAGTAATTTGAATTTCCTTCCATAGGCAAACATTGACTAGTTTCACATGGAATTTTTTTTACGTGTGGAGTTTTGGAAGTTTACAAAATTCCTGTAAAATCAGCCGAACTACGAATTCCGATTTACTCACCTATTATCAAGAGAGACCTCAGTACTGCATCTTTCAGCCCACTACTGATCCTGAAAAGTCATTCTAATCGTACTTACAGTAACTTGAATTTCCTTCCATTGGCTAACATTGACATGTTTTACTTGGAAATTCTTTTAAGTGTGGAGTTTTGGAACTTTAAAAAATTCCTCTAAAGTCAGCCGAAGTACGAATCCCGATTTACTCATCTGTTTTCAGGAGAGACCTCAGTGCTGCATCTTTCAGCTCACTACTGTTCCTGAAAAGTAAATTTAACTGTACTTACCAGTAACTTGAATTTTCTTCCATAGGATATCATTGCCTGCTATATAAAATATATATAAATTAAAAAAGTATAAAAATATTACAATTTCAATATTTTTAAAAACATTTATTTTTCAATTTACATAAAAAATATGTAATGTAATTTAAAAAATAAAATATCTAAAAATAAATAATTTAAAATAATGTAGTAAATCAGTATAAAAAAAATAACAATTAATACATTTAAAAATTATCATCTACAAAACCTTTGAAATTCACTGAAAAA
The DNA here is from genome assembly GCF_964263255.1 of Lissotriton vulgaris. NCBI lineage: Eukaryota > Metazoa > Chordata > Amphibia > Caudata > Salamandridae > Lissotriton > Lissotriton vulgaris. The sequence goes on from NC_141689.1 coordinate 981,786,059, forward strand.
TCTATAGGTTTCAGCCACGTTATAGTTAAAAATTAGCATTTAAAAAACCTTAGTTGTTAGGGGCCACGGGGGAGCCCGGCGGCCCGATGGACCCTGCCACCCCATCGGGCTTTCCACATCCAGCGGCAGTTATGCTCCCATCCACAGGGAGCAGCTACTATTGCTACTCCCTGTGGGTGGGAACAATATTTAGATCTGTTTGCCTGCCTGCGTTACCGTGGGCAGGGAAACAGATTTAAAGTCTGCTCCAAGTGGGCGGGAACATTTTTGAAGCTCCCGCCCACTGGAAGCAGACTTGGGGCTTCCTCCCGCTTGGAGGAAGATTTAAAAATGCTTACACTAATGTAATGACCGGATTTTCCGCTTAGATGGAATCCGCCCCTAGGGGCCCCTCCAACCCAGTCAGAACGTAATCACCTCTCTCCTTAGAACGTATTTACAATGGATATGGATACATATATGTACATTTCATACCTAAGGATAGGGAAATAGCAATAAACATGCATAGGTTTTCTATCATATCTTATTCACATCAGCTAGTCTTGCGGCCACTCAGACCCAGACTAATCTACCCTAGGGCAGATATGACACACAATCTGGCGTGTCTACACATGGGCCTGCAGTCGCAATGCTCTCACTTACACTCGGTCCACAATCCGGCGAACCTCCACGTTGGTCTCCCCCCCAACGCTCTCATTTACACTCGGTCCACAATCCAGCGAACCTCCACGCTGGTCTCCTCCCCAGCGCTCTCATTAACGCCGCATATCAACGACGACCACTTTCCTATGGACACCTATGGGAGCAACTTCTCACTCATCTACTTGGGATAAAACTAAGACAATGTAAATTTAGTACGTTTCTTCTAATTGAAATATGTACCTTCTGCCCCTGACATCAAAGGTCCCCTCGCTTCCTATTGGCTTGATCACTCCTTACCTGATCGGGATTTCACATCCGTTCATGCAAACAATGCTCAACTCTAAAGGTCAGTTACCACGATTGAACAAGAATACAAGGCACATGTTGGTTCACAATAAACCAGGGTATTTATTAATAATAATCATAAACACAATACTATGCAATATATATTTTCTGCAAAGGAAAGGTAAAGGTTAGAGTGATTTAAAGAAAGGGCGGAGATCACCTGGTTAATATGAAGTCGGGGCTCGGCAGTCATCTAGGTTCCCTTCTCGTCTCTGTGTCTCGGCTCGTCTCAAAGTCACACCCCAGCCGTCACAAGTACACGTCTGCACCGCTAGGCTCAATCTCTTCTGCTTCCCTCCAAGTCACTGGAACCTTGCTGGTTATTGGCTACCGTATCTCTCTCTCTCTGTCTCTGTGCGCTCCGCGCTATTTCTCCTTCAATCTCTTCTCAGAGAGTCTCGGTCTTAAATCTTTCTCGGACTTCAAAGATGGCGACTGTCCGCCGAAGAAATAATTAATAGCAGAGATGCTAACGGCTAGCTGCCGCCTATGAACTAACTCCCTAACTGTCTAACACCTTCGCTAATATCAAAGCCTGTTCCTTCATGGAAAGTTACGGCCAGTAACCTGCCGCCCACCAAATTCTTGTACCTCCCCGTACCAAGGACACGTTCCCAGCCGGCCGGCCTGAAGTTGTGTCTTCGGAGTGGAGAAAAATACATTCTTTCGATAAGCCTGAGCTGGTTCTCTCCAAGCGAACAACACCTTGAAACTAAAACATTACACTTGGCCTAGGAGGCCTCTCAAGCTACCAGGCAGAGGGCAAGATGGAGTCTGTCCTGTTTAAGGCCTACAGGGCCCAGAATACGCATAACTCCATGGAAAATATCCTAACACGCTAGCAAAAGGGTGGATCATGACTAATACTTATATATCTACTCCCTAGCTTAAATTCGTAAGCCCTACTCTAAGGAAAGGGGTACAAAAATACCCTACCGTGTCTTCCAGAGAGGTTTTACTTATAGTCCTAATCCCTACACTATAAGACTGATAGACTGGAGTCATTCTCCATCATTCTCCCTCCAAAAAGGGCCGGAAAAAGTCCACCATTACATTACACCCCTTGACTCCAGTCTAATAGTTGTATTCTAAATAGAGCTAACATCAGTGGAGGAATAATAAGAAATAAAATTAACCGATCTATATCTTTTGCCAATTCTACAAAACTGTAGTAGGGAAGGAATGCACTGAATAAAGCAGCAAATAGCTATTAAAATACAAATGAAAACAATAATCCCCCCTAAAATCTGTCGTAAAGAATGCAAGTCAGGTAACCAATTAAAGAGCCAGTCGAACCAGCCCTGATCAATATGCTGTCTAATTTCTGCAGTCAAGTCGTGGAGTTTGTCAATATGGGCTTGGATTGATTTAGAGTGATCGGACAAATTAAAACAGCATAGTCCTTCAAAATCAGAACACTCATGTCCATGTTTTAACAAAAGGTAATCGATCGCTGCACGGTTCTGCAAAATAGCTCAACGTTCACCCTGGGCATCTAATAATAAGTCAGATAATACAGTAGAAGTTTGGTTAATGGATTTAACCATCCAGCAGGCCATTTTGCCAATCGTTTTTGAATTATAAACGGCCAATGCTGGAACACCAATAATAGAAAAAGCTAAACCAAGGTATTCCGATTTAGAATAGAGGTGAACAGAGGAATCACAATCTTCATGTAATGACATAGAGTCTCGCACCATACGGGAATGGGAACTAGGATGTGAGGAAAACCTCAGCAAACTTAATCTAGTAATAGCACAGGGACCTCCAGAAATATTTGCAGGAATATAGGGCCAGGAGGAGTTCCCACAAGAGAACAGCCACCCAGATGGCAGTAACATTGAACGGTAATAACTAGGGGCAACTAGTAAACGTTTGCATGTCATATTATTTTTGACGGAAACACATGAATTCGGAAGTCTCTTTAAACACAGCAATCGTTGATGAGCTGAAAAAGAAGTGGCAGCCTGAAGTTTCAATTTAAGACATTCGGTAATGGCCTTAGGATCACATGTTAAAATAAAACAGAGGTCACCTTGCGTGATATTATAGGTTGTAATCTGGGAATGAATAGGGAGGTCAGAATCTGAAATAGTAGTACATAAGGGACAAAATTCATGGGCTGCGAAATCGCCCAGAATAATATTGGGTCGAGCACTTGAAATATGTCGCAAAGTTTCAGTAGATGCTGGGACAGCAACCAAACAGGTCGCTAAAATGTCAGTCACAGACCTGATGGGGGTGAGGCAGAAATGTGGAGAGTTAGTCACTCGTTTTGCGAGTGTTATCCAGAAGTTGGCCGATGAATCCCACGCAGCAAAGGAACGCGGAACTCGGGTTCTCCAATCAACCGAAGTCGGCGGATTCTCTCCTCTCCCGGCGTAGCAGATCAAAAGGAGTCCAACGACGGCACATCCTGCAGCAGCAGTCCAGAGAATGATCTGAAAGAATACAAACACAGGCCTTAATCATTCTCATAAGTAACATTTGTCAGCTGGGACAGCTTCCCAGCTATCTTTCCCTGGCTTCATCACCAAATTGGTGTTGTCATGACCGGTCGCAATAACCTCAGCCTGTTCAGGGGGACGTTTAGGCGATTGCACCCATATCTTAGCTCCGGGGTTATCAGAGGAGCCGAAGCCCTTTTCGCCACGTGTCGTTAGCAACGTTGGGGCAGTGCCTTTCTTAATCTCACCACTGAAGACAGGCATAATCAACAATTGAGCAACGCGGTCAGACTTTTTGAATGATAAATCAACCTCACTGCTATTAAGCAGAAGGACCTTAATCTCTCCCTGGTAATCGCTGTCAATCACTCCTCCAAGAACTTGAACACCTTTTAAGGCAAGGCCCGATCTAGGGGCAATCAGTCCAAAACTACCGGCAGGTATATAGACACCAATGCCAGTTTCAACAATGATTCGGTCTCTGCCTTTTAGGACAATGTCATCCATAGCATGCAGGTCCAAGCCTGCAGAACCTGGGGTCGCTCTGCATGGAGCCAAAGCTCCGGGGGTAATTTCCCAATACATGACAGTTTGGACAAGGGTATTCGGTTTTGCATCAACAGCTGGAGGAAACAAACGCATTAAAGGAGATTCAGCATGCAACAAAGGACGATTATTCAGAATCAATAATGCCTGGAGTAAAACGTCCCTCCAGTGTTTGTAATGTTCGTCCGTTAATTTTCGCAACTGATCTTTTAACAAACCATTCATTCTCTCAATCAATCCCGCAGCCTGTGGATAATATGGAATGTGAAACACCCATTCAATGTTATTTTCCACACAGAATTCCTGCACCAATCTTCCACGAAAATGGGATGCATTATCAGATTGAATTTGAAATGGAACACCATAATATAAAATGAGTAGTTCCAATGTTTTAATGGTATTGATTTGGGTAGCATTTTTACACGGGAAAGCGACCAAGAGGCCACTATAGGTATCAACAGCGGTACAAATGTATTGACAATTTCTGCTCATAGGGAGCGGGCCAATATAATCAATTTGCCAAATTTGAGCGGGCAACTTTCCTCGATGTAAATGGCCTTGAACAATGTGAGGCACTTCTCTCTTTCTAGAATGCTGGCAAATGGGACAATGCAGAATGACATCTTTAACCAAATGTAAAGGAATATGAATTCCTCGATCAATAGCCCACCTGCTAGTGGCTTTCTCTCCAAAATGTCCCGCTTTCTGGTGGGCCCATTTCGCCAAACCCGCCAAATCAGAATCTTGCATGTCCACCACTGCCTCAGAAATTTTAGACTTTTCATCTGCAATATTATGAAATAATTTGTCAAGGGAATCTATCGGGGTATGAGCATCTACGTGAAAGATTGTCACAGTACTCTGCGGGAGCAATTCCCAAATTTCTTGCCATAATTCTTTTCCCCACAGTTCTTTTGAATGTAATTCCCAATTATGAGAATGCCATGTTGGTAACCATACCGCCAGTCCATTAGCAGTGGACCAGGAGTCAGTGAAAATATGACATGTGCCAGGTAACTCCTGCTTCAAAACTTGGTAAACTGCATACAATTCAGCATATTGACTACTCTTTCCATCACCAGTGGTACTCAGTAATTTCTGCGTAATCGGGTTGTACGATACTGCTTTCCAATGTCGTTTCTCACCAATGAATCTCGCTGAACCATCCGTAAACCACACGTGTTTTCTATCCTCCGCGGACAGATCATCAAATGATTTACCCCACTTAACAGGAGATTCCTGTACTACAGGTACAGAACAATCACTTTCAGTCTCGTTCGATGGCGCCTGCGCCACTCGCTCATGCAACACTGCCACACCTTTCGGACCCACACGTGCTCTGTCCTGAATGTACCATTTCCATTTAATCACACTCGCCTCTTGAGCATGTCCAATCCAATGGGATTTTGGCGAACTCAAAACCCACTGCATTATAGGAATTTCAGGTCTCAAAATCACAGCATGACCTAAAGTCAATTGCTCGGTATCCACCAGAGCCCAGTAACATGCAAGCAACTGTTTTTCAAAGGGTGTATAACGCTCACCAGCTTCATGTAACTTTTTGGTCCAAAAACCTAATGGTACTTTTTGTCTGCCCTGCTTTTGCCATAAACTCCAATTGGCATACGAACCTTCCACAGACACATTCAAATCTACATCACCGTCGCCCACCGGCCACAAATCCAAGGCGTACTGAATCGCTTCTTTCGCCAAATTAAATGCATTCTGTTGTGGTTCTCCCCATTCAAACGCATTCTTTTTCCGAGTGACTTGATATAATGGAGCCAAAATCTGACTCAAATGAGGAATATGTTGACGCCAAAAGCCAAACAAGCCAATGAAACTCTGAGCCTCTTTTCTATTCCTTGGAACTGCAAAATCTAAAATTTTTCGCTTCACTTGTAGGATCACCTCTCTGTGACCTTCATGCCAATTAATACCTAAAAATTTTACATTTTGGGATGGGCCTTGTAATTTATCAGGATTGATTTCCCAACCTTTTGCTCGTAAACAATCAAGGATCTGGTCTAAATGAGACTGGACCTGATCTTGCGTCTCACCTTGAATCAAAATGTCATCAATATAACGACACACCTGTATTTGTGGGTCCGCGGGCACCTCAGACAAATGCTCAGCCACCAGCCGGTGACAGATCGTGGGACTATGTACATAACCTTGAGGAAGACTCCGGAACATTTGACGTCCATTCCAGGTAAAACTGAATTGTTCCTGACACTCGGGGGCAATTGGAATTGAAAAGAAAGCATTAGCAATATCAATGGACGCATACCATGTACCTGGATGCTTCTGAATTCTCTGAATCAAAGTGACAATGTCTGGTACTGCAACAGCTAAACGAGGTGTATGTTTGTTCAACTCTCTGTAATCAACAGTCATGCGCCAAGAATTATCACTCTTGTGCACAGGCCAAACGGGATTATTCCAAGCAGAAGTAACCGGAGTTATAACTCCTGCATCAACCAAATCCTGAATTGTGGCACTGATCTCTTCGTGACCACCTGGGATACGATATTGTTTTTGAGAAACTACTTTCGTGGCTTGAGGAATTTTAATGGGGGGCATCCGTAAACGGCCAACCCGTACGGGTCTGGACGAAATGTAATGCTTTGTTCCAAATTGGTAACAACCATCATCCAAATGCAAAGTCATTCCTTTCAAAATGTCAATTCCAATTATATACTCCAAAAGTGGTACGACTAACACAGAATATTCTCTACGGGGAATCCTACCAATTTTCATCTCAAGTGTAGTTTGCACTGCGGGGGTCTCTTTCCTACCTAAACCAGTAATTGTGAAGAATTGTCCTTTACATTTCTTTGCTTTACCATGAATTAAAGTGGCCTCCGCTCCTGTATCTACCAATGCTCGGGCCCTTTGGATATTACGATGTTTCCAAAAAATCTCAATATCTACATAGGGTCTGTTGTCTCTGTGAGCCCACCTTCGTACTGGAGCTTGACCTATTTCCTAGTCATTTTTACTGCGTTCCGCTAGCCAGGACAAATCAGGATAAATACTCTCATGTTTCTTGGGTATCAGGATTTCCTGTTCATATCCATCTCCATTACGAAATGGATTTTTGTCATTTACATCGTACTGTGAATTACGATCAGCAAGCCTGTGACGATCCTCCCTTCTCCTCAGCTCAGGGGAATAATCTCTCTCCTCTCTATATCGGTTGGAAACATGATCATCTCTCCCCCTTTCTTTTTCCCCCTCTCTCTCTCTCTCTGTCACGAGGAGGGGACACATCACGATCAAAACGCCGGTCACCACGGCGATCAGAATCCACACGACGCCTCTCATCACCACTATCATCAGAACCACGGCCACAATCATTCTTTCGAACACGACGGGCACCCTCCTTCCGATCCAAACCACGCTTACGGAATATGTCCCATAAGCGATTATTAGGCTCGCCGTCAATGTCCTCCCTCTTCACACCATCAGCCAAAAGAGCAAGAAACATATCACGTCTAGAGAACTTATAATCCCCAGCAGTACGACCCTCAGGTCGAGATTGTCTCTCAGGTTTAAACCATTCACCCAACTCACCAAGCTGACGAACAGATTCAAGCACCGCAGACAAAGGATTGCCAGTCTGATTAATCAATAAAGTCATCATAACCTGCTTGTAAGCAACAGGGGAAGAACGGATAATGCGATTGCGCACTGAAGATGTTAAAAGACCATCCAACAGTCTGTCAGAAGTACTGAGAAAAATTGCAGTTTTCATCACTTCCTCTTTCAAACGTTGCGACGCATCACGCAAAGTGTACCACGGCTTGTCATTGACAGGCCAATCAGATTCAGTAGGATATTTATGGTTACAACCATCAGACGCAAGCTGGAGCAAAGTAATCTGACCAGCACCATTATAGTTTCGAAAATGATCTTGAATGGTAGAGTCGGAACTCAAAGAGCAAAACCGTAAACAATCAACAGCATCAAGCATAATACCGGCAGCGCCCAGTTCATAAAGGCGCACCATCCACGTAAGCAAAGCCTCACCGGGCCGTTGACGAAATCATTGTAAAATGTCACTCACCTCCTGTTGAGTAAAATCTTCAATACCATCCAGGGCAACACCACCCGGATTACCAGGAGCTTGTTGTAATTTGCGACGAAACACAGGATGAGCAGAAACCTCCGGCAGAGCTCCCGAAGAAGCCCCGTCCTTAGATTTAGAAGAACAATCAGGGTAAGACATGTCATCGGAACGGGAAGAACGACACCGGTCGCTAGACATGACATCTTTGTCACAAGAAGCAGAGTTACAGTCACGTCCGGAGCGAGAAGACTCGCGCTTGTCACCCTCCTCAGCCGAGGAGTCAGAAGCATTAGAATCCCAGATATTACCATCCCACTCGTCAGGGTTCCAATCCAGGCCGGCTTTCGCCACGACCATACGCACTTTCCGTGTAGACACACGACCACGACGGTGTTTGTATTTATATCTCGCAATGCGAACTGCAGCCCGTTCGGCTATAGTTTGATAAGTCTCAAGTTTGTCGGCAAGCAATTTATTTTGACACCGCAACAAAGTATGCGCATTCTGCAATTCAACAACCTGTCCTTCCATATCCTTGCATTGCTTCCGCAACTGAACAAACCTCTCATGAAGGATCCGGTATGCATGTAGCACAATCCAACCTCTGCGTCCCAAAATAGGAAGCTCATCACCCTTCACTACTGGAGCTTTCTGTAAGCAAGAAACCACATCAGCAGGCTCCGCCTGCTCCAAACAAGAAATCCAATTCTCACTCAAACCAGTAGAATCGGCCCACTCACGGGCCAAAGCCTCGTAAGGCGTAGACTCCCAGCCGGGAATCTGAATAGGCAGTTTGAAAACAGAGCCCGATTTTTTCGAAAACATTTTGACACACAAAAAATATATACACAATTATAAACAAAAAATTATACGTACGAGCCGAGCGCAAACCAACAATATCAAAACAATACAGCGCACACAGGCTTCGTAAACAGTTCGTGACGCCAGATGTAATGACCGGATTTTCCGCTTAGATGGAATCCGCCCCTAGGGGCCCCTCCAACCCAGTCAGAACGTAATCACCTCTCTCCTTAGAACGTATTTACAATGGATATGGATACATATATGTACATTTCATACCTAAGGATAGGGAAATAGCAATAAACATGCATAGGTTTTCTATCATATCTTATTCACATCAGCTAGTCTCGCGGCCACTCAGACCCAGACTAATCTACCCTAGGGCAGATATGACACACAATCTGGCGTGTCTACACATGGGCCTGCAGTCCCAATGCTCTCACTTACACTCGGTCCACAATCCGGCGAACCTCCACGTTGGTCTCCCCCCCCAACGCTCTCATTTACACTCGGTCCACAATCCAGCGAACCTCCACGCTGGTCTCCTCCCCAGCGCTCTCATTAACGCCGCATATCGACGACGACCACTTTCCTATGGACACCTATGGGAGCAACTTCTCACTCATCTACTTGGGATAAAACTAAGACAATGTAAATTTAGTACGTTTCTTCTAATTGAAATATGTACCTTCTGCCCCTGACATTAAAGGTCCCCTCGCTTCCTATTGGCTTGATCACTCCTTACCTGATCGGGATTTCACATCTGTTCATGCAAACAATGCTCAACTCTAAAGGTCAGTTACCACGATTGAACAAGAATACAAGGCACATGTCGGTTCACAATAAACCAGGGTATTTATTAATAATAATCATAAACACAATACTATGCAATATATATTTTCTGCAAAGGAAAGGTAAAGGTTAGAGTGATTTAAAGAAAGGGCGGAGATCACCTGGTTAATATGAAGTCGGGGCTCGGCAGTCATCTAGGTTCCCTTCTCGTCTCTGTGTCTCGGCTCGTCTCAAAGTCACACCCCAGCCGTCAGAAGTACATGTCTGCACCGCTAGGCTCAATCTCTTCTGCTTCCCTCCAAGTCACTGGAACCTTGCTGGTTATTGGCTACCGTATCTCTCTCTCTCTGTCTCTGTGCGCTCCGCGCTATTTCTCCTTCAATCTCTTCTCAGAGAGTCTCGGTCTTAAATCTTTCTCGGACTTCAAAGATGGCGACTGTCCGCCGAAGAAATAATTAATAGCAGAGATGCTAACGGCTAGCTGCCGCCTATAAACTAACTCCCTAACTGTCTAACACCTTCGCTAATATCAAAGCCTGTTCCTTCATGGAAAGTTACGGCCAGTAACCTGCCGCCCACCAAATTCTTGTACCTCCCCGTACCAAGGAGACGTTCCCAGCCGGCCGGCCTGAAGTTGTGTCTTCGGAGTGGAGAAAAATACATTCCTTCGATAAGGGCCAGCCTGAGCCGGTTCTCTCCAAGCGAACAACACCTTGAAACTAAAACATTACACTTGACCTAGAAGGCCTCTCAAGCTACCAGGCAGAGGGCAAGATGGAGTCTGTCCCGTTTAAGGCCTACAGGGCCCAGAATACGCATAACTCCATGGAAAATATCCTAACACGCTAGCAAAAGGGTGGATCATGACTAATACTTATATATCTACTCCCTAGCTTAAATTCGTAAGCCCTACTCTAAGGAAAGGGGTACGAAAATACCCTACCGTGTCTCCCAGAGAGGTTCTACTTATAGTCCTAATCCCTACACTATAAGACTGATAGACTGGAGTCATTCTCCATCATTCTCCCTCCAAAAAGGGCCGGAAAAAGTCCGCCATTACAACTAAGTGAGAGCAAACACAGATTTTGGAAGAGAAACCAATATGTCCCGGGGTAGGTACCCCGGGACATAGCTGCTGAGCCAGCCATGGGGTGGGCTCCCCAGATCCTTAGAGCCTTGGAAAGAGGAGACGTGTCCCACCCCCCCATAACAATTAATGTCAGCACCAGGGCTGGGCTCCCTGTGTTCTCTTGAGACACCGGGAGGGTGCCATAGAGCCCCCTCCCAATAAATAATAAGATCAGCACCCGGGTTGTTCTCCCGGGGGCCACTAATGGTTCAGAGAGGGTGGACCTGCATCCCTCCGCCCCATAAAAATTGGATTCGCCCCAGGAATGGGGTTCCCCAGGCCCATTAAGGCTTGGAGAAGGGGGCCACCTTGTCCCCCCCTTTGATAAATGAAGTCCTGGAGGTAGGCTTCCCGGGGGTTATAATAAATAAATGCGGTCCGGAAGCTATTTGTTTTTCCCATCCTGCGAGCATCTCACTGGACCGTGGCATTTTTTGCTGTTTTGGTTTCTTTTTTGGCCCCAGGGCTTCAGGTTATCCCTGATATCTATGTATGTTTTATATCTATGTATGTTTTATATATATGTATATATATATATATATATATATATATATATATATATATATATATATATATATATATATATATATATATATATATATATATATATATATATATATATATATATATATATATATATATATTTTTTTTATTTTTATTTACTTTTTTGAATTTCAGGACTAGTCCTGTAATAGGTGCCAGCAGCATTTTTCTCTTGATGCTCGCTCTCACTGGAGTCTCACTGTTGTGGGAGAGGAATAGCCCAATGGAAATAAAACTCCCAGGGCCAATCAAAATACTGTATTTTTAAATTAGCGATTCCTCAAGAGTTTCTATATTATTTGTCCATTAATATCTCAGAACAGAATTTTGTGTAATTCCGTTCAGTAGTTTTTGCTATTGACTTTATTAAAGAAACCAATGGAAAAGGCATGGGGATTTTGTGTTTTGAGACCCCCCTTTTTTTCTCGGCCCCCACTTGATGGAACACCTCAAACACTTTCTTGGAAGGAGCTGAGGTGGATGAACTTTTTTGTTGGACAGTTTTGTGAAGATTCCACAAACGGGGCCAAAGTTATTACCAAACCAAAAAGCGCTCCCTTTATGGAAAAGCAGACCTAACTGTAACCACCTAGTGGTGACTGCAACGCGTTTTAGACCGTGTTACAATAGCGTAATCCGACGGTGCCAGGATACTACCGATAACGCGGTCTAAAACGCCCCTGATTCTGGGCTGCTGAACCGACTACAGGCTACACTCCCTTGCCGGTCACCTAATAGTGTCCGGGCAATTAGAGGCTAATAACGTTAAGGCATTAATTGAATGTCCTGATGATGGTCCCTATGATTAATAGGGGGACCGAAACGCCTGTCTAGCACCCTATACAAAACTTGATTTCTATGTAATGTAATGGTGCTGTGTTGATTTCTCTGTACAATTGGATTTTATACAGAAAACGTTTGTTTGCCTTAAAAAGCCCTTCTATGTTCGTAACCTACCTTCTGTATTTGATCCGTTAGTGTTTGGGCACAGGCTTGTGTACCACACTGGTGATTAGTTGAAGGTATTCTTTCTGTTTGGATCATTTGTTTATTGAGTAAACTTAAAGACCTCTGTCCGGCTGGACATATCGCTCAAAATATAGAACTGATTCTGTCTATATTCATTGTCTCATATATTCCTGAATGCATGGGTCCCCTGCTGACTGAATTGGGGTCTTTTGTTGTTGTTAATATGACACTTTCATAGAAACAAACAATGGACAAAGTTCTTCACATCAAATACAGCTCCATTTTGGAATGATTTCCTGCTACATTGTTGGCATGTATATACACTTTGAAAAACATTTCCTCTTAATATTTCACCATAATATACAGGTCGGAGCAAACATGAATTCACCAAATTAAATCATAGAACATAATTGTTGGATTCCTGCTCTAAACTTTCATATTTGGGAATACAATATCCTGCTTATTTTTTCAAGTAATTTCTAATCTGGAGTTGCTTGTCATTTTTACTCCTCTGTAATAGGGCCACATTCTAAAATCAATTGCAATCCTGTTGAAGGGATTCTGCAGAATCTCTGAACTATGCTTGGGACCACAGAACCTCAGTAGGCACCACCTTAGTACCCATGAGCTCAGGACCGACTAGATATAGTGTCTCACTTGCCCTCCTACTCACTCACAGAGGAACAAGTGATAAGACACCCCGGAACACAACACTCCTGGCTCTCTCAGGAATCACACTCGTACTTGTCCACAGTAAGATCTGACAAAGACACGAGAAAAGTTTCAATTATTTATTTTAACTATTATGTTCTAATATGCAGTATACAGGCCACAATAAGTAAGAAGATGCCTCACACAAATACGGTTAGCATACTAAGTAATCCATAAATCATAAAATGAGCTGTTGTGGTATTAGACAGGGTAAACTTAATCCCCCTCCACTCCTATAGAAGCAAGGTGAATATATATCAGAAGATCTCTGGGTGTTTGCAGCACCCCCCATACCTTAGTATGCACAGATGAAAGCTCTACATCAAGTGTAGTCACGATCTCTTATCTGAAAGCTCTCTCTCCAAGTATTGTATTTAAATGTCTGTGCATACCTCTATGACAAAGAGTTCCAAGCAACAGCTGCATTTGTGTGTTGTGTCTAGGTGCTAGAACCTTACCAAAACAGAATATCAAGGGGCATTGTTGCTTGGCCATGTCTACCATGTTCAGACTAAATCCCATGAAAGAATAAAACATAAAAACAACAGCAGGATCTGTGTGAAAGTACAGTGCGATCGAAGCAAAAAATACATGTGTATAGTACCAAGCGCAAAGCAGAGAGCCGCCTGCAACATGTTCAGGCTAGCATAAGGGAAAGTGACAATGGGCCTGCACGGAACATATGGCAGTCCTAGTAGTTTTCAAGTTTAATTTAGCAGGTATATGTCCTAACCCCTTAAATCAAGGCAGAGAAGTGTGGCTCACCGGTTAGAGGAGGCAGTCCCTGATGCAGAGGTCAGACCCGGGACCAGGGTTCAATCCCCGACGTGGCAGGGCCTTGAGCTAAAAATGGCCACAGACTCGATAATTCTTGCCTCGGTGCATACTAGAATCGTGGGTTCACACTCTGCAACTCTGGGCAATAGCTTGCTTAATCTCCACTACGGCCCCACCGCGATGGGATGCCTGGTTTTCAACTTGGGGATGCCCAGTAGGGGTAATCTTGCAGGGAAAGGCCAGGACAGGTTCCCAAAGCAAGCTTTATGATTTACGATCCTCCAGTAGAAACTCTGTACCTGACGAAATTTTCATGGTTGGAGCTTTGTTGTCTAAATTTCAAAAGGCGCTGTCTTCTGACTTTGTCCTTATAAAAACATACATGTGAAAACATAAAGGTTTAAACCATTAAAAGACAACTAATGATCTACAAATTGATGGAAGGCTGCCAGGGGAGGTAAAGATGGACATATAACTACTAACCAATATTCAAACTAAAGGGTTTCTTACTGTCCATATCCAGGATATACCTGGACTCCAGTTGCTTCATCTTCCTCTCCTGTCTCCCCCTCTTGTTTCCTTGGGAACATGAACAAATGCACTGTCTGTAAGCAGTGTATGAGACCCTTTATGAATACTTTGGAAATGCCTAGCCACAGGGTAATTTGAGTCCTTATTCGTCATGGCCCTCGAATGCTGCAATATGCGTTTGTGAACCGGGAGAACTGAACTCCTGATATGCACCTTGGGACATAGGCAGAACAGAGCATAAACTGCAAACCTAACCTGCAAAATTACACCTATTCAATCACTGTGGTGCGTCAGACACTCCGCCAGTTTCTGGAAGCGAGAGTAACTGACACCTTTGTAACTGTTGAGACCGCAGACACCCACATTGCACCTCTTGATCAACTTTAGACATTCAGAGTGGAGGTAATATTAAACGCACCATTATTGCTATTTTTTGTGATAATCTGACTTTTTCTAATGACATTTTGCTGGTGGAGGTCAATTGGCTTCCCGCCTTTATTCTCGCCTGTCCTTGAGGCAAGGAGGTAACTCTCCCTTCTTTGTCCCAGATGAGACCAAGTATGCTTATGCTTCTGAGTGGGCCCTTGCTCTAGGCACTGCCTTATACTGCAAGCAGGCTGGCTGGGGCAAGGATTCTCAATTACATTTTATACCAATACATTCCACCCCACAACCTCAGTCTCAGTATCCGATTAAATGTGATGCCAAAGTGTTCGCTAGGGACATCCTTACGCAACTAGAGTATCAGGGTGTGATTGAGCCCTGTGTCTCTCCTATGAATAATCCTCTTTATACGATTTTTAAACCTGATAGTTGTTATCGCATAGTCTTACATTACGGACATTTGAATAGTCATAAGCGCTCTTTCACAGTGCAAAATACGCATAGTAAGGCTCTGATTAACAGTATCATCCATATAAAAATCAAGACTACCCTGAATATTTCTTATGTTTTTTTCAGTGACAGCCTGGATCCTGAGAGCCTTGACTGGTCGGCGTTTACCTCCCTCGGTTTCCAGAGACGATATGCCCATTTACCCATGACATTGATCCTGAAACTTTGTCCTATTTCAATTATTTTTACGTTACCGATGATGAACTGAATCCTCATTTGGCGAGAGTGGATCGCATTGGTAAATCGCATTTAAACACTCCTGCTGAACTGCATTTTTCTTCCACTGAGAAGATTCTGACTGCAGTGTAAATGGCCATCATTAAAGAATGTCCACTTGCTGAGGGTAAACGCATCTTTGTTGTTTCACGTGTGCCTGCCTGAGAAGCAGTCACAAAGGCTAGCTTTCCTAATTCAAAAGCCCCTCACCCCTGTTGGATTCAATGGGCTACATCTTTGACATCCATTGATGTTACCTTTGTTTTTTACACTTTCTTGCAAATGCAGGAGTTTCTTCAATACAAACATATACAACCTCTGCCTTCTTCGCTTCTTCCTCTTGTTCAGTATCAATGTATAATTTAAACTGGCAGTTCGGCACAGCCCACCGTCGGGTCTAAGTACACTTATTCTGCGGCTTACACTATTGTTGTAGGCACTATGATCGATCAACTTTTCCAATGCACTTTGATTCATACACAGTCACTTGATGACTATATGGCACAGCTAGCCAAATTGAGAGCTTTGCTTTTGGCTCTCGAACATTTTGACCCTGAGTCGCTTACCCTCAGAGTGTGTGATTCTTTTTATTATGTACAATAATTTAATAATAATTTGCATTTTTGGAAACAAACTGACTTTTGGGATTCTAAAGGTAGCACAATACAGCATAAAACGCCTTGGGTTAAAGTATCTATTCTTAAATATCGCCTACCTCTTACACATGCTGTAAACAGGTTTGGCCATCTTGCATGCTGTTGGATATTCAATGGCTGATAAAGCAGCCAAATCTGCAGTAGCCATAAATAAAGTAGCTTCTGCTACGCGTGCTATAACTAAAATTGGCGATAACATTCTGACTGCCTTTGGTGCATCTCAGGATGGTACTGCTTTTCCGTTAGGATTTCCTTCTAAATACACTTATCAGTTAAATCCTGACAAAGTACCCTTTGTGATAATTCCTGCGTTAGTGATTGTTTGATACCCAACATGGAAACACATCCCTTTTAGCAAACTATTAAGAGCCAAACATATTTGTAGCCCGCAAGCACAGCTTGAGACCACACAGAAGAACATATTGAATAGGTTACGAGGGTACCCAGAGAAAACTTTAACTTCTGCTCGATGTAAGGTATCTCAGAGCAGGCGGGAGGAGGCCATGTTTGGGCAGGGAAAGAGATAAGTCAACATGAGTGGGGGAGATATAGTGAAGTACAGTACTATGTGTCATGACAAACACCAAAAGGTAAAGAATGCATTAACCAAACTCTGGCATTTTATAAAAAATTACCCAGTGAAAGGGGGCAGTGTGACAATGAGGTCACAGGTTACTTTTAGGAGGACCTGTTCCATGACGGACTATCTGGTAAAGCTACAACACACACAGCACAACAGTGGTTTAACCCAGGCCAGGGATTAATTAAATGCCTGAGATGTAAAGTGTATGTTAATGGTAAAAATATGAGTGATCTACACACACCATTTAACAAAACTATAAAGATAAGGGAGTCACTCAACTGCAAAACTGAGTTTGCAACCGCCCATACGGATCCAAAATTCGGAGGTCTCCTTTTTCCCCGACTACACGACGACAGTGGCGGCGCGACACAGGAGCTTTCTTGAGGTTAAGAAGACGCTGAGATCCCGCGAACTGCCATACTCCATGCTCCTTCCGGCACGACTCAGAGTGGTGGCTGATAAGAAAACCTGTTTTTTTGATGCGCCAGAAGAGGCACACGACTGGCTTGAGGGGTGGCGTCAGGCGGAGGGGTCCAGTCGGCATAGCAGAAGGCGAAGACAACAGGGAGAGACTGGCAAATCTGAAGATCCTGAGCGGGAGGAAAGAGAGGAAGCCGACCTGGCCAAGCACTCCAGGGAAGGATTCCTTCAGTCGCAAGGGAAGTATCTACCCCTTTTCTTTGTTTAGTGTATAATGTACTATTATTAGCTGGTGGTTGGGACTCACCTCCTCA
Source organism: Lissotriton vulgaris (assembly GCF_964263255.1). Classification (NCBI taxonomy): domain Eukaryota; kingdom Metazoa; phylum Chordata; class Amphibia; order Caudata; family Salamandridae; genus Lissotriton; species Lissotriton vulgaris. Next base: position 981,803,447 of record NC_141689.1, read on the forward strand.
CACTAATGACAATGGTAATGATTATGGACCGGGACTTTGGAACTGTTGGGGCTGATTGGTCCACCTTGGACTTCCCCCCCCCCTGTTCATTTAAGCAACAAATGTTTCGGGATAGGGATACTAAGCACTCTGCTAAGTTGGGGTGGCGGGCAGTTTGGAGTCCGCAAAGCAGGGAGGCAGGGAGGGGGATGGAGGGGGGGGGTAAGTTCACTGTTCTTTTTGTTTATTGTTTATGCGATGCACAGATGTGATTTCTCTTGCACAATGTCAATGCACATAGACATTCTCCGTAACCTTACTACTAAACAGGTCATTTGCAGGCCTGGATCTCATCAATCTGATGACGGGGGATGATTCACACGCTAATTCACAGGGAGGGCCTAATGGCGTAGCCCCATCTCTATCTATACTCACCTGGAATGTCCGCGGCCTGGGTGACAAAATTAAGCGGGCCTGGTCTTGCAATGCATTAGCGGGGAGGTGCGGCAGTGGTGCTACTGTAGGAGACGCACCTCACAGGTACGGCTACTAAGGCATTGGACAGATGGGGATTTAAGATGGTGGCCCACTCCGAATTCACCTCAGGCTCTAGAGGGGTTGGTATACTGGTGAAAAAACATTTCCCCTTAATCATACAGACAGTTAAATCCGACAACGCAGGTAGATTTTCTGCTATACATGCACAATGGGAAGGGAAGCCTGTTAATATTGTCCCGGTTTATATACCACCGGCCTTACAAGCGACGGCCCTGACGGATCTTAGTACATTTTTGTTGGGGCTTCCGGAGGGCGAACTACTCATTGGGGGGATTTTAATTTGATGGTTGATGACTTAACGTATAGATTCCCTCCCAGGTCAGTTGCGTCAGGTACATCACGTCTAGGAAGCTTCATAGCAGCTATGGGACTTGTGGACCTTTGGAGGAAGTATCACCCTTTGGATCATCAGTTTACCTATTGTTCGGGGGTACATAATAGTCTCACCAGACTTGATTATTTTATGGGGTCAGCAGGAGGCCCCGTTACTGTCACCAGTGTGGAAATTAAGCCACGGGGCATCTCTGATCATTCCCCTCTCCTGATTAGTTACATACACCACCAACAAAAACGGCATCAGACCTATCCAATACGTCCTAACTAACTCCAAAATCGAAAGATCATAAAGGACCTGAAAACAGTGACAAAACATTATTTTCAAGACAACACTGGTTCCGTGGCCTCTTCTGTCACACTATGGGAAGCCTATAAGACAGTATTTAGGGGACAGGCAATAGCCTCCATTGTAACGCATAAACATGAGGGACAAGCAGAACTTCTAGCTTTAGAAATGGCGGTAGCAGATGCGGAGACACAGCACACTAATGACCCAACCCCTGTAGCGGCCCACAGCTTACAGGTGGCGCAGTGCCAACACAGGGCACACTTGACTGAGGTGGTCACGCAACAACTGGCCCAGACACGACACAAAATTTATGATGTTGGAGACAAGGCTGGCAAGCTCCTAGCGTGGTTAGACAAGCGGGACAGGCGGGACAGATGGATATCACAACTTGCAGTGGTGGGAGGACAACCTACTACGGACCCACACATGATAGTAAACATGTTAGCACAACACTACACAACAGTGTACTCCTCCAATTCTACAATCTCGGAGGAAGAAGCATTCACATAAGTCAAGGACCTTAAAATGCCCACATTAACCCCGGAAGAAGCACAATACTTAGACGAGGACCTTACGACGGATGAGGTGACACTAGCTGGGGCCCAATGGCATACCAGTTGAATTATATAAACAAATGTCAGACACGATTGCACCACATCTGTTAAATATGTTTGATGAAAGCCTAGAAGCTGGGTAACTTCCACTGGACCAACGCACAGCCACTATTGTAGCTATCTTAAAACCTGGGAAACCGGCAGACCAATGTACATCTTATCGGCTGATTTCCCTCATAAACGCCGAGGCCAAGATACTCGCTAAATTACTCGCGCTACGCCTCTCGCCATATTTGTCTAAACTCATACATAAAGACCAGTCTGGCTTTATGGCTGGCAGAAACCACGGCGCTCAATTTGAGGAGAGTGCATGGAGTAATGGCGCGTGCGGAATATCTCCAAGAACCGGCGGTAATACTCTCACTGGACACACATATGGCGTTCGACACGGTCCATTGGGCATTTTTATTTGCGGTACTGCGACATTTGGGGTTTGGCCCGCGATTTTGTGCCTGGATCCGCCTACTGTATGAGAAGCCCATGGCGCGTGTCACTGCTAACGGCCATATATCACCAGATTTCCCCTTGGCCAGAGGCACACGTCAGGGTTGCCCACTGTCACCATTGTTATTTGCCCTGGTTCTGGAACCTTTGGCGGAATGGATAAGATGGGAGCCTACTATCAAGGGCCTTAAGTGGACCAATGATTGGGAAGATAGGATATCCCTCTATGCAGACGATATCCTGTTGTACTTCGCCTCCCCTGAGCGTTCTATTAACACTCTTTTGGATGTCTGCACAGCCTACGGACGAGCGTCCGGTTATTCTATTAATTGGTCTAAATCCACCATGTACATACTACACGGCCCACTGCCATGCTTACCGGACGGCTGCCCACTACGGACTGCAGACAATACATTTAAAAACTTGGGGATTTACATCACGGCTAATACTGCCAACTTCTATGCACACAATTTGCAACCCCCTCTTGAAGGTCTCAAACGTGACGTACGTCACTGGGAATCGCTACCGCTGACTTTGCTGGGCAAAGCAGCGCTTTTTAAAATGATGGCTCTGCCCCGCTTTCTATATATTTTGGAAAACACACCGTACCCCGTACATACCACCTATCTTAAAACGATTGCAGCGCAGGTATTGGTTCTATTATGGGGTCGTAAGCCCGCCCGTATAGCACAGGCCAAGTTAGTAAGGGGCTGGTACGATGGTGGTATAGCGCTCCCAGACATTTGTCTCTATTACTGGGCAGCACAGTTAAAAGTCATTAATCAGTGGTTATATCTGCCACAATCGGAGCCAGCTTTAAAAGCAGACAGAGCACAGTTGGGACTATCTGGTATGCTGGCCCCCCTATACGATAAATCACTACCCCTCACAAAGTTTGGGCCTTTGAAACATACACTCACCATATGGCATACAGCACTGGCTAGGTTGGGATGGCGGGAGGTATTGACACAATTGACTCTGTTGTGGGACACAAAGAAGCTGGGGAAGCTTAGGCAACCCAGGGGCTTCGACCGTTGGGACGCTATAGGCATATCGACGATTGGGGATCTATGGCAGAAAGGACAAGTACTACCCTTTGAGACCCTGAGACAGCAATATGATTTAGCCCCATCCGAACACTTCAGGTATATACAGATAGGCCACGCCTTAACGACAGCCCTAGCACCTGAATCTGAACTCCCAGAAGCGTCCCCTCTCGAGGACAGACTATTATCAGACTACATGCCACCAAAGGCGACATCCCTAATCTATTGTATGCTTGTAAATAATTTACCCGACCCAACAGGGCCATTGCGGGAGAAGTGGTCTCATGACTGTGGGGAAATTGATGACTCGGAGTGGCAAGAGGCGTTGGCATCCCCAAAGGAAGTAGGCATCCCCTCGCGTCTCCGCTTGGTGCAGTTGCGTATACTACATCGATCATACTACACTAGAACCACACTGCATAAGATAGGACGGATAGCACACCCATGCTGCCTAGGGGGCTGTGGTGAGGAAGGGACCTTCTATCACACCATATGGGATTGCCCGAGAATAGTAGATTACTGGACACAGGTAATGAGAACTAGGTCTCTTTCAGAGGAAGTTTCCCTGCCGCCGGACCCTAGGCGATACCTTTTGAATATATGGGAACCAAATGATCTCACACGTTCAGGACAAGGCTGGATGACGTTGGATATGTTGATAGCTAAAAGAAACAAAGCTCAGCGGTGGGGTGGGGCGGGGAGGCCTACGGTAGTGCTTTGGAAACATGATATGGATGCAGCAGTGATTTCAAAAAGGGCAGTATTTCGAAGCAGGGGTTGTCCAAAAAAATGGAGTAAAATTTGGGGGACATGGAATGAGTATAGAGGTAACATCTGCGAACTTCCCTCTGATGATGATGATGATGATGATAGCTCTGATTCAGATTAGGATCTTAGGAACACTAAATATTGTGAGAATGCCTACTATGACTATTGAATTAAGATGCATTTGTATTTGTGTATTAATCATATTTTTTTCTGATGGAAGGATATTGTGCAAACGCTATTCTGTATATCTGATGAAAGATGTGTTGATTTATTTTGAAATACGAATAAAACTATTAAAAAAAAAATGAGTTTGCTGTTTATGCTCTGTTCTGCCCATGTCCAAAGGTGTATATCGGAGTACAATTCTCCCTGTTCATAACCGTATATTGCACCATCTGAGGGCCATTAGGAGTAAGAACTCAAATTAATCTGTGGCTTGGCATTTCCAAAGCATTCATAATGGGGATCATACATTACTCACATACAGTTCCATTGATCATATGCCCAAGGAAAAAAAAGAGGGGAGACAGGTAGAGGGAGTTGAGCAACTGCAGTCCAGGTATATAAGACTGGATATGGACAATATGAATCCCTTTGGGTTGAATATTGATGAAGAATTATATGTCCATCTTTAACCCCCTGGTAGCCATCCAGCAATCCAGTCATCAGTGATGTCATTTGAGATGTCATGAGGGATGTCATTGACCATGTCATGAGTGATGTAATATGTGAGGTCATAAGCAGTGCATTGCGGAGGACATAAGTTATAGTTATAGTTCAGGTAACTATAACTGTTGAACTGGTTTTGTATAAGTTAAATCTGAAAAAAGAGTCTAACTATAATGCCCCTGTAACTTTAGTTTTTTCCAGTGAATATAATACATATATATTGAATGAAAAAGTGGTTCCACACACAGAGTAGAATGGATCCCACAGCACTCCGGTTTACGTTTTCAGTTGCTTATTTACTGAAGCAGAGGCACAAACGCCAACGCGTTTCAATGCATTCAATGCACCTTGGTCACGATGCTGACCATGTTTTCTCAAGTTTTTTAAATACTTTTTGTGTTACAATTCGAACAATAAAGTTGTTAAACATTACCGAAGGACTACATTTAAAGCATTTTTCGGGGCGGCCATATTGGAGTGTTGTTTATGCAGAATCCATCATAAAACATATTCTCCCATTAGATTTTGTCTCTGCACATTTTTTTTCTGTTTTAGGTTCATTGCTAGGCCCCAAATTAATTCTACATAAATACAAGCATTATTAAGGTTTACAGTATTTTGTAAACATATTTTTTCAATTAATTTTGTATGTGCTTTATAGGTTCATTGTTAGACCCAAAATTCATTCTCCATTTATAGATATCTAGGACTCTGAGCTATGCACCAAAAGTAATGCTGTGATTGACTGCCACCACTTCAACCAGGAAGTGAAGGCAGCCATCTTGGGACTTGGACCCAGCCAAGTCCCAAGAAAAAAAAAAAAAAATGGCAAACAAAACGCAAGGAGACAGGGTAGGGTTACCCTGACCCCCTAGGCCTGATGGTTTGGACCCACAGGGACCCTGACTAGTGCCCAAAACATATTTTTTTATTAATGTTGCCATAAATTCGGGTAGGATCGCGGAGCTTTGGCAAAATTCAGACCAAAAAAACAAGTGTGGTCTTCAGCGCTTGTTATTGTATGCCCCCTGAGGGAATAATATATCTATTTGGGGGCTCATGTGGCCCCCTCCCTAGCCTGATTTCAACCCCGGAAACCCCTTTCCTCGGCCGAGTTCCAGAAAGGGGCCTTGTGGGCCTCCTCTCCAGGCTAATTTTAGCCCTGGGTACCCCATCCCCGGGTACCATCAATCCAAGAAATGGGGAGAGGGACAGTGTGCCCCCTTTCCTGAGCCATTAATGGCCCTTGAGACGCCTTCCCCAGGGCCGCCTCAGGCTATGCCACAGGGAGCCCACCCCTGGAACATAGAGGTCTGACACGGAATGGGAAACCTGTCTTTTCTCTCACTTGGTGGGAGCAATTTCATCACCCCCTTTTGTATCACTTTGTTCGCCCTAAGTTGGCAGGTTATGCTCAGACGTGAGTCCCTTGCTCACTTGGCCACTGGATTCAAGATAGCCTGGCTGATGAGGATTATGAATCCGAAACCGGTCCCAGGATGCTTGGTTCCGGTCCAGGAAAGACATGGTTTGGCAGTTCGGGCTGGACTGTTCCCATGAGGCACAGGGTCAGACTGATTTGCATATGGCCATGTCTGAACTGGGGTGGCTGAGTGAGCTAAAGAATGGTGATGGATTAAACCCAGATCCTTTGACTGGGGGTGAGTGTTTGATTTGCTCAAACGCTCCGTCCATCACCACCTTTTGTGTAGCAATTTCAAAACACCCACCAAGCACCAAGTCTGTGCAAACTTTTTTTCTGTTTTAGGTTCATTGCTAGGACCCAAATTAATTCTACATTAATAAAAGAATTATCAATGTTTACTGTATTTTGTAAACACATTTTTTCAATTAATTTTGTATGTGCAAACAATTTTACTTTATAGGTTCATTGTTAGACCCAAAATTCATTCTCCATTTATATATATCTAGGACTCTGAACTATGCACCAACAGTAATGCTGTTATTGGCTGCCACCACTTCAACCAGGAAATGATGGCAGCCATCTTGGGACTCGGACCCAGTCAAGTCCCAAGAAAAAAAACAAAAAAAACAAAAAAAAGGCAAACAAAACGCAAGGAGGCAGAGTAGGGTTACCCTGGCCCCCTAGGCCTGATGGTTGGGACCCACAGGGACCCTGACTAGTGCCCAGAACATATTTCTTTATTAATGATGCCACAAATTCGGGTAGGATCGCGGATCTTTGGCAAAATTCAGACCAAAAAAACAAGTGTGGTCTTCAGCGCTTGTTTTTTTATGCCCCCTGAGTGGACCAAGTCCCTGGGGGAATAATATATTTATTTGGGGGCTCATGTGGTCCCCTCCTTAGCCTGAGGTAAACCCCGGAGACACCTTTCCTCAGCCGAGTTTCAGAAAGGGGCCTTGTGGGCCTCCTCTCCAGGCTAATTTTAGCCCTGGGGACCCCATCACCGGGTACCATCAATGCAAGAAATGGGGAGAGGGACAGTGTGCCCCCTTCCCTGAGCCATTAATGGCCCTTGTGACGCCTTTCCCAGGGCCATCTCAGGCTATGCCACAGGGAGCCCACACCTGGAACATAGTGGTCTGACACAGACTGGGAAACCTGTCTTTTCTCTCACTTGGTGGGAGCAATTTCATCACCCCCTTTTGAATCGCTTTGTTCGCCCTAAGTTGGCAGGGTATGCTCAGACGTGAGTCCCTTGCTCACTTGGCCACTAGATTCAAGATAGCCTGGCTGATGAGGATTATGAATCCGAAACCGGTCCCAGGATGCTTGTTTCCGGTCCAGGAAAGACATGGCTTGGCAGTTCGGGCTGGACTGTTCCCATGAGGCATAGGGTCAGACTGATTTGCATAGGGCCATGTCTGAACTGGGGTGGCTGAGTGAGCTAAAGACTGGTGATTGATTAAACCCAGATCATTTGACTGGGGGTGAGTGTTTGATTTTCACAAACCCTCCATCCATCACCCCCTTTTGTATAGCAATTTCAAAACACCCATCAAGCACCAAGTCCGCTCCCAGCGGTCAGGAGCATGAAAAATTGTCCTGCCAGCTAGGAGTGAAATTTTCATCTGTTTCCCTGCACGCAGTGAACTGGGCAGAGAAACAGATGAAAAGACTGCTCTCATAGGGAACAGCATTTTTAGTTGCTCCCTGCAGGCGGGAGCAATGTCGGCTACTGCTGGAGGCATGGAGCCAGGTAGGGCTGCAGGGGCCTTGGGGCTCCCTCATGGCCACCAAACATAATCTGGTGTGTACCCTGGGTTGGGACCATGGCACCTACCCTTTGTTGGCCAGAGAATGGGGTCCCTGGGGCCAGAATTGGTCCGGTGAGGGGCTGCGTGCCACCCTCCCCCTTTAGAATATGGCCAGGCCCCAGGATTTGGGTCTTAGGGACCTAAATTGGCCTGCAGAGAAGGGTTGCGTGCCCCCTCCCACTAAATATAGTGGAGGACCATGGGAGTTGGGGCTGAGTACCCCTTTCCCCCTTTGGAACATGGTCGGACTCGGGGAGATGGACTCATTGTCGCCAAAAAATGACCCGACAAAGGGGGTCACAAACCCTCCTCCCCTAAACAAATGTGCCCTGGGGCTGGGGTAGTCAGAATCAAACTCAGCCCATGAAGGGGGACAAGTTTCCCCTATCCCCCACAATATGTGCTGGGCCCCAGGGCCAAAATCAGCATGGGCGGGGGGCTGAAGGCCACCCACCCATTAAATATTGTGCCAGGCCCTGAGAGATGGGGTCCCCAGTGCCGAAATCCACCTAGGAAGGGGGGTCACATGACCCCCCCCGATATATGTTGCTTGCCATGAGGCCGAGCCAGTGTCCCAGCATTTGGTGGAATTTGGATTAACATATGGTATTAAATATTACTTTACGTTAAGAAACGTTAAAAAAACACAAGAAATTTACTAAAAAAACAAAGTTTACAAGGACGTTATAGTTAGGAAGTAGAGTTTTATAAAAATTTTGAAATTCACCCAAAAAAACAAAGGTAAAAGGACATTATACTTAGGTTCAGAAACGCATAAAACCATAGAAATTGAGCAGTTATATTTATCTAAAGAAACTATAACTCGTGCCCTAAGGTAACTATAACTTGCGCCCTCGCCATACACTTCTAATTAACCCACATATTACATCAGTCATGACAACTTCTACGACATCATTTTTTTGTTCAAGAACTTTATTCGGGAAGAACAAACATTACAGGTTATTCATTGGAAGACAGAGTAGTTATAATTACTGTAGCATAGATACATGAACTTTGCCACTCAACAGCAGCTCGTTTGTCTACACTTAACACATAATAAGCTTGCAGAACAAACCGAAATTCAGTGCATGAACAATCATTGCGTCACAGTAATATAAGGGTCCATGTCATCATTTTCAACCAAAGCTCTCAGAGGTGCATTTGGATTTGTTCTTGCGTGTTCTGGGGAGGGAGGACTACTGTCTGATCGCTGTAGATACGCTACCAGGGGAGCCCATATATCGTGAAGTTGGCTAGCTGGGGCGTGAGATTCCAAAATTTAGTTAAATGAGTCTGATCGTATGCCGCATCCGCCAGCCAGGCCTTAGGAGACAGCTCTGGTTCCCAACCCTAGTGAATCACCACTCTGCGCAGCGCGATTATTAGCAGCATTGCGGACAGGCGTCCGCTGGTGTCATGGGGTCTGGAGTAAGGGTGTCTGAGATGATGTCACTAGTGACGTGGCATACGTCCTGCCAGAACGCCACAATCTTGGGGCTAAATGTATAAAGGAGGCATTTGGAGCAGCACACCTCACGCAATTAGAGTCCGCCATCAGTCCCATTTTATGAAGCACTATGGGTGTGCGATATAGCCTGTGTAAATACTTAAAATGTATGAGGCATAAGCGATAGTTAGGAGAAAGCTTTTGGGACTGATTGCAGCAGTATGTCCACTGGGAGTGGGACATCCTCATGATCAGACACCCAGGCCAGCCGTGCCCGCTCAGTGTCAACTGGAGAAGCTGAGAGCGTCAGCGCGTAAAACCTTGTGATCAGTTTTCGTGGGGAGGCGTTAGAATTAATATACTCTAGTGCAGCGCACTGGGCCGGAGGAGTGGGGAATAAGGCATTATTTTTGTTTGCATATGGCATGGATTTGGAAATACAGCAGATTGTCTAGAGAAGTTGAGTTCTCTGGTAGAGTAAGAAACTCATCATTAGGGTACAGATCTGCATAGTTGGTCATTTCTAGTGAGGCCGTCGTCTGTAGAGGTGGGAACAAGGGGTTATTCGCAAGCATCGTAGATGGGGCATCCAGCATTGTGATCCCAGTGCTTTGGCATATTCCCTCCCAGGCCCAGCGCAAGCATTCAACAGTGTCACTCTCACCCTTTGGAGCTGTCTATGGAAGGAATAAGGCAGTCTGTATTGGCCACGGGCGGCAAGGTCAGTTTCGACCACAACGTGTGTTTGAAATGGCATGGGGTGTAGCCAAAAGTATAGAAAACTAACCTGGGCTGAGTAGGCATAGAGTTTGAAGTTGGGAGCCCCAAGCCTGCCGCGAGAGAAGGGGAGTGTGTGAGTGTCATAAGCAATGCACGGCTGGCGGGCCACGCAGAATAATGTAATCATGTTAGAGCGAAGTCTCTGGAAAAAGTGGGATGAAAGTGGCGGTGGAATATTTAAAAACAAGTACAAAAACTTGGGCAGGACTATCATCTTAGTGAAAGCGACTCTACCGGCAAGAGATAGCGGAAGGGTTTTCCAGATAAGAATTCTGGACTCGAGCCAATCAATCGCTCTGCCAAAGTTCTCCCTCTACAGTTCATCAATATTCCTAGTGAGCCATATTCCCAGGCATTTAATCAGGCCAAAGGCCCGTGTGATGGGTATTCAGGATCGAAGGGGCGGGTTGCGTCGGTTAAAGGAAACAAAATTGATTTTCCCCAATATACGTGCACTCCGTAGTAGACACCAAATTGGATGACCTCTCTGATCATAGGGCCTAAGTTCTCTTGGGGTTCTCGAATGAAGAGGGCGTCACCATCCGCATACATCTATGTAACTAGGCTTCAGGTGGAAAAGCCAATGCCCCTATGTGTGTGTTGTTGTCGTAGCCCTGCTGCCAGTGGCTCCATGGCTATGGCGAAAAGCATAGGAGAAAGCGGGCACCCCGCCTGGTGCCACGGGTAATGCGTATTGGTTCTGTAATTTTGCCATTAATACAGATGTGCTTCTATGACATCATTCATAATATCACTGCAACATTTGCAATAACGTTATTGATGAGAAAACTGTTCATGGCGGTGGGCAAGTTATAGTTACTTTAGGGCTAGAGTTATAGTTTTTGAGATAACTATAATTATAACTGCTGATTTTCTATGGTTTGTGTGCGTAAAATCTGAATCTAACTATAACGTTCCTGTAACCTTTTTTTTGTGAATATCAATTTTTTTTATTCTGTTACCTAACTATAACATCCCTGTAAGTTTTTTCAGTGAATGTGTGTATATGTGCATATGTATGTGGGAATGGCGGTCCCTAGCCCCGGGGACCGCCACTCCCGGGGCTTATAAAAAATATGGGTGGGAGTGCTCAAAGGCCCCCAAGCCCCGGGGACCGCCAACCCCCGGGGCTTTAAAAAAGAAAAAATAGAAAACCTGTGTTGGGGCTCAACGAGCCCGCAAACACGCCATGTGGTGCGTTTTAAGTTGGAGAATTAATTCCTCCTCAATTCTGCGGGCCAACTAGCCCACAAGGGACCTCCAGCATGCGCCAGAGAGCTGCGTTCCAGAGAGGCGTTCAGAGGCCACGCCCCTTTTTACACTACTCAGCAACACAGCTCTGTGGCGCTTACTGGAGGTACCTAGTGGGCTAGTTTGACCCTAGGGACCCTTAGGATTCAAGGGGACTTAATTTACCAACTTAGAACGGACACAGGGCGCGTTTACACAGTGGTGAAGGGAGGGACGGGGCCTGAGGTGACGTGTGCAAATAGTCCACAAGGTGCTTCAAGTAAGCGCCACTGCGCTGCGTTGCAGAGAGATGGTCCAGGCCGTGCCACTTTTTACATCTCTCTGCAACGCAGCTCTGTGGCGCTAACTGGAGATACCTGGTGGGCTAGTTGGACCCAAGGGATACTCAGGATTCAAGGGGACTTAATCTCCCAAATTAAACGGACACAGGGCGTGTTTACACAGTGGTGAAGGGAGGTATGGTGTAGGAAAGTGGCTCTATATGTACTGGACCAAAGTAAGGTACTGTCCCCAGTCCCCAGAGGTTTGGCAGAGGTTAAAGTTAGATATAACCGTACACTCTAAAGTGGTAGCTTGGTTAAGCAGTAAGGCAGTATCAGAGGACAGTCAGCAAATGGTCTCACACACTCAATAACTGAACTCTAGGCCAATTGTTTTGTATCTAAAGATATAGTTTTTTTATTTTAGAACCAACAAGGTATCAAAATATATTTTCTCAGGATGAGGTATTTTAGTTAAATACTTTTCAAATAGGCAATAGACTTTTTGAATGCAATAGTTACAGTTTGTTGCAATAGGCAACACAATTTCAAACACAATGCAACAATGAGCTCAATGGGAATTTGTGGTTAAATGCAATTAGTTACTGTGTAGATTACTTTTCTAACCACAGAACTGGATCCTAGATTCAGTCCTGGGACATGAGCTGTAAACAGTTAAGTAAAAGCGTTTTGGTTACAGTAGTGATTTTTAAGGAATATACTTTTATTTTAAAAGTTGACACTTTGAAACTTTTTCAGTTGGAATTACCAATGTTATCCTATTGAAGGAAATTCAATTTGTAGGTAAAGTATGCTCACGTTACTTTTGTAATCCAGTGCTGGACTTCTAGGTTCAGCACTGGGACCTCTATCTAAAACAGTCAAGTAATTACGTTTTTATCGTTGGCACGATTTTTAGAGAATATTTGTAAAGTTTCAAAAATCGACACTTTAGAAACTTTTTCAGCAAAAAGCAGGCAATGACATCCCATGGAAGGAAATTCAAGTTACTGGTAAGTACGGTTGGAATCACTTTTCAGGATCAGTACTGGGCTCAAAGATTCAGTACTGAGGTCTCTCCTGATAACAGGTGAGTACATCGGAATTCGTAGTTTGGCTGATTTTAGAGGAATATTGCATTTGTAAGTTTCAAAAATCGACACTGAAACTTTTTCAGTAAAAAGCAGGCAATGATATCCTGTGAAAGGAAATTCAAGTTACTGGTAAGTACAGTTAACATTACTTTTCAGGATCAGTACTGGGCTCAAAGATGCAGCACTGAGGTCTCTCCTGATAGCAGGTGAGTAAAACGGAATTCGTAGTTCGGCTGATTTTAGAGGAATATTTCATTTGTAAGTTTCAAAATCGACACAGAAAATTTTTCAGCAAAAAGCAGGCAATCATATCCTATGGAAGGAAATTCAAGTTACTGGTAAGTACGGTTAAAATTACTTTTCAGGATCAGTACTGGGCTCAAAGATGCAGCACTGAGATCTCTCCTGATAACAGGTGAGTAAATCGGAATTCGTATTACGGCTGATTTTAGAGGAATATTTGTAAGTTTCAAAAATCGACAAACTTTTTCAGCAAATAGCAGGCAGTGATATCCTATGGAAGGAGATTTAAGTTACTGGTAAGAAAGGTTAAAATTACTTTTCAGGATCAATACTGGGCTCAAAGATGCAGCACTGAGGTCTCTCCTGATAACAGGTGAGTAAATCGGAATAAGTAGTTCGGCTGATTTTAGAGGAATATTTGTAAGTTTCAAAAATCGACACTTAGAAATTTTTTCAGCAAAAAGCAGGTAATGATATCGTATGGAAGGAAATGTAAGTTACTGGTAAGTATGGTTAGAATTACTTTTCAGGATCAGTACTGGGCTCAAAGATGCAGCACTGAGGTCTCTCCTGATAACAGGTGAGTAAATCGAAATTCGTAGTTCGGCTAATTTTAGAGGAATATTTGTAAGTTTCAAAAATCGACACTTAGAAACTTTTTCAACAAAAAGCCAGCAATGATATCCTAAGGAAGGAAATTCAAGTTACTGGTAAGTACGGTTAGAATTACTTTTCAGGGTCAGTACTGGGCTTAAAGATGCAGCCCTGAGGCCTCTCCTGACAGCAGGGGAGTAAATCGGAATTCGTAGTTCGGCTGATTTTAGATGAATATTTTAAAGTTCCAAAACTCCACACTTCCAAGTGAAACCAGTCAATGTTAGCCTATGGAAGAAAAGTGAGTTATCGGCTTTTAGGTAACTACTCGACTGGCAGAGTTAAGGTTCTGGGCATAGACTCAGGGGTCTCCCAGGGTCAGGTAGGTACAGTTGGTACACCCTCAGCGGCACAGGGGCAACCGGGTGCAGCAGAGGTAGTTAGGCCCAATGTTATCCAATGAGAGGTAGGGGGCCTTCGGTTGGTGGCTTCTGGGTAGCAGGCCATGTGGCTGTGGGAGTTGTGTTCCTGGTCACTTGCTCAGGGCAAATGGGGAAGTAGGATAGGACAAAGTTTGGGTGCAGGGTGCTTTTGAGCAATCGGGCGTTCAATGTTATTCAATGGAGAACTTTAAAAGGGAACAAAATCTGCTGGCTCGGGGATGATGGGTCTTCTGGAGCGACGAACACTTCGAGGGTTAAGTTGGGATCTTGGAGGGTAGGTAGGCACCCTGGAATTGGGCACAGGAGGCCGGGGGCGCCGGGTGCAGGGGTGTCTTTGGACGTCGGAAAATCTTATCCTCTGCTGGTCGCGGTTGGAGGGTTACCTGGTTTTGATTCTGCAGGCATTGTCTGGGTCATTGAGGAGGGTCCTTGGGCACTGAATTCCAGGTCAGAATCGCTGGGGTGACATCCTCAGGGTCTTTTTCCACTCAGACACAGGCTGGGCTCGGCAGGTGCAGAGTGGGGTGTTGCTGTTGCCGTTTCAGCATCGCCACTGCTCGTGGGAGTCCCAGTCTATAAGAGGGTCAAGGCAGGCAGGTCCCCCGGAGTTCTTGAGGTTGCTGTCCGCAGGAGATGCAGGGATTTATCAAGAACAGGTTCAAGGATCAACAAGCCTCTAGGGCTGGGGCCAAGTCAGTTAGTGTTGTCCTCTTGTTAGCAGCTGCATGGCAGGTCTTTTTCTTCTTGGTATTCTTTCTTGTTTTGAAATCGGGATCTGAGGAAGGAAGGTTCAGGGTGCCCCTAAATACTACATTTTGGGGCGTTACAGGTAGGGGAAGGGCAGGGACCAATAGGTCCCTGTCCTGGGGCGAGTACACCCCCTATCCTTCTCCGGTGGGAGGGGGTCAGGAGCCTATCTCTGATTGGGCAGGGCTCCCCATCCTCATGATGGCCGGAGCCTGGAGGTGTGCTTCACCTCGCCTCTCCCACCTGAGGGGTGGAGTTGGCACAGGCTGGCACACCTCCTTTCCTCACGTAGGGTTTCCTGCCAGTCTTCCCGCCAGAGTGGGGGTCAGAACCGGTGGGGGCCAGTTGCTAAGTACAGCAAATGGTCTGGAAAAGCTCACAAAGGTGGTATGCCTTTGAAGCTTACCCCTGCCCATCTGGGGGAGGAGACCTCACACCTCACCCAAGATGTGCATTGTTGCAGACCTAGGAGAGTGGGGGGACTCTCCACCCAGGGGTCCAGCAACATGTCTGCTGTATGGCAGCCTAGGCAGCCTCTCAGACTAGACGCGGATTGTAGGTTAGGTTTCAGGGGGCATCTGTAAGATGCCCTCTGTAGTGCTTTTTACATTAAATCCCACACTGGCTTCAGTGTGGGTTTAATGTGCTGAGAAGTTTGAAATCAAACTTGTCAGTCGTCAGTGTAACCATTATGGTGCTGTGGAGTTCGTAATGACAACCTCCCAGCACCATATACTCTTAATGCCATCACTGCACTTACAGTGCCCAGGAATGGCCCTAGGTACTGTAAGGGCACAGGGCTCATGCACCTGTGCCCACACCACTGGCAAAGGGCACCCTGCTAGAAGGGTGACTGATGTATGCCAGGGCAGTGAGTTTGTGGGCATGGCACAACAGTGTCAACTATTTAGCTCTGCACCAGGACACTCAGTCTGCAAAGCAGTGTGTGAGTGTCAGGGTGCAGGGCCCCTAAGGGTGGCACAATAAGTGCTGCAGCCCTTAAGGGTCTCATCTGGTCACAATGCCCTGGGTACCTAGGGTACCATTTACCAGGGGCTGACATGAGGCCAGAGATGCCAATTGGGTTTCAGCTTCAATACAGTTTTAGGGAAGGAACACAGGCCCTGGGCACCTGATTGGCAATAGCCCAGGACACACTCAGTCATAGCACATCAGCAATTCAGCAAAAGGTGGGGGCATACCATGCAAGAAAGATGGCCCTTTCTCACAGATGGGGCCTGAGGTGACGTGTGCAAACACACCCTGTGGCTGGTTTTAATATGGGAAAATAATTCCCCTTCAAACCTGAGGGACCCTGGGGACCAACTAGTCCTCCAGTGCTTCCAGTAAGCGCCACTGCATTGTGTTTCAGAGAGGTGGCCCAGGCCGTGCTCCTTTTTACACCTCTCTGCAACGCAGCTCCGTGGCACTTACTGGAGGTACCTAGTGGGCTACTTGGACTCTAGGGACACTCAGGATTCAAGGGGACTTAATCTCCCAAATTAAAATGGACACAGTGCACGTTTACACAGTGGTGAAGGGAGGGGATGGGGCCTGAGGTTACGTAAGCAAACACACCCTGTGGCGGGTTTTAAGATGGAGAAATAATTCCCCTTCAATCCTGAGGGACCTTGGGGGCCAACTAGTCCACCAGGTGCTCACAGTGAGCGCCACTGCACTGCGTTGCACAGAGGTGGTCCAGGATGTGACCTTTTTTATACTTCTCTGCAATGCAGCTCTGTGGCGCTTACAGGAGGTACTTAGTGGGCTACTTGGACCCTCTGGATTTAAGGGGACGTAATCTCCCAAATTAAAATGGCCACAGGGCGTGTTTACTCAGTGGTGAAGGGAGGGGATGGGGCCTGAGGTGACGAGTGCAAACATGCCCTGTGATGCATTTTAAGATGGGGAAATAATTTGCCTTCAGTCCTGAGGGCCCCTGGGGGCCAAATAGTCCACCAGGTGCTTTCAGTAAGCGCCACTGCGCTGCGTTGCAGAGAGGTGGTCCAGGCCGTGCCACTTTTTACACCTCTATGCAACGCTGCTCTGTGGCAATAACTGGAGATACCTGGTGGGCTAGTTGGACCCAAGGGACACTCAGGATTCAAGGGGACTTCATCCCCCAAATTAAAATGGCCACAGGGCGCGATTGCACACATCAGCTCAGCCCTCCTCCTCCCTTCACCAGTGTGCAAACGCATCCTGTGGCACGTTTTAAGAGGTAGTTTTAATCCCCTGCCCTATTATATACTAGGGGCTTACAGAGGAGGTCATTCTAATCACAGGGGTACCCCAACACATAGTGTTCCCTAGTTTATGTAGGTGTTTTACCTGTATTCTAAGTGACTTTAAGCATAGCACTGGCTTTAGGACTGGTTAGTCAGAGTCAGGAACGACCAGTACCCATCTGAAAAAATTGTAAAAACTGCACCAAAACCCAAACACTTATAAATTCACAGAGGCACTCTCCTTGCAGTACTCTAATCATTCAGTCACTACCCAAGTACTCATGCACTGAGCCAGTCCTTAGCACATGGACTGCTTCAAACGCCTATCCACTCTGCATGCAGTCCTCTAACCACCTACACACTTGTCTTTTACACTTTCAATTCTCCAGTCAGTATCCATACACTCCAGCAAACACCCTGTCACTCCCCTTGCACTCCTCTAGTGACCCATTCAGCACCAAGTACTAATCCATTCACTGCGCCAAAAGCCAAACACTTATAAATTAACCCAGGCACTCTCCTTGCAGTACTCTAATCATTCAGTCAGTACCCAAGTACTCATGCACTGACCCAGGCATTAGCACATGAACTGCTTTAAACCCCTATCCACTATGCATGCAATCCTCTAACCACCTACACACCTGTCTTTCACTCCTTCAATTCCCCAGCCAGTATCCATACACTTCCAGCAAACACTCTGTCACTCCCCTTGTACTCCTGTAGTGACCCATTCAGCACCATGTACTAATCCATTCACTGCGCCAAAACCAAACCACTTATAAAACCACCCAGGCACTCTCCTTGCAGTACTCTAATCATTCAAGTAGTACCCGAGTACTTATGCAGTGAGCCAGGCCTTAGCACATGGACTGATGATTCAAACACCTATCCACTCATGCACTGAGCCAGGATTTAGCACATGGACTGCTTCAAACCCCTATCCACTATGCATGCAGTCCTCTAACCACCTACACACTTGTCTTTTACACCTTCAATTCCCCAGTCAGTATCCATACACTTCCAGTAAACACCCTGTCACTCCCCTTGCACTCCTGTAGTGACCCATTAAGCACCATGTACTAATCCATTCACTGCGCCAAAACCAAACCACTTATAAATGCACCCAGGCACTCTCCTTGTAGTACTCTAATCATTCAAGTAGTACCCGAGTACTTATGCAGTGAGCCAAGCCTTAGCACATGGACTGATGATTCAAACACCTATCCACTCATGCACTGAGCCAGGACTTAGCACATGGACTGCTTCAAACACCTATCCACTATGCATGCAGTCCTCTAACCACCTACACACTTGTCTTTCACACCTTCAATTCCCCAGTCAGTAGTCATACACTTCCAGCAAACACCCTGTCACTCCCCTTGCACTCCTCTAGTGACCCATTCAGCACCATGTACTAATCCATTCACTGCACTAAAATCCAACCACTCATAAATGCACCCTGACACCCTCCTTGCAGTACTAATCATTCAGTCAGTACCCAAGTACTCATCCAGTGACCCTGACAAAAAACTAAATTTCAGTTTCAATATTTTAAAAAACATATTTATTTTCATTTATATTAAAAAAATATAATGTCATTTAAAAAATAGAATATGTAAAAAATAAACAATTAAAAAACTGTAGAAAATCAGTATAAAAAATACATATAACTATTATTACATTTAAAAATCATCATTTAAAAAACCTTTGAAATTCACTGAAAAAACCATAGGTTTCAGACATGTTATAGTTAGGAATTAGCATTTAAAAAACCTTAGAAATTCACTCCGTTTTAGTTAGTTCTGCTAGCTATAACTTGCGCGCCCGCAATCCACTGCTGATGATGCCACATATTACATCATTCATGACAGGGTCAGTGACGTCACTGATGACATCACTAATGACATCACTGATGACATCATCCATGTGACAATCAGATACACCTCATCATACACTAGTATAATCTTTCATCATTCACTGTAAAATACAGAGTACCATATTTGAATTCATTGACACACCAGTACAAGTTTCTAAAAACCCATTCAGTGATTCCTAGATCTCCACACACATCTAATCACTTACCTATAGATTCACTCACATTCTGTCAATGATCAATAGAACACTATCAAATATACTTATAACCTATATCGACATTACACACCAGCACACATCCTAGTCACTTATGCAGTCATCCTACTCACTTATGCAAACAATGGATCATACTTACATTTAGTCAGCTACACACTAATACAAACACCACTTTATTTATTCATATAGATAGTAACTCATAGTTAATGTGTTATAAAATTACTATTACAAGTATTCAGTTATCCACACAGTCACTCATACAATCACTGAGTCTTATGTATACTTATTTATATACAACAACTGTCACATACACTGCCTTTTATGTTTCTACTTTGTTGGACATGTACCATTGAGAGATATATTTGCTCATAACCACACCCATAAAGATATTCACTCATCCAAACAACTGCTATAACATGCAGTCTTAACCTCATATACCTACTGAATCAACTATTCACACATTTTTGGGCCGTCACATACCCCCCATCGAACCACACACACATTCACTCTCCCATACAAATACTCAGTTAACTAATCATAACTAATATAGACTTTCACGTAGCTAGTAACCAACTGGTGCAGCAGTTTACACAACAGAGAGAGTGATACAGATATTCACACAGTTTAGTCACTATCCCATATATTTAGTGAGACCCTTTAAATTAGTCGCTTAAACAGTCAATCACACTGCTACTAAATCCTCCATCCAGACATGTATACATCTACGTATTCCTCAATGCAGATTTCTATATATTTAATAAATATTTAATTATCGACCCAAACTACATTCACTGGATGATGTCATCAGTGATGTCACTGACCATGTCATGAATGATTTAATATGTGACATCATCAGCAGTGGATTGTGGGCGCACGAGGTATAGTTAGCAGAACTAACTATAACGGAAGAATTTCAATGGTTTTGTACGAGTGAAATGTCCAGCTAACTATAACAGCCCTGAAACCTATGTTTTTTCAGTGAATATATATATATATATATGTATCACCAAAAAGAATCGAAATTCACCGCACTCCAAGAGAATGGATTGCCTCAATACAGATTTATTTGCATGAGTGCAAAATTCACCACAACCACCATCAACATGTTTCAACCCAAGCGGGTCTTACTCAGGGTATCCCGCTTGGATTGAAACACGTTGGTGGCGGTTGTCTACTGGCTGGAGAGGGAGTGTTTTCTGTGCATCTAATAAACATGCTGTTCCTTCATGTATGGATTGGCTTATTATTGAAAAACAACAAATGGCGACGATTATCCAGCAGCACACAGATTAGTCATCGCATCTGCTTTGGTTGAAAAGAACCAGTGTGTGGTACCATCTACAGTAAGATATTCATTTGTGTGTAAGAAATGACTGTGCCACCTAGTGTACATGCGGCAATAGACGTGTAGGTGTTATTTACTAAAGAAAAAATTCACATTTAACTTTTTTCAGTTGAGTTACCTCTGATTCAAGTGTGGAGGTCATTGACAGTTGGACGGAGTCAGTGAAAGTTGGACGACAGAGCGAGCAGTGGTGCATGGTGTTGTTGGATATCCGCGTGAATCCAAAGTCCGAAGTCAAAGAGCTGAGTTTATGCACGTCTGGCCGATCGATGTTATAACGCAAGCTCAATGACCCACATCACGTAACAAGGCATTTGGCAGCCATCTTAGATGTTTGGGATGAAACATATTTCAGGCACAAAGATGTGCAGGTCGTTGATGCGCATTTGGCGGCCATCTTATGTAATTGGGCAGGATCACACTTTGTTTCTTGGTGACAAGGCATGCAACCGTTCACCAAGTCACCTAGTCAGTCTATCCTTGACGTTTTTTTTTGGTTTTGTTTGTAAGTTGACGCACATGTATTTCATTGGAATTTTACAGCACTCTCTCTTGGCTCATGCTGTAATACACATCACTGTCAACAAGGCACCAAGTTCATCATTTTTCAAGGTAACTTTTGCCAAGGATATTTTCTTATTTTCTCTATATTCGACGGTGATAGGCACACCGGAGCAATTTGTATGACAGTGCCTATTCATTTATCCATCAAGGGAAGTCATCGGTGATAGGCACACCTGAACAATTTCTGTAAAGGGGCCAAAGTCAACAACGATGATAGGCACCTGTTCTGACATGGTTTTTGGCTCTATTTCTGAGTGATGATGAGTTTAAGCTTGCTAACATCTTGAATCTGTATTCTTACCTTGTGTTGGCCCCTTTAAGCCCTTTTCCCAGACCTAGAAGCATAAACTAGAGGATAGCTGCTTAATATGATGATAGATCCCTTATTCTTGACTCTAATCCATCTATTTCCTATTGGCTTTGACATAATTATGTGTCCTTTCATCATCCTGCCTATAGTAGAGGGTGGATCCTGTAGTCCTGACTTTATATTACATATTGGTATGGTTTGTGTAGGTACTTTGACAGACCTAAGTGTTATAACATCCTTCTCAGGCCTACAAGGCCCAGAACTAGAGAGACTCCATTTTGCTTTCTGTCCCTGCAGAACTGAGATGCTTGCAGGGTAAAGGTAATGTTTTAGTTTTGAGCTGTTGTTTGCCCTAAGCGAACCGGAGAGAACCGGCCAGAGCTGAATCTAATCAAGAAGTGTCCCTGGGCTCAGGTCTCTAGACGAAACAAGCAGTTGATCACAGTGGGAGCGTCTAGAGCAAGGAGCCTGGTGCATGGACCTGGTGGGAGGAGGCTACTGGCTGGAACTTTCCATGAGGAGACAGCATTCCATATTAGTGAAGTGCAGAGGCGGAGTCAGTTAGTTGAGTTGGATTGGAGCAGAGGAGAGGAGTGCAGTTGCAGGAGGAGTGGAGAATCAGAAAGAGTTTGAGCTGGAAGGAGTTGAGTTGGATTGGAGCAGAGGAGAGGAGTGCAGTTGCAGGAGGAGTGGAGAATCAGAAAGAGTTTGAGTTGGAAGGAGTTCAGTTGAGTTGGATTGGAGCAGAGGAGAGGAGTGCAGTTGCAGGAGGAGTGGAGAATCAGAAAGAGTTTGAGTTGGAAGGAGTTCAGTTGATGATTGGAGCAGAAAGAGTTGAGTGCAGAAGGAGAGGAGTTGGAGCAGAGGAGAAGAGACAGAAGATGCTTGGAACAGAGAGAAGACAGACAGACAGTCAGTGAGCTGGAACTGAAGGAAGCAGTCAGAAGCAGTTACTTATCAGGAGGAGTTGTGAACAGCTGGAGTCTGAAGTAATGCCCTTTGGAAGAGACTGAAGTTATATCGTGGATTAATCAGTGGGAGCAGCTGGAGTGAATTGGACATTGGCACAGAGTAACCGTATTGGACAACCTTCGTTCGCGTGTCGACAGTGGTCGGGCAGCCTTTTTAGTGCTGCTCGACATATCGGCCACGTTCGATACGGTCTGCCATCAAACCCTCATCAGAAGACTGGAGGAGTGTGGGGTCACAGAGAGTGCAAGAGATTGGCTGATTTCCTATTTGGGTAGCCGGCAACAGTTGGTCTCGCTTCCTCCATTCTGCTCCGAGCCAAGGAAAGTTGGACAGGGGGTCCCACAGGGCTCGGCCATCAGCCCTATACTTTTTAATCTGTATCTTCGCCCCTTGGTCCAGCTTATAAAATCTTTTGGTGTCTCGGCTTTTAATTATGCCGACGACACCCAGCTGGTCTTTTCTCTGGAAGGAAACAACGCGGTTCCGTTGGAGACATTTCATCGCTGTATGGCAGCCACAGCAGACTGGCTAGGGGCCCACTCCCTCCAATTTAACAGCTCAAAGACGGAGGTGCTCCACTGTTCCATTGACCGGATTCCGCGGGCTCTTCCAGAGAACTTCTGGCCTACCACCTTCCCTGAACCCGTAGCGGCGGCGGAATCAGCTCGCAACTTGGGGGTAATCTTCGGCCCAAATCTACAGCTTGATCTGCACGTAAACAAAACCATCTCTACGTGCATGATGCTGTTACGCATGTTGCGTAAAGTTCTGCCCCTTCTCCCCGCCCAGGCCAGGCCAGAGGTAGTCCGCAATACCATTCTAAGTCGATTAGACTATTGCAATGCGCTACTTCTGGAGGCCCCAAAAAATCTGCTGGGGAAGTTACAACGGGTGCAGAACATGGCCGCCAAGTTGGCTCTCTCTCGTTCCAGGTCTAGCTCTTCCACTCTTGCTCTAAGAGACCTACATTGGCTTCCAATACATCTGCGAGTGGTGTGCAAAGCCGCGTGCCTGGTGTTTAAGGCAGCACACCAACAGGGCCCAGTACCACTTCGTAATATGTTTGCCTGGTACTCTGCCTTTACGGCCCCTCCGTTCCTCTTCGGCACAACTGCTGGTGGTCCCGAGGTTTCAGAGAGCTAGGATGGGTGGCCGCTCATTTAGTGTTGCAGCGGCCAAACTCTGGAACTCCCTGCCTCTTTCTCTGAGAAGCCACAAGGACTACCTGCCGTTTAGGAAAGCGTTGAAAACGCATCTCTTTCCGAAAATTGCCTGAGCAGCGAGAAGCGAATCGTCCCGAAGTTCAAAGCGCCAGGATGCCCTCTGAGTGACAGGTCTGCGCTTTATAAATACACAAAATACAAATACAATACAGAAACAATCAGACAGAGTGAAGAAGCTAGTAGAGCGAATGGTTATCAGAGCGGCAGAAACAATTAGACTGAAGTTGGAAGGTGGAGAGAGTTCGTGGGGGAGAGGAATCCAGTGCAGAGTGATCAGCGCAGATGTGTGTCCAAGAGTGCAGGAGAGGATCTAAGACGAGCTAAGGCACAGACGAGAGAGGAGCCCAGATGACAGCTAGAGCAAGACCCCACACTCCTCAGGTGATATTGGTCCTTATCTTTAAATAATAACCTTGTCCCTATTGCTAATCCTTTTTCTTTCAGCGGTGTGACAGTCCCTGATAGTTACATGTGGATGTAGTATAGTAATAAAGCTTTACAGAGACCCCGCAGATCTGTGTATGTGTCTATTCCCATTTTATTGTTATTGTAATGAAGATACCCCAGTTCTTAGTGAACCAGTGTGCATGTGTTGTTCTTATGATAGAGCTAACCTTTCTTCTAACCAGATGCTATATATAGTAACTGATGGATCAAAAGGAAATAGGAGCGCTTAAATCAGGGAATAACTTTTGCATACAGTGTGTGTCTCTTGTTCTTATAGTACAGGTAACCTTTTCTTCTAGTCAGGTGTTACAGCCAGAACAGATGCTACCCCATATCAGGTAAGTAGCCACTGAATAATTAGGGAGAGAGAGGGGCCCTTGAGCTAGGAGAATAAGTTATACACTAAGTAATTTGGCCATTCCATAATATTATTGTAGTAGTGAACCTCTAGTGAATAGTGAGAGAAACTTCCCGACATAGAGAGAGAGAGAGAGCTGAAGGTATTCATAGGAAAGTGATCGTCGTTGTGTAGCGGCGTTAATGAGAGCACCGGGGGGATACGGTGTGTAGTGAGATCGCTGCTAGGGAAGGTGGCGTTAGTGAGAGCACTGATTGTGGTCAGTGTGTATACCCACAAGATTGTGGCTTGTGAGAGCACCGGAGGGACACGGTGTGTAGTGAGATTGCTGCTAGAGAGAGAGTGGCATTAGTGAGAGCACTGATTGTGGTCAGTGTGTATACCCACAGGATTGTGGCTTGGGCCCTGGATGAAATAGTGAGAGCACTGGGGGGATACAGTGTCTATCTTGAGCGAGCATTGGGTGTAACCAGTGTGTAATGGTAAATAATCAGAACTGCCCCAGGGTAGATTAGTCTGGGCCCAGGTGCTCGCGAGACTATGAGGTATGAGTGTGGTGTAGGGCATGGACGTCCTTAGTAATCAGTGAGTATTCCTACTAATCCCTATAGATTTAGTGGTGTTTCTGATGATATGAGCTTGTATATTGCGAGTTCCCCATCCTCAGGTAGGTACCCAGGTGCCTGGACAGATGGGTCCTGAGGAGGGAGGTGGTTACGTTCCGGCTGGGTTGGAGGTGCTCTGAGGAGCTGATCCTATCTGGTCCGAGAATCCGGCTGTTACATCACCCCACAGATTAAGTCAACATAGCGAAAGTATTTATCTTCGGTGTTAGGCACATAAGAACATTTATATACATAATGTAGGCAGCAATAATTCCACCACCCATGTTTCTTCAACAACCTGGGGAAATCTCTATGGAGCGGGATGAGTGTGTGGAAGTTTTTGAAAATTGCTAAGAGGCTTTAGATGGAAGGGAGTTTAGTGTAGCTAGGAAGAAGGCAGTACTTTTGAGTGCTCTTGGGAAAGAAGGTCAACATGTATTTCAGAATTTGCCTGTCGCTACAGATGGTGAGGGAAGAGTTACTGCAAATGTCTTCTTAGAGGCAAAAGCAAGATTGCGGGAACACTTTGCAAAAGAAGTGAACATAGTTATGTGTAGACATCGGTTTTATGCCCAACCACACAGAAGTGATGAAACAATTGATAAGTTTGTTGAACGCTTGCACGAATTGTCTATGTCAATTTGAAGGAATGAGGGATGAAATGATCAGAGACCAACTGATTGTTCAATGCTGAAATAAAGAAATGCAAGAAAGAATGTGGGCTGCAAAGAATCCCACCCTAAGTAATGCTATAGATATAGCGAAAGTTGTAGAACAATCAGATTCATCCATGAGCAAGATGGAGGAGAAAGAGAACAGTGCGAGTGTTTCATGTGTTACACTTGGGGATGTTGCTTCAGTCAGTACTGATAGAGGAAATAACAGTGGGGGGAGGTAAAAGGGACATTTAATAGGAGATACAGTAGTAATGTCTCTAAGGGATCCGACAATAAAAAACATATAGAGAGAAAGTGACCAGGTTTGGGAGTATTTATCACACTGCTGATTATAAAAATTGTTATGCCATAGGTAAAGAATGTAGGCAGTGTGGCCGCAAAGGTCATTTCTTTAAGATGTGCAAGGCTGACAACAAATTTAAAGTGGCTGTGGTGCAAGATGAAGTAGAAAATATAGTGAGCATGGAAAATATAGAGAATGTGGATAGGATTTTGTGTATAGATGGGCAGTATACACCGGAACACCGGGAAGAAAAACAAGACCTAAAGCAGTGTTTACCATTCAAGGTAAAGAGATTGAATTAACGGTAGAATCTGGTTCATTTTATACCATCATTCCTAATGAAATGTTTGCACGATTGTGGCCTAATGTGAATTTACTTCCTAAGGATATTAATCCGGGTGGGTATCAGGGCGAGAAAATAGATATTGTTGGGTATATGTCAACAGAAATTGGTTTTCGGAACAGATGACGACATCAGGCGCCAGCTAGTCAACGGCAAAACCTCAGCCCTCATCCTCCTGGACCTGTCGCTTTTGACACAGTCTGCCACCACACACTAAGAACACGCCTCCAAGAAGCCGGTATCCTGAAGAAGACCCTGTACTGGACCACGTCCTTCCTCTCCGGCAGAACCCAGAGAGTCCGCCTCCCGCTCTTCCGATCTGAAGCCACCGACATCATCTGCGGCGTACCCCAGGGCTCTTCCCTCAGCCCTACCCTGTTCAATATCTACATGGCCCCCCTCACACAAGTGGTCCGCCAGCACGACCTGAACATCATCTCCTACGCCAACAACACCCAGCTCATCCTCTCCCTCACCAAGGACCCACACACCGCCGAAACCAACCTCCACGAGAGAATGAAGGCCGTCGCCGAGTGGATGAGGAGCAGCCATCTGAAACTGAACTCAGACAAGACGGAGATCCTCATCCTTGGTCCGACCCCCTCCACGTGGGACGATTCCTGGTGGCCGCCCGCACTGGGAGCAGCTCCAACACCATCGGACCACGCATGCAACCTTGGATTCATCCTCGACTCCGCCCTCTCCATGTCGAAACAGGTCAATGCCATCTCCTCCTCCTGCTACAAGACCCTCCGCATGCTTCGCAGGATCTACAAGTGGATCCTGACCGAAACAAGAAGAGCAGTGACACAAGCCCTCGTCAGCAGCAGACTGGACTACGGCAAAGCACTCTACGCAGGAATCCCGGCCAAACACCTGCATCGACGAAAACGCATCCAGAACACGCCCGTCTGATCCTCAACGTCCCTCGCCACAGCCACATCACCTCCCACCTAAGAGACCTGCACTGGCTCCCCGCCACCAAGAGGATCAACTTCAAACTCCTCACCCATGCACACAAAGCACTCCACAACACTGGACCAGCCTACCTGAACGACAGACTCAACTTCTACACCCCCACCCGCCAGCTCTGCTCCGCCAGCCTCACCCTTGCCGCCATCCTGCGCATCCAAGGAACGACCTCCGGTGGCAGATCCTTCTCCTTCCTCGTGGCCAAAACCTGGAACACCCTCCCCACCACCTACGACAGATCCAAGACCTGCTCACCTTCAGAAGGCTCCTCAAGACCTGGCTCTTCGAGCAGTAGGAGCACCCCCCCTCCAGCGCCTTGAGACGGGTAAGTAGCGCACTTTACAAATTCTCTGATTGATTGATTGATTGATTATGTAAAAGGTAAGGTATACATAGCACGCAGTGGACCACCAATACTAGGTTGGGCACACCAATATGATTTGTCTATTGTTATAAATCCTAGAGCATCAAATCAAGTCACTGTTGTTGAGGAGATTACTGTTGAAGTCATTGTTGCAAGTATGAATAATTTATTCTCTTAAATTATGGATGAGTTTAAAGGATACGTACATAAGTTTATGCTCAAACCAGATGATGTTCCTATGCAACATAAGGTGTGGAAGGTTCCTATAATTGCGAGACAAGAAGTCAAAAGCATGTTAAATGAAATGGTTGAACAAGGTATTATTGAACAAATTGAAACATCAAGTTGGATTTCACCAGTTGGGATCACGGGCAACCTTGATGGTAGTTATAGGTTCTGTGTGGACTTGCGCACCTTGAATCAAAACATAGTGGTGGATAATTATCCCCTGCCGAACATGAATGACCTACGCAGTGCCTACCACCAAATTAAATTACGGAAGAACTCCAAAGCGTTGACAGCATTCATTACCACTGAAGGGGTATTTCAGTTTACCAGGATGCCATTTGGATTGGCATCGGCAGCTGGAGTATTCAAGAGAATGATGGGTTCTGTTCTAAAGGGGCTAGAGAACGTAGTTCATTTTCAAGATGATGTGCTTGTTTTTGGGGTCTCTAAAGAGCAACACAACACGGTCTTGAAGGAGGTCTTGAGCAAAATGGTGGATGCAGGATTAACTCTTAAAAATAAAAGTGTACGTTTTGTGTAGAAGAGGTGGAGTATCTGGGATATACTCTATCTGCTGCTGGTGTCAAACCTAATAGGAATCTCTTGGAAGCTATAAAGAAAGCTCCTACACCTGTAGATAAAGATCAACTTAGATCTTTTCTTGGACTTCTAGGCCCAGATGTAGGTAATAGCAAATTACTGAATGGTAAATACCAGATTTTACCGATTCAGTATTTACTATTCGGTAATTGCTATGTAGGTAAAATATTCGGTAAAAATACCGAAACAGTAATATTTGGTAATTACCGATTCGGTAATTACCGAATCTGTATTTGCCATTGATTCCTATGGGCCTTGAAGCCCATAGGATTCCATAGCAAATACCGATTCGGTAATTACCGATTCGGTAAATTTACCGATTTTACAAGGGGGACAGGGTGTCACTTTGACACCCTGTTTCACCCCTGTTTCTGGCTTGTGTGCCATGTGACACACATACATGCCCTTAGGGCATGTCTGTGTGCCACATGGCACAGGTGTACATGCACAGATGTGCATGTACACTGGAATTCGTTATTTACCATGGAATAGTATTCCATGGTAATTAACGATTCGGTAAGGGCCTGTTGCACTGATTACAGTGCCACCTACATATGGATTTACAGAATCTGTATATTTACCGATTCGGTATTTTACCGATTCTGTAAATTTACCGAATCGGTAAATATACCGATTCTGTAAATATGAGGCCCCCTACATGTCAAATCCCAAATACCGGTCTGTAACGGCCGAAATCGGCCGTTACCGACCGGTATTTGGCGACCTACATCTGGCCCATAGAGTACTACTCTAAATTTGTCAAAAATGTTGCAGACAAAATGGAGCAAATAAAGAAACTATACAGGGAAGGATGCAAATAAGTATGATCTGAGGAACAAGAAAAAGCTTTTCAGAACATTAAAAATTAGATATGTGAAGTGAAAGTTTTAACTCCGTTTTATACTAGGTTGACGTCCACCCTTACAGTCAATGCCAGTGCTGTGGTGGTGGGGGCTGTTCTTGCACAAATTCATAAATCAGGTGAAAAGACAGTGGCTTTTGCCTCTAGATCTTCAACTGATTCCGAAAGGAATTACTGAGTCATAGAGAGAGAGGCTTAGGCCACTGCATGTGCACCTGAGTATTTTCTAATGTATCTTTGGGGTTTTCCTTTTGTTTTACGAACAGACCATAAACCCCTAATTAAAATACTGTCTCCGGGTTGTGCAGGGAAAGGATCTGCAAGACTTGGAAAATTAGCTGTTCTCTTGCAAGAGTATGTGTATAAGATTGAATATATTGCTGGGTGGAAAAATTGTCAAGCTGATGGTTTGTCTAGGTTGCCATTACCTTGGTACGATGTAAATAAAGTGCAAGTGGAATCTTTTGAAGGAGAAGGTGCAGTGGCTTGTGTAGATGAGTTGGTTGAATTGAGCAATGGAGCAAGCAGTAAACAATAATGGAAAGAATGCATGTCCAAGGATGGATTTTTACAACAGGTCATGGATTTGATCGTGAAAGGAGGAAGGCGTGAAAGTACTCTTCTAGTTGCCATGAGACCTTTTGAAAAAATGTTGGATGGTTTATCTATCTGTGGTGAGAATATAATTATGAAAGATTATAAATGTGTCCCTCCACTAGAGTTGAGGTTTGCATTGTTGAAAATGGCTCATGAGGGTCACTTGGGACAATCACTTACCAAAAGAAGGATACAAGAACATTTTTGGTGGCCTGCCATTGACCAACAAATTTCTGAGTGGGTGAAGAGATGTGTTGATTGCAGAGAGAGTGAAAAAAGATTAAAGGTTGTAGGTCAAGCAGAAATGGGTGTGACAGAAGACCCTGGTTTTCTGTGGCATAATGTGTGTCCGGACTTTATTAGACCTTGAGGATGTGTAAGCACTGAGTTGAGATTTTTAAGAAAGAGGGTTATCCTGTTAAATTAATCACTGACAATGGCACTCAACTTACATCAGTAGAAATGGCCAGGTATTTAAAGGTTCATGGAATTGTACACTCACGAACCTCGTTGTACAACCCACAGTGAAATGGTATCATTGAGAGAGCCAATCGCATAGTAAAGGGTGTTATCCAGATGGCAATTGAAAACAGGAAGGATGTGGGAGTTATGGTTCCTGATTTGGTTTGGGCATATCGCACCACTGAGAGTGGAGTGACTAAAAAAATACCTTTTTGTATGATGAGGGGACGGAAGGCTAGTACCAAGATGGTGCTGGCGTGGATGAAGGGACTCTTGGGTTTGGCAAACTTAGGCGGTAATAAGGTAAGCCAGGAAGAGGTATCTGTACAGAGAAGTTTGATAAAAAAGAATGATTGGGTAAAGGTCAAACCTGGTCGTATAAGCAGTGGTCTTACGAAATTCTGTGGCCCATACAGGGTAAGGAGTGTAAATGATGGGTTTGTGATTCTGTATAATGGTAAAAAGTGGAATATGAGGAGAGTGGCACTTTACAAGAGAAATGTAACTCATGGTGAGAATGAAGAGTTTGGAGAAGTAAGTGGTGCTTGTTGTCCTTTTATGATTGATGAGTGATGAAGATGTGCTGGGTGGGACGTCAAGTAATGTCACTGGTAATAGTGGTGACGGTATTGGAGGAGTCAGCAGTAGAATGGTTTCTCAAAGCTCCAGGTTTCCACCCAGGAATCTCCAAGATTATGTGTGTGGTGATATGAGGTAAAGTTGTACAGCTCTTGTCAGAGTTTTATGTTTTTTAGAATTTAGTATTTTTTTTACCAACTTCACAACATAGCGTGTTTCAAGTTATGCAATATGTTGTTCAAATTAATTAAATGGGGTATTCTGTTATCAAGGTTCTAGTGTTGTAATGGTTGATGACATAGGTGCATTCCTGATTAGTCAGTTGTCTGCTGGCTGGAGAGGGATCACCAAGGCAGTGTTTTTTTTGCGCCCAATAAACGTGTTGTTCCTTCATTTATGGATTGGCTTATTATTGAAACACAACACTATACCACTCTGAAGATCTTTAAGTAGAGCAACACACTGTGTCAGAGGTTGATTTTACTCATTTCAGGTTGGCTTGGTTGATATTTTGCCAATTCAAAGCTGTAATACTGTGCCTGGAGTGGTAAATGGCTTTTGTCATTTTACAGCTCAGCATGGACAGCACTGTGCTAGTCCTATGCTTAAAGACTTTGTTGTAGAAATGGCAAAATACTTTGTCCCTATGCTTAAAGATTTTGATAGAAAAGCAGACATTTGAGGTGAGCAGATCTAGAGTGTCGCTGGTGTTGAGAGTGCTCTATACAGGAGCTGCTTTCCACCTAAACATGAGAACTACCCAGAGTTTTCTGCTTCTTTTTTTCATAATTAATACATCACTCTATGCCTGAAAGGGAATTGTGTTGATATATATATATATATATATATATATATATATATATATATATATATATATATATATATATATATATATATATATATATATATATCACAGCTTCAGAACATCCACGAACCGTTTGTTCGTAAGGAAAGCAGCACACACAGGGGGTAGTTCCACATAGATTTTATTAGGGAACTTTACAGCATACGTTGCATTTCGCCAGAGGGCTTCGTCAAGATATGCAAAGGGCGAGGCGTTCAACTCGTTTAAATCAAAGATCCTACTTCTGCTATAACAATGGAAAGCAAAAAAGGACTATGTACATGGTTACAAATGAAACCGCCATTTTGGAATGGTGTAGCAAAATACTGTTGTGTCCCAAAATTAGATGAAATATATACACGAAATATATATACACATACACTAGTGGTGCAAATCCCACCATGAAACCTGGGGGCTACATGAGTAGTCATGCCCATAATGGGCACAAATAGTCCTTCTTACATATAATCGCCCTGGATGGGCATACCAAGTGAACAGGTGAACAGTACTACATATAGGGTGCTGACAGAAATAAAACGCTCCATGATGCAGGAAACCATATGAACACAAGTGGATACATGTATGCAAAGAACACGAGTAAATATACTCTGCATAGCAAAGCTACATAG
This sequence comes from Lissotriton vulgaris, assembly GCF_964263255.1. Lineage (NCBI taxonomy): Eukaryota > Metazoa > Chordata > Amphibia > Caudata > Salamandridae > Lissotriton > Lissotriton vulgaris. The sequence continues at coordinate 981,835,829 of NC_141689.1, forward strand.
CCCGGAATCCTATAATCATGTGAGGACGCACCCTTGATGACATAGCTGAGATAGCAATCCTAAATCTAGCCCTGGATGGGCCTGAGTGCTACACCTGTTCAAAGGAAATCAAAAATAACATGGGATGTAAGAACTGATTCTAAACAAAAAATAATAACAATCACAATATCCTAAAACCAGAAGTACAGAAACATGTATAGACTAGGAAAGATATCAATCAAGAATAAAGTGCATGTGCCAACATGAGTACTCATCATAAATACAGATTAACCCAAATGAACTGAAAGTTCTTCATGCATATTAAGGCCATTAGGGTGTTTACTCTGCAAGTCGATGATGTATCTAGACTCGAGCCTTCCGAGTTTAAGAAGGTGGTCGCCACCCCTAATATTAGCTGCTACACTATCGAGACAGAAATATGCTAACAGATCCCTGTTGCTATTGTGTTTCTTTTCGAAGTGCCTCGCTACGGGGTAGGGGGCGTCTTTTTTGGCAATGGCACGCATGTGCTCTAATATTCTCAATTTAACTGCATTGGTGGTGCTCCCAATATAGTTTAAGCCACAAGGGCAAGTAAGACAATAGATGACATATGCAGTTGAGCACGTAAGGAATTTGGTGATCTTTTTAGGTGTAGGAAGACCTGGAATTTTAAAAGCCAGCATCCGCTTGCTGTATTTACAGACCTTGCACCGGCCACATGGATAGAAGCCATTAAGTGCAGGAAGTTTGGCTTTGTTATCAGGAGCAGTATAGTGGCTGGAGACCAACTGATCTCTAAGCGATCTAGCTTTCCTGAACGTCACAAGGGGATTGCTGGGCAAGTCAGCTTTAATGATGTTGTCAGACATTAGAATATTCCAATTTTTTTTTAGTATCTTTTTGACTTGACCAGCATTACGGGAAAAGGTGGTAATGAGGCGGAATGCCCCATTGCTGGATTTAACCGTTTTCTTAGGTTCTAACAGAGCTTTCCTCTGCATCTTATTGGCTCTGTCAAAGGCCCTGGTTAACACTTTTTCACTGTAACCCCTTATCCTGAATCTATGAAGACTAGCCTCCGCTGCCTTCTTAAAATCATCAGGATTAGAATTATTGCGCCTGAGCCTTAAAAGTTCGCCATAAGGGATACTTTCTACCAATTGGCGTGGATGGCTGCTAGTGGCGAAGAGGGTAGAATTTCCTGCCGTCTCTTTCCTGAATAATTTAGTTTGCACCATTCCCTTGTCATCTATGTATACTGTGAGATCAAGGTAGTTGACAGAAGTCCTACTTATATGACCTGTGAATTTTAAATTCATGTAATTGCTGTTTAATACGTCTATGAACGACCTAGCAGTATCTATCGGGCTTTCAAGGATGACGAACAAATCGTCGATGTAACGATGCCATCCAATGATTCTGTTGTGCCACTCTGGATTAGTTATTTTCCAGGGAGCTTGCTCCTCCCACCAACCTACAAAGAGGTTAGCGAAACTCGGAGCAGAGCAAGCTCCCATGGCGACTCCAGAGATCTGCCTGTAAAGCTGCTTGCTGAAAAGAAATATGTTATTTTTCAGACTGAAGTTCATAAAATCAAGCAACATCTTGTTGTGTTCATAGTAACACATAGGACATTTATCCAGAAAACTTTTTTTTTAAGATACCAAACGTTAAACCTTTATTTGGAGACAAGAAGGTACAAGGGGAGTGTACATTCAAAACATACAGTCACAATCAGCCATTACAGTGGTACGTCAGTGCCTAGAAAGCATACAAAATATACATGAATAAGGAGACACAAGGAAGTACAGGGCAGGGCATCAGTCAATACCAGAAGCACCAACGAGGTGCGCAAGAGATATTAAAATACAGTGATCTAGCATGGGCAGGCGAGCCAGTAAAACAATGCAATATGAATACAGTACATCAGCGGAGAACACATTAGCCAGAGGGGACACAAGTATGAGGAGCACTGGATAGAAGGGTGCCGCATAGGGATGCAATCTGGATTCCCGTTAAACTGCCTGTCCGAAGGCAGACTCCCACCCTTCCATAGCTCGCAGGAACAGGAGACAGTCAGCTCCCCCCCCGATATCAAAAGAACAGCAGGTGTCGTGTGAAATCCCAGCCCACCACGTTGTCATCAGCCTATCCCCTCACGGTCCTCAAGGTCAGAATCAGAGTCCCGCGCCGCTCTGGTCAGGAGGTACACCTGAAGCGGACTCCAAAAATCCTTTGGTCTGCATCGAACAGGCATCAAGTCAGAATAGATGTTATACTGATCCTGACAGTAAATGAGGTCAGTCACCCAGTCTTGAAAGCGCGGCACTCTACCACGACCCCAGCAACAAGCAACCCTACGCTTAGCCAACAACAAGGCCACGTCAACAAATCTACGGTGAGGGGCAGGTACGTCTTTAGAAAAGCCAAGTAACATCACCAGGGGGTCAAACGCCACCCCATCCTCCGCCATAACCTGCAGGGCTTCATGAACCTGGGTCCAATATTCCGCAACCCCCGCACAGCTCCAAGCCACATGCAAAAAATCAGCGCCTTCCGCTCGACATCTAGCACACCTATCATCCTCCGCCAAATGAAACCGCAGTTTCCTCGCCGGGGTATAGTAGTACCTCTGAACAAACTTATAGTGGATAATTTTAAGGCGACAACTAGAAGAGACATTGGCCGTGAGTCCGCAACAGTATTTCCACTGCTCGTCCGTGATAGGAGCACCCAATTCGGCAACCCACCGCTCGCGCACCCGATTGGTCGGGACCAATCGCTGTCGGCGAATAGCCCCGTATAACTTCGACACCAGGTGTCGCCCATCTGAAACCAACAGCACATGGAGGGGGAGGGTCACCCCCGGCTCCGAAGGGTAGTCCGGTAGCAGAGCACGCATGCCCTGCCGCAGACGGACAAAGTAGAACAGGTCCAGAGGGGAGCAAGCAGCCGAACCGAAGAAATGAGCCTGCGTTCGGAAGGCACCTTCATGAAACAAGTCGCCCCACGTGAGAACACCTAGCCGCTTGCACATTCGCTGAAACCCCGTCTCCAACAACAGCGACAGATCCGGATGATAAGCCAGAGGCAAGGCCGGCGAGTAGAGGAAGGAAACGTCTAGCAATTGAGCCATCCGCTTCCAAGCATCCACCGTGCATGTCACCGTCGTGCGGGGCGTTTCCACATCTGACACCTTGCCCAAGACCATCCCCTCCAGTGGGAGCGGGTGGGCGACCCAATGCTCAGCAGCAATCTGGGGCATGAATGGCGTGGGGCGCATCCAATGATAGGCATAATGCGCCTGAGCGCTGAGATAATAGAGTTCAAAGTCAGGGACGTCGAAACCGCCATCAGCGTAAGGCAACGTAAGGGTAGCCCAGGCCACACGCGGCTGCTTGCCCCCCCAGAACAATCGCAGAAGCTCAGAGCGAAGTCTACGAAAGAAATAAGCACCAGGATGATATGGGAGGTTCTGAAAAAGATAAAGAAAGCGGGGCAGAACCACCATCTTGATAAGAGACGCCCTGCCGGCCATGGAGAGAGGTAAAGACATCCATCTAGTGACATCATCCGCCAGTTTCGTAATGGCCACACCATAGTTGAGCCGAACCGCGTCTCCCCTATCCAAGGACACAACAATACCGAGATACCGCAACTCCGAGTCACACCATTCCAAAGGGTAGTCCAGGGGAAACCTAGCCACCGCAGCCGTAAGGGGGAAAAATTGAGATTTCCGCCAGTTGATATGAACCCCGGATACGCCTCCAAAAGCGACCAGCTCCCGCAGGAGCGAATTAAGGTTGTTCTCAGGGTCCTTGACATAGAGTGTGATGTCATCGGCGTATAAAGAAATGCCGACCTGCCGCTGAAGACAATTAAAGGCGCTCTGCTGATGAAACTGACGTATCCTGCAGGCTAACGGCTCAATGGCGATAGCAAACAAGAGGGGTGAGAGGGGGCAGCCCTGTCGGGTCCCTCTCGAGAGAGGGAACGAGGGGGACAGCACCCCATTCACTACCACCCTCGCCATCGGATCAGTATATAAAAGCTTAACCCAAGAGATGAAAATCCTGGGGAACCCCATCCGACAAAGAACATCAATAAGGTAGCCCCACTCGACAGAGTCAAACGCCTTAGTGGCATCAAGAAAGATAGCGGCAACCGGGACAGTGGGATCGATGGTCGACACAAGCGAAAACAAAGTGCGAAGATTGTGAGAGGTGGCGCGACCGGGCACAAAACCCGACTGATCCGGCAACACGATAACGGGCATGAGTTCGGCTAATCTCACCGCCAAGACCTTCGCGAGAATTTTTACATCGCAGTTGAGCAATGAGAGGGGTCTGTAGGAGCCCACATCCAGTGGATCCTTACCCGGCTTGAGCAGCGACGTGATGGCGACCTCCCGCATGGAGCCCGGTAGACGTCCCTCCTCCAGAGACTCCTCGAACACCTCACGGAGCACAGGGGCCATGACGTCAATATAACACTTATAAAATTCAGCCGGAAGGCCATCCAGCCCGGCGGCCTTCCCATTAGAAAGAGACATGATGGCATTCCTAACCTCCTCCACCTCCAGGGGCCTACCTAAGAACTCCCGATGACCATCCGATAGCCAACAAAGCGCCAACTCATCGAGGAATCCACCGTATCGAGTCTCACCCGTCTGCTGTGTCGTGTAGAGGTGTGCATAGTGTTCAATAAAAGTGCGCTGAATCTCCGAGGTGTCCCGACAGCGAGTGCCATCCGGAGCCACCAATTCCAACACGTCCGACCCATGCCTAGGATGTCTAGTAAGAGCAGCGAGGACCTTACCGGGCCGCTCCCCTTCGCAGTATCGCCTCGCCGTCCAGTATTTCCCCCTGTGCTTAGCCTCACGAGCAGCCTCCTCCTCATACTCGGAGAGCTTAGTGCGGAAGTGTGCCAAAAGAACGGGGTCCGAAGTCACCTGCATCCTGCGCTCCAAGTCTCGCAAGTCAGCCTCCAGCCTCTCGAGAGTCCGAACGATCAGACGGAGTACGCCACAGCTTTTGGAACTAGTGACACCCCGGATCGTGACCTTGAATGCCTCCCAAATGACCTCAATGCTCTCCACAGAGCCCTTGTTCCTAGGGAAGAACGCCTCCACCTCCACACCGAGTTCCTCCTTGAACACCGGGTCAAGCAAAGCACCCGGAAACAAACGCCAAGGCGGGCGCGGCCTATGCAACCCGGGGACGGACAAATCGACCTTCACCGGACAGTGGTCTGAATACGTCCTAGCTAAATGTGCGGCCCCCTTCAGGCCAGCCACCAACCCTCTAGAGAGAAATACATAGTCCAGTCTTGCCCATGAACGAGCATGTGTGGTGTAATGGGTGCCCTCCCTAGTGGCAGGGTGGGTGTACCTCCAACTGTCAACCATCCCAGCCTCCTCCACTATCCCCCGCAGCACATCCCTAGCCTGTACATTGTACTGAGGGCTACCCTCAGATCTGTCCAACTGGGCCTGAAATGCAAAATTGAAGTCACCCCCCCACACAATGTGAGTAGCATCCACAGCAAGAACATGACCCCACACAGTGACGAAAAAGATTGGCGTATCAACATTGGGAGCATAGCAATTAACAAACAGTATAGTGTTCTGCCCGAGCCGTCCCCACAGCAGCACATAGCGCCCCTCAGGGTCCCCCAAAGATCCAAGTTCCTGAAATGCAAGCGACCTCTTAACAAGGGTGACAACCCCACGAGCATATGAAGAGTATGAAGCAAACCCCCTGGCCGCAGCCCACCTTCCGCCGAAAGTGGGGGAGGGAGCGGGGCGCAGATGCGTCTCCTGGAGAAAAGCAACATGAATAGCATGCCTGTCCAAATACTGTATCACATTACGACACTTCCTGGCATCGTTAAGGCCCCGTACATTCCAGGACAAAATCGAGATCTGATCTACAACAGCAGTTGACATCACATACCGTAAGGGCCCCACAGGACCCAATAACCAAATACAGGGCATCCAACTCCCAGCGACAGCCAACGATAGGTCCACGCCCCAAGGCACGGGACGACCTCCACATACACTCCATGCACTTCCCAATCATCTCCAAAACAACCAAACAAGAACACAACAACTCCCCCCCAATCGACCCATCCATGAAGCAAGCACTCAGGACAGTCTACGCGCCACTCGCCGCCCAGCCATACCACGTGACCCACAACTCGCACATGTGCTACGCACGCAGAATGCGTCCCGGCACGTGGCAGCCTAAAATGGCGGCCAGCGCACTCGGGCCCAGAATGGACGAGAGCTCGGATCCCAGAACCCATCACATAAGATAGGAAAGTGGAACAGCCCGGATAGCGGGCGCAGCGCGATTTCCGTGCACTCAAACAACAGTAGCAGCTACCAAAAAGGTCCAAGCAAACAATCATGGATAGCGACAGCCCCCCCCCATCCACCCACCTGACACCACCCCAACTATCAGGCCGCATACACCCCCCCCCCCCCTCAGCACACATCCAGTCAACCAACATAGGACTAGAATCCAAACAAAAGGTAACCATGGGGCACACCCTCCGGGGAACCTTCCAGAGGTGCACGACGCCACTCCCTCACGCCACGCCAGTGTCCGCGCCAACGAGTATCAGGCGGCCCCAGGCGCAGCGCGGGGGGGTGGGTGCCCAGAGCGCGACATCCCAGAACACCATCCTGCGGTGCCATCCCAACCCCACGTAGACTGCAAATCAACGCACCCACTCATCGTAATACAAGCACAACCCACGCATCAGCAGAAAACGGACAATAGCTAGGCCGCAAATACTGAGCAGGCAGCCAACAGGTCTCAATACAAAAGTCACACGTCCACAATACTTCAAGAACCGGAAGAAAGATACACAAAGTCCAAAGTCACCAGAATCAGGCGACCTCCTCCTCAGCAGCCGATTGTTCCCCCTCCGGATCACGATCGTCACCACGATCCGCAGCAGCGCGCTCGCGCTGGAGGCGCTTCGCAAAGTCCTCAGCGTGCTGTGGGTTGGTGAAAAAATGTTGTTTAGCCTGATGCGTCACTCTAAGTTTAGCCGGATAAAGCAAGGCGTAGTCCACTTGAAGGTCCCGAAGCTTCCTTTTCACCCCCAAAAACTTCCGACGCTGGTCCTGCACCATCGGTGTGAAGTCGGGGTACATGGTAAAAGACACCCCTTCGAAGGAGAGAGCCCTTTTAGTGCGGGCGGCCTGGAGAGCAGCGTCTCGATCACGATAATTCAAGAGGCGCGCAATGATGGGACGCGGTGCAGCCCCAGAGGCCGGACGAGGTCCCAACGTCCGATGCGCTCTCTCGACGATGAACTGGGACGAGAAAACTTCCGTCCCAATGGCGCCCAACAGTAGCCTCTCCACATAAGTCTCCATTTTGCCCACATTCGTGGACTCCGGCACACCTACTATGCGCACGTTGTTGCGCCTACTCCTCGCCTCCAACTCCTCGTTCTTGGCGGCAATAACACGCAAAATATTGTCCATTCTCGCCAGCTGGGTGGTATGGGTGGCCGTCGTGTCATCCTGGTCCGAAATGCGCTGTTCTGCCGCCGTCAAGCGCTCCTCATGCACGTCCAATTTCTGGACGACCGCATCCATGCGCGACGATATCTTGTCCACTTTGTCCACTATAGTGGCGAACCCCTGCCTCATCTCTTGCATCATTTGGGCAAAGTCCGGCGGAGGTGGGTGCGGGACACTCTCAGCGACATTCGGGGGGGGGGACCGCGAGGCCCCAGCTTCCTGGAGCGAACGCGTCCCACGTTTGGCCCCGCCAGAGTCAAAGGACAGTTTGGACTGTTTAGTGTCCGGCTTCCCCATAACGGTGGTACAGAAGGGAAACGAGGCAAATGGGAATCAGGATACAGTTCGGCCAAGGGACCCGGCCAAGCAATAAGCGGCTCGAATCGTGGGGGCACGAGCAGGCCAGCGCGCCCCGCCACTCCCAACGATGAGTAAAGGCCGTCGCCGTTCCCAGCCCAAGGAGGGAAAACCTTCAAAAACCAAGTGTTAAATCCGTTGTACCTCCGCGGGTGATGGTATCTGGGCTGGCAGGCGGGAGAGCCGAGAGATAAGTCCGACAGCAGGGGAGAGCCAAGCGTCTCGCCCGGCCAGCGTACGGACCTGGCGGAGAAGGGCGGAGCTAGGCCTACACCCCACGTGCAGAGCCCCGGACTGGCATGAACAGTGACGCCGGGCAAGAGGGCATCAGATCTCCAGAGCGCGAGTCGGAGAAACCTTTGGGCCCTCGTAACTTCGGCCAGCAACCTCCGAACGGCTTAGGAGTTGGACCGTGGGTGGACAGCCGATATCCCAACCAAGCCGTGGGGTCAGTTCAAGGCGCAGCGATGGTAATCAGGATACCTAGGCGGATAATAGCTCCGGGCAGCGGGAGCCTCACGACAGTGCGGCCATTCCGCAGTGCGCCCTCTAGCGCCCCCCTCATTTATCCAGAAAACTTGCCATAGATCTCAAACCATCGTCTTGAGCTATACATGTGTATAGACTGGCGATGTCTAGTACCATCATGCAGTAAGTGTCCTTCCAAGCAATATTGTCCATAAGAGTCAAAAAATGTTTAGTGTCTCTAAGATAAGAGGGCAATGACATGACCAATGGAGAAAGAAATGAGTCCACATAAATGGAGAGGTTTTCAGTGAGGCTACCGTTGGAAGCGACTATGGGCCTTCCCGGTGGATTTAATATGTCCTTATGTACCTTGGGAAGGTAGTAAAAAGTGGGAATGACTGGGCTGAGGCAACGCAGAAACAAATATTCATCTGTGCTGAGCATAGTATTATTGTACCATTTAGATATCATGTCGTGGTACTCACCCACACTTTTATTATAGTCTTTTTCACCCACGATAGTATATGTTTCCATATCTCCCAATAGTCGTTTGGGCTCATTTTCATATTGTGCCGTAGTAAGCAGAACAATGTTCCCCCCTTTCTCAGAGGGTTTGCAAACCAAGCTGGAATCAGAGCACAGAGTTTGTAGAGCAATTTGCTGTTGATTGGTGAAATTGTCGTTAGACGAGGTGTACTGTTTCACCCTGCGTAGTCTGGTAAGATCTCTCAGGACAGCGTCCGAGAAGATGTCAATGGCGTCAGTGCTCATGATGGGCATAAAGGTGGATGCCGGTTTGAATTCACTGCAACCACCTTTTTGTTGGATATTGGAAATGGTCAGTATCTGAGTATTAGTTACTTCACCTTCTTGGCCCAAATTGATCTCTTGGTCAAGACTCTCCATAGCTCGAGGACCTCCTAGGTCACAGCATCTGAGACTTTCAGTGGTACTTGCGCTCCGGGACACAGAGCTCTCAATGTGCGGTTTTAATTTGAAGAATTTATGTAATTTCAACTTTCTCGTGAACTTAAAAATATCAAGGATTGCTATCTCAGCTATGTCATCAAGGGTGCGTCCTCACATGATTATAGGATTCCGGGCTATGTAGCTTTGCTATGTAGAGTATATTTACTCGTGTTCTTTGCATACATGTATCCACTTGTGTTCATATGGTTTCCTGCATCATGGAGCGTTTTATTTCTGTCAGCACCCTATATGTAGTCCTGTTCACCTGTTCACTTGGTATGCCCATCCATGGCGATTATATGTAAGAAGGACTATTTGTGCCCATTATGGGCATGACTACTCATGTAGCCCCCAGATTTCATGGTGGGATTTGCACCACTGGTGTATGTGTATATATATTTCGTGTATATATTTCATCTAATTTTGTGACACAACAGTATTTTGCTACACCATTCCAAAATGGTGGTTTCATTTGTAACCATGTACATAGTCCTTTTTTGCTTTCCATTGTTATAGCGGAAGTAGGATCTTTGATTTAAACGAGTTGAACCCTCGCCCTTTCCATATCTTGACGAAGCCCTCTGGTGAAACGCGTCGTATGCTGTAAAGTTCCCTAATAAAATCTACGTGGAACTACCCCCTGTGTGTGCTGCTTTCCTTACGAACAAACGGTTCGTGGATGTTCTGAAGCTGTAATAAATACAACGGGTACACCCCCGTTTGGCGTGCACCCGCTCACGAGTGCAACCGGCTGGTGTTTTGAGCCTTGCATATATATATATATATATATATATATATATATATATATATATATATATATATATATATATATATATATATATTTATTCACTGAAAAAATCATAGGTTTCAGGGGTGTTATAGTTAGGTGGACATTTTACCCATACAAAACCATTGAAATTCCTCCGTTATAGTTAGTTGTACTAAGTCATCAGTGATGTCATTTGAGATGTCATCAGTGATGTCATCAGGGATGCCACTGCCCATGTCATGAATGATGTAATATGTAACATCAGCAGTGGATTGCGGGCGCACGAGTTATACTTAGTACGACTACCTATAACGGAGGAATTCAATGTTTTTTATGAGTGAAATGTCTAGCTAACTATAACACCCCTGAAACCTATGTTTTTTTCTGTGAATTTCTAAGGTTTTTTAAATGATAATTCCTAACTATAACCTGCCTAAAACCTATGGTTTTTTCAGTGAATTTCTAACGTTTTTTAAATGATAATTCCTAACTATAACCTACCTGAAACCTATGGCTTTTTCAGTGAATTGCAAAGTTTTTTTAAATGTCAATATCTAACTACAATATCCCTATAACCTATAGTGTTTGTTAAGTACAATTTAAAAACACGTCTATACTTTTTATAGTACAAACAGTGTTTTATAACTTATAATTATACCTCCTGGTTTTATGGTATTTATTTTTTGGATATTTCCATCTGTATTTATCCATATTTTTTTTAAATAATTGTATGTGTATTTACCCATATATATTTCGGATTTTGTAAAAAAATGAATCTGAAATTAGTATATTTCCACATTTTACTGATAAATATGCACTCATGGCTGAAAGACTGACCGTTTTCACTCACGTAAACACTCTTAGATGATAAATTATACACAACCTTCATATTAAAAGGTGTAAGTTTTCTTATTCGAGGATATATATTGCTCTTTAAGGCTCTATACTTCAAGTCTATTATCGTTCATACCCTTTTACTTTTAGAACAACAGACCTATTGGCCTACTACTCATCATTGACAGCATTTATAAACGCTCAAAAAATAACCCAATTTTCATATTTATCCACACTTTAAAATAACTACACAGAGGAAAATAAATACTTTTCTGTCTGCATTTATCTGTAAAAATCAGTGAAAACATAAATCAAGGAGCCCTATTTATAATTTAAGAATATTTTCAACTTAATTAGCAGTAATTAACATATAAGTGTGGTAAAAGTATGACGCAGCACCTACAATAACTGACTTTCAAGAACAGCGTTCACAGTTCGATTCCAAAGTCCATCAGCATCTTAGCCCTTCACTATTCACTGTAGGTAACACCTTGCCTAATCTTCCCAACGCCCCAAGCGCCGGAACACCTTTCTGGGGGTAGCTTTAAGCTTTACAAATGCTGGCATTTTTTTTATTCAAAAGCATAGTGATAACAAATGTGAATACGTTTTCTTTTTCTTCTATTGTAAACAATATTTTTTTATGTCTTCTATTTAGATGTTTTTAATCATGAGAATGCAAAGGACACAGTTTACCGGGTAACAATTTTTAAACTCTCCAACGTATGTAGATAATAATGACCTTATACATGTTACTATGGAAATCGAAACCTTTACAGCTTCACAGCTTGTAACTTTTCCCAACATGTGCACAAGTAAAACAGTTAAAACGTGAGCACTTGTAAACTGTAAAACGTGACATCTACATAGGCAGAGCCGAATCTTCCTTCCATAGTCTACTAAACAACCAAAAACTATATAAACCACACCTATTATGCGATTAGTTTAGTTTTTGTGAGTTATTTCTGCGTCGCCAATCTGTGATGCAGGTTCCCTTTTCTAGCATCGGATTCTTGTTTTGTGTCAACAAACATATTCCAGAGTTGTAAGTTGTTTCATTATGGCATAGTAGATGGTTATAATTTGTTGCTATTTGTCAATATTTAAACATTTATATCTAGAAAAAAGTGTTATTGCATGTTTTTCCCTTTTTCTCTGTAACGTCAGCAGCTTGTTTTCAGAAACAGATAGATTACAACAAACATTGCTCCTTTTCTGGCTCCTTTCAGCTTATATATTGTGACTTTCTATATTATAATATTGACACTGTACTTCGCTTCAGAGGTGTTGTTGACCTGTTGGCGCAAACCCTAAACCTTTACAATCAACGTCACCACCTTCCAGTGGTTAGTGTGCTTTCCCCTAGGGATCATATACTGTTAATATGTATATTATAATATTAACAGTTATGCTGATCTCAGTGGCGTTCATGACCCGTCGGCACAAAGAGTAAAGATATATAAGCAACGTCACCAGCTTCGGGTTTTTAGTCTGTTCCCCCCTTTTGATCATATACTGTTCATATATATATTATAATTTTCACAGTCATGATCTCAGAGGAGTTTATGACCTGTCACCACAAAGATCAAACTTTTTGACCTCCCAGAGAAAAGAAGCTCAGAAAATAATTACCGCTCAAATGTATTTCGTTATGGATGTTCTGTTAAACAGATACATTTATATTCCTTTTCTTTTTACTGTAACAATGGTATCAATTGTTATATTGTTGTAGATTGTCCTATTGTTACAGAAGAGGAATAGGAGATTTTTCGGCACCATCTGTAATACAGCTTACGAAACATTAAAACGTACTTGCTCAGATATTTTTTTCAGGGAGCATATTTTACGAAATTGCAGAATAAAAAATATAGCTTTCATACATACTTTGTTACTTTAAATATTTGATAAACCTCTGAATGTTATTTTCTAATTTCTATTCTTCTTATTTGCGGTTCCTATTCACCTTCTCCCTAAAGAATATATAGGACCAGTTCTGTATATTATATTAGTACTATCCTATATATTCTTAAGTGAGTATGTGATTTGTTAGTGGAACAGTGTGCGACCTCTAAGCACCCCGACAGAACGTTGCTGAATTTTACAGAATACAAATTTGAAAAATAGTAATGCATACATTTCTATGTAATATGAAGTCACTGGTATTTAACAGTTTTTTACTTGTTCTCCTGACCTCAGATAATGTAGTGCGGGAGTGTTTGTTGTAGCACTTCTATTATACTTTATCTAAAAGTAACTGATGCCCTCTTACATTATCAAAAATATGGGGCAACACTTTTACAAACTATAGCAGAAAAAAGGAGGGTATGGCCACGCTTAACTGATATTTTATGAAATTCCATTTTTAATTGTCACCCGTTTCATATCATACCCATACAGCGTCAGTTTCTGAAGAAAGTTTATTTGTATTTGCACGGCTCATAATCTGTTGGATGCACAACTCCAGCGCCTTTTGTGCACAACTTCTACGTGTTTTGGAGCCGGCATTGCTTTTCCACATGGGGAGCTACTAACATGCAGCTCCCCATGTGGAAAAGCAATCTGGTTTAGATTTTGAAAGAGAGAACAGATTTCCTTGCTATGGGAGGGCGGGATGGGCACCCCGGGACACTGCAGGAGCCGGCCCTCCCACAATACATTAAGCCCTGGGGAGTGGTGGGTCCTGGGCTTTGGGGACCTTGGAGCCCCCGAACCATTTTTTTGCCCAGGGGATGATGGGGCCCTCGAGTGCTCCAGGAGGGTGGCCACGCAGTCCCCTCCCACAATACATAAAGCAACAGGGGGTGGTGGTCCCCAGGACTTTGGGGACCTTGGAGCCCCTCCAACCATGGTTTTTGTAGCCCCGGGAGATGACGATCCCTGGGGCTAGGGGGCTCCTCTGGGCCCCCCATAAAATTTAATAATTTTGCCCCCGGGATTTGGCCCCCCCCCCGGGGGCTAATTATGAAACAAGCTTGCTGCTACCGAGGCACAAAATGGCTGCCAACAGTTAATAGTTTCGAATGTTGACAACCACTTGACAGCCAATTTGCATTCAGCGTGTGATCAGAAAGGTGCGCTTATGATACACTCACGGTGCGCTCTTAGTCCGCGGATCCACCACGCCCATAGATATATATATATGCTTTTAACTGTCATTTTCTCAGGAACTACTGAACAGATTGACACTATTTAAGCAAAAGGCACTAGTCTGAACTGAGGACTACATCTATGCCAAATTTGGCGTAATTCCGTTTCAGCAGTTCGGGCTGTAACTGTGGCTAAAGGTCCTATTGGAAATTGCATTGGGAAAACATGTTATGGGACCCCAATTTTTTCTCGGCCCCCGCTTGACAAATCACCCGAGACTTTCAGGATAGGAGCGGCCCCACCAGTTTTGAAAATTTCGCAAAGATTTGTCAACCGGCGCCAAAGTTATTCCAAATAGAATGTTGCGGATTTCCTACAGAAAATAGGTCCTAACTATAACTACCTACTGGCGACCGCCAGTAGGTAATATATATATGATGTACACATCAGGATATTGGCAGTGTTCTTTTCCCTGAGTCGCCTCCATAGATTCATCGAACTACTTGGTTTTCACCCATTCCAGCATCGCCCGATACCGGAACTGTGCATTCTGGGACATGCAGTCCATCGCTACACAATGGACTGTAGTTTGGGCGCACCAATCCACTTGGAGGTAGAGTGACAGGGTTTAACCAATCAGCACAGAGCGGGACACATTTCATCAGGGACTGAGCATGCCTCCTGCAACACTTACCTGGCACTGAAGAAGGCCTGACGGCCTAAATGCATTTGCCTTTGTGAATTCTGAAATAAAGCGGCCTCCTTGATGTTCCCCCGCTGTGGCTTCCACTTTTTTCTTGTAAAGGAGGTATTTGTGATATATATATAAAAAATGCACTATCTGCAAGGCATGCAAGAATGGGTGTAACAAAACCCAATACATGGTGCCCTTTAAGACCAAGCCCGTACTGATTAAAAAACGCATGTCTTGCAGAACTGAATTTGCAATGTATGTGCTGCAGTGCCCATGTGATCTCCGGTATGTAGGCAGCACCGCCTGCCGGTGCACAAGCGGGTACTGAAGCACATAAGGGCCATTGTGGGGAAAGACCAAACATACCCAGTGGCCCGCCACTTTGAAAGTCTGCACAACAGTGACCCTTCTGTCCTATCATACTATGCCATTGACTGTGTCATGCCACTTAAGAGAGGAGGAGACAGAGAGGCACAGCTCCGATAATTGGAGACCAGGTACATAATAGAACTTGACAGCAAGGCCCCACGGGGCCTTAATGCAAGTGAAGATTTATACACATGTTTGTAGATATCCAACTGAGCAATAACATACCTGAGTCCAAAAAGATTGTTTTACATATTGTGCAGTCCATACCTCCTTCATAATATGAGTTTTTATGAATAATGAATACTGTCTTTCAACAGGAATTAGCATGATGACATCGTGAATGATGTGAGGATAAACAAGAATACATAATAACCTCCTCCCACATTTTCCCTTTTTTCCATGATTTTTTAAAAAACATATAGAAGATCAAGAATTATTAATTACACAATTGCACTTTTTTGCACATAGGGTTTAGGGAAACCATTGATGAGGAATGTTTAGAATTGATTTGGAGTTTACATGAAATGTTGCGAAGATTGTCTTTTTTACAATGAGATGCAATTAGATCTCTTTTTTTTCCCCTTTTTTCTGAAATCAAATTGTGCCTCTTGGTTGTATATAGATATAGTTCATCTATTGGTTGTGTATTTTCTGTACAAATTTTATTGAAGTTGTACAATTAATTTCTTGCTAAATAATATTTGTAGCTAGGTAGCAAGTTTTTGGAAGAAAACATATGGACACTTTGTCTTTTGTTGTAGATAATGTATATATTACAATGATAATGAATTGTTTTTTATGCATGTTTATATATATAATATATTTTTCCATGTCTTTTATAATGTACAGTTTTGTATATATTGAGATAATTTATAAATTGCATGCTTTTGCACAACGTATATATTTTGCACATTTTCACGACCAAGAAATGTTATCTAAACGAGGGCACTATGCCCTTTATTTTACAACTGAGCGTCATCTGCTATATTAAGAAAATGAATAGCAAGGGGTTAATTGTAGGCAGGCCAGGATTATACAGTGCCGCCCCCTTTTTGTGCTCCATAAATGCCCTCATCTATGTCAAGCAATGTATCATGTGATCAAGCCTCTGGCTAGATGCGAAACGCGTCATGCGGGCTTGCTGGGTTTTATTTTGTAAACTGGATTAAAATCACGGCACCTTATACTGGGTCTGACTTGTTCGTTTGGAGAACAGTCTGGAATTGACTGTGATGCTGCGTGAGTGGTGTTGAACGAAGAGAAAGCAATATATATATATATATATATATATATATATATATATATATATATATATATATATATATATATCCAACACTCGCAGTCCCAACTTCAGGAAAGAGCCAGATGAAACCACCATCGTGTGCATCAGATGTTTTATTTCGAAGGACAGCGTGCCAGCAAAAGAATTCTTTGAAGTGCAAAAATAATAATCCCAAATTCAAGCCAAACGCCTTTCGAGTTGCTCTCTTCATCAGTGGCTTAATGGCAGTGCAGGGGGAAACTGTTTTACTGGTGCTTCTTTTCATAGCGTGGCTCCAGGGCCTTCTTGGAGACGTAGTCCACACCAACATGAAAACCTTTGTAGGTACGTTTCTCACAACACCAAATGTCCAGCAATAACGGTGCACATTCAAAAGTCTGTTGCCCTGCTTTCTTGCTGTGATTCCTGAGGTGAGCACACACCTTACTGCATTGGTGCGCGTTCATTGTCATCCGCTTCTCGCAGCATCTCATGACGCTGCCACGGACCTGCTTCAAAAGGCAGTCGGCTCTCTCCCCCGACCCGGGCAGGCCGTTGCAAAAATCCAAAACTCGCAGTCCCAACTTCGGGAAAGAGCCAGATGAAACCACCATCGTGTGCATCAGATGTTTTATTTCGAAGGACAGCGTGCCAGCAAAAGAATTCTTTGAAGTGCGCAAATAATAATCCCAAATTCAAGCCAAACGTGTTTCGAGTTGCTCTCTTCATCAGTGGCTTAATGGCAGTGCAGGGGGAAACAGTTTTACTGGTGTTTCTTTTCATAGCGTGGCTCCAGGGCCTTCTTGGAGACGTAGTCCACCACAACATGAAAACCTTTGTAGGTACGTTTCTCACAACACCAAATGTCCAGCAATAACGGTGCACATTCAAAAGTCTGTTGCCCTGCGTTCTTGCTGTGATTCCTGAGGTGAGCACACACCTTACTGCATTGGTGCGCGTTCATTGTCATCCGCTTCTCGCAGCATCTCATGACGCTGCCACGGACCTGCTTCAAAAGGCAGTCGGCTCTCTCCCCCGACCCGGGCAGGCCGTTGCAAAAATCCAAAACTCGCAGTCCCAACTTCGGGAAAGAGCCAGATGAAACCACCATCGTGTGCATCAGATGTTTTATTTCGAAGGACAGCGTGCCAGCAAAAGAATTCTTTGAAGTGCAAAAATAATAATCCCAAATTCAAGCCAAACGCGTTTCGAGTTGCTCTCTTCATCAGTGGCTTAATGGCAGTGCAGGGGGAAACTGTTTTACTGGTGCTTCTTTTCATAGGACGTCTCCCGCCCGGTTGGGCGTGGCTCCAGGGCCTTCTGGGAGACGTAGTCCACACCAACATGAAAACCTTTGTAGGTACGTTTCTCACAACACCAAATGTCCAGCAATAACGGTGCACATTCAAAAGTCTGTTGCCCTGCTTTCTTGCTGTGATTCCTGAGGTGAGCACACACCTTACTGCATTGGTGCGCGTTCATTGTCATCCGCTTCTCGCAGCATCTCATGACGCTGCCACGGACCTGCTTCAAAAGGCAGTCGGCTCTCTCCACCGACCCGGGCAGGCCGTTGCAAAAATCCAAAACTCGCAGTCCCAACTTCGGGAAAGAGCCAGATGAAACCACCATCGTGTGCATCAGATGTTTTATTTCGAAGGACAGCGTGCCAGCAAAAGAATTCTTTGAAGTGCAAAAATAATAATCCCAAATTCAAGCCAAACGCGTTTCGAGTTGCTCTCTTCATCAGTGGCTTAATGGCAGAGCAGGGGGAAACTGTTTTACTGGTGCTTCTTTTCATAGGACGTCTCCCGCCCGGTTGGGCATGGCTCCAGGGCCTTCTGGGAGACGTAGTCCACACCAACATGAAAACCTTTGTAGGTACGTTTCTCACAACACCAAATGTCCAGCAATAACGGTGCACATTCAGAAGTCTGTTGCCCTGCTTTCTTGCTGTGATTCCTGAGGTGAGCACACACCTTACTGCATTGGTGCGCGTTCATTGTCATCCGCTTCTCGCAGCATCTCATGACGCTGCCACGGACCTGCTTCAAAAGGCAGTCGGCTCTCTCCCCCGATCCGGGCAGGCCGTTGCAAAAATCCAAAACTCGCAGTCCCAACTTCGGGAAAGAGCCAGATGAAACCATCATCGTGTGCATCAGATGTTTTATTTCGAAGAAACGTACCTACAAAGGTTTTCATGTTGGTGTGGACTACGTCTCCCAGAAGGCCCTGGAGCCACGCCCAACCGGGCGGGAGACGTCTTATGAAAAGAAGCACCAGTAAAACAGTTTCCCCCTGCACTGCCATTAAGCCACTGATGAAGAGAGCAACTCGAAACGCGTTTGGCTTGAATTTGGGATTATTATTTTTGCACTTCAAAGAATTCTTTTGCTGGCACGCTGTCCTTCAAAATAAAACATCTGATGCACACGATGGTGGTTTCATCTGGCTCTTTCCCGAAGTTGGGACTGCGAGTTTTGGATTTTTGCAACGGCCTGCCCGGGTTGGGGGAGAGAGCCGACTGCCTTTTGAAGCAGGTCTATGGCAGCGTCATGAGATGCTGCGAGAAGCGGATGACAATGAACGCGCACCAATGCAGTAAGGTGTGTGCTCGCCTCAGGAATCACAGCAAGAAAGCAGGGCAACAGACTTTTGAATGTGCACCGTTATTGCTGGACATTTGTTGTTGTGAGAAACGTACCTACAAAGGTTTTCATGTTGATGTAGACTACGTCTCCCAGAAGGCCCTGGAGCCACGCCCAACCGGGCGGGAGACGTCCTATGAAAAGAAGCACCAGTAAAACAGTTTCCCCCTGCACTGCCATTAAGCCACTGATGAAGAGAGCAACTCGAAACGCGTTTGGCTTGAATTTGGGATTATTATTTTTGCACTTCAAAGAATTCTTTTGCTGGCACGCTGTCCTTCGAAATAAAACATCTGATGCACACGATGGTGGTTTCATCTGGCTCTTTCCCGAAGTTGGGACTGCGAGTTTTGGATTTTTGCAACGGCCTGCCCGGGTCGGGGGAGAGAGCCGACTGCCTTTTGAAGCAGGTCCGTGGCAGCGTCATGAGATGCTGCGAGAAGCGGATGACAATGAACGCGCACCAATGCAGTAAGGCGTGTGCTCACCTCAGGAATCACAGCAAGAAAGCAGGGCAACAGACTTTTGAATGTGCACCGTTATTGCTAGACATTTGGTGTTGTGAGAAACGTACCTACAAAGGTTTTCATGTTGGTGTGGACTACGTATCCCAGAAGGCCCTGGAGCCACGCCCAACCGGGCGGGAGACGTCCTTTGAAAAGAAGCACCAGTAAAACAGTTTCCCCCTGCACTGCCATTAAACCACTGATGAAGAGAGCAACTCGAAACGCGTTTGGCTTGAATTTGGGATTATTATTTTTGCACTTCAAAGAATTCTTTTGCTGGCACGCTGTCCTTCGAAATAAAACATCTGATGCACACGATGGTGGTTTCATCTGGCTCTTTCCTGAAGTTGGGACTGCGAGTTTTGGATTTTTGCAACGGCCTGCCCGGGTCGGGGGAGAGAGCCGACTGCCTTTTGAAGCAGGTCCGTGGCAGCGTCATGAGATGCTGCGAGAAGCGGATGACAATGAACGCGCACCAATGCAGTAAGGTGTGTGCTCACCTCAGGAATCACAGCAAGAAAGCAGGGCAACAGACTTTTGAATGTGCACCGTTATTGCTGGACATTTGGTGTTGTGAGAAACGTACCTACAAAGGTTTTCATGTTGGTGTGGACTACGTCTCCCAGAAGGCCCTGGAGCCACGCCCAACCGGGCGGGAGACGTCCTATGAAAAGAAGCACCAGTAAAACAGTTTCCCCCTGCACTGCCATTAAGCCACTGATGAAGAGAGCAACTCAAAACGCGTTTGGCTTGAATTTGGGATTATTATTTTTGCACTTCAAAGAATTCTTTTGCTGGCACGCTGTCCTTCGAAATAAAACATCTGATGCACACGATGGTGGTTTCATCTGGCTCTTTCCCGAAGTTGGGACTGCGAGTTTTGGATTTTTGCAACGGCCTGCCCGGGTCGGGGGAGAGAGCCGACTGCCTTTTGAAGCAGGTCCGTGGCAGCGTCATGAGATGCTGCGAGAAGCGGATGACAATGAACGCGCACCAATGCAGTAAGGTGTGTGCTCACCTCAGGAATCACAGCAAGAAAGCAGGGCAACAGACTTTTGAATGTGCACCGTTATTGCTGAACATTTGGTGTTGTGAGAAACGTACCTACAAAGGTTTTCATGTTGGTGTGGACTACGTCTCCCAGAAGGCCCTGGAGCCACGCCCAACCGGGCGGGAGACGTCCTATGAAAAGAAGCACCAGTAAAACAGTTTCCCCCTGCACTGCCATTAAGCCACTGATGAAGAGAGCAACTCGAAACGCGTTTGGCTTGAATTTGGGGTTATTATTTTTGCACTTCAAAGAATTCTTTTGCTGGCACGCTGTCCTTCGAAATAAAACATCTGATGCACACGATGGTGGTTTCATCTGGGTCTTTCCCGAAGTTGGGACTGCGAGTTTTGGATTTTTGCAACGGCCTGCCCGGGTCGGGGGAGAGAGCCGACTGCCTTTTGAAGCAGGTCCGTGGCAGCGTCATGAGATGCTGCGAGAAGCGGATGACAATGAACGCGCACTAATGCAGTAAGGTGTGTGCTCACCTCAGGAATCACAGCAAGAAAGCAGGGCAACAGACTTTTGAATGTGCACCGTTATTGCTGGACATTTGGTGTTGTGAGAAACGTACCTACAAAGGTTTTCATGTTGGTGTGGACTACGTCTCCCAGAAGGCCCTGGAGCCATGCCCAACCGGGCGGGAGACGTCCTATGAAAAGAAGCACCAGTAAAACAGTTTCCCCTGCACTGCCATTAAGCCACTGATGAAGAGAGCAACTCGAAACGCGTTTGGCTTGAATTTGGGATTATTCTTTTTGCACTTCAAAGAATTCTTTTGCTGGTACGCTGTCCTTCGAAATAAAACATCTGATGCACACCATGGTGGTTTCATCTGGCTCTTTCCCGAAGTTGGGACTGCGAGTTTTAGATATATATATATATATATATATATCTATACCTACTGGCGGTCGCCAGTAGGTAGTTATAGTTAGGATCTACTTTCCATAGGAAATCCGCAACATTCTATTGGGAATAACTTTGGCGCCGGTGGACGAATCTTTGCGAATTTCTCAAAGTTCGTGGCCCGCTCCGCTCCTTCCCTGAAAATGTGGGGGGGATTCGTCAAGCGGGGGCTGAGATAAAAGGGGGGTCCCAAAACGTGTTTTCCCCATGTTAATTTCCATAGGGCGGTTGGTCTCACTTTTAGCCCGAAAGGCTGAATGGATTACCACCAAACTTGGCAAAATTGTAGGGACTGGTAGCCCGATGTGCCTTTGCTATGTCTCAAGATATGTGCTCCAGTGGATTTTGAGTAATTTAGGTTCAAAAAAATATATATATCTATGGCAGCGCCCCGATACGCGCACTGGGGAGCGCACCCGCTGCGCCACGCGAGGTGCGCACGGAAAGCTGATTCGCTCTCGGGTGTCTGTAAACATTCGAAACAGTCTGGAGCGGCCGCCATCTTGTGTCTCGGTAAAATCGAGACACAAGAGGTGGAAAATAAAAAGGGGGAAATGACCATAAGGGGGCAGGGATAGACCCCCCTGATCCCCTAGGTTTGATGTGGGGGCCATAAAAGGGCCCAGCGGGGCAAAAAAAAAAAAATTTATTTGCGCGGGGGTAGCGCCCGGTACGCGCACCGGGGAGCGGACCGGGGAGCAGACCATGGGCAAAAAAGAATGACAGAGTTTGTAAAAAATGTAGCCTTTTTTTTATAAATTGGAGGTAGTTCTAAAAAGAACTGTTTTTTTCTTTTTTTTGTTGTTTTATATTTTTTTTATTGTTTTTTTGATTTTTTTTTACTTTTTTGGGTTTTCTGAACAGTTTTATATTTTTTTGTATTTTTCATGGGGAGAAACGAAAAAACAGGGAATTGAAAATGGCTCAACTGGAGCAAAAAAAAAAATAAAAAAAATAATAAGGGTTTATTGGGGGATTTGTGGTTGTCCCCAGCAAGGACGATGAGCTTTACGCTCTGTTCTCGGTAGGAGATGGTCTTCCCACAATATTTACAGGTTATTCGGAAATCCGCAAACCGTGGCTGAATGCAAGGCATCGTCTCTCTTGCCTCTTGTCCCGACGGAGTGCGTTGCTTTCTTTTCGAGGTGGTGCTTGTAGTTTGGGGAGGGTTTCTGGCCAGTTCCCTCATCTCTGCAGCAGAATAGTTTATTGGATGCTTGCGCTGCATGTGTCTAATCATTGTGTTGTTTCCGAATGAATATTTTTTATTAGGGTTCCCCCTAGAAAGTTCCATGCCACAGATTAGGCAAGTCACCTTGGCTGCATTTACTTTTTTCTTCCCCTCTGGGATCGAAAAAAACTCCCATATAATGTGTGGTCTTGGCTGGTATGGGGTATTGTGTTCTTCAAGCCATCTTCTCCTCCCCTCCTCCTCCTCCTCCTCTTCCTCCTCTTGTTGACCACCAATGTAATCTTGTGGTGGTCCTCTTGGTGGTTGTGCTGGTGGTGGTGCAGATGCACCAGCTGCTGCTGCTACTGAAGCCATTATGTAGATCAAAAAGGTACAGAGAGGTACAATCAGGTCTTCCTCAGTCAAAGGACAAAGTCAGAATAAGGAAAAAAGGTGGGGTCTTTCATCTTTTTTTGAAAAAAAAAAGGCCTGAACCAATGAGAAGTGTTATATTCAGGTCACAAGACCAGGGATTTCATCATTATGAAACTAAAACTGTTCTGCACAAATTAAAAGTGTTATTTTCAGGTCACATGACCGACGCGCCCGGGGGCGTGCCCCGGGTCGCGTCGCGTAAGCGCGTTGGATGTTTACGTTGCGCGAGCGCATTTGCTCGAGTGCTTCCGGGTGCGCTTACGCCGTGCGTATCACGCGGACGCGGCTACGCGATACGTCACGATCATGTTTTCGTTCGCGACATTGGCGCTAACGGGATGCTTCCCGGTTCGCGCACCGGGGCACTTCAAACGACTACGCTCTCCGGGGCGCTCACCGGGGCGCGCCCCCGGAGCGCTCCAGGGTCAAAAATAAAAAAAAATAACAAATTGTTTAAAATACAAATAAAATATAGGATTCATACATTTTCAAAAATATTACATTTCATAGCTATAGACATTTGCTATTAACCAAATTTTGAAATTCAAAGAAAAAAACATAGGTTTGGGGATTTATATATAGATAGGAATTAGCATTTAAAAAACCTATGAAATTCACTGAAAAAACCATAGGTTTCACACCTGTTATAGTTAGGAATTAGCATTTAAAAAACTTATTAACTTCACTGAAAAAACCATAGGTTTCACACCAGTTATAGTTAGCTGGAAATTCTACTGACATAAATCCATTGAAATTCCACGTTATAGTTAGTTGGACTCACTATAACTTGCGCGTGTAATGCACTGCTGATGACGTCACATATTACATCACTCATGACATGGTCAGTGACATCACTCATGACATCACTGATGACGCCATCTTTGTGACAGAGTGACAGACCTCCTTTCAGTGTAATGTAACCCTTAAAACACATATTCGAAAATAGAAATTAACATTTTCAAAAAAATGGAGATATCCATACCAGTTACAACAACCAATTCAGTAATACCACCATCTATATACACATCCACTCATTCACCAACAGTTCTATATAGTCACTCCTACATATACTCACTCATCATATGTAGTGATACACCTATACATCTTGTTACACACTGACAGTCATCCAAAAGTTACTCACACACATACCCACATATGCAAATAAACTATTGAACATCCATTTATTTGCATATACAACTATACACACACTACCACCTTACTTCTAAGGAAACTTACACATACTTACTCTCTTAAACAATCACTTATAGAAACACATACTTATTTAAACAGGAACTCTTACAATCTCACATATACTCACTTATAAACATCAATACTCACATATACTAGATTAAAACATATGTCGTTACTGATAAAGACACTAGTGAGACAGTCATTCACTCACTAACACACACATATACACACGCATCCACCCATACAGTCCTGCACATATGCTGTCTTCAAAACACATACAAACAGTGAGTCAGTCATTGATGCATCTATGTGCTAAGTAATACCCCCACTAAACCATACAGAGACTCATACTGATACTAAAAAAACATCTAATAACCCATATACACACACATGTAGCTACTCACCAACCCATGCAGCCAATTATACACAAAGTGAAACACTGATACATATATTTAAATATTTAAACATTACTCGCTAATATATGTATTCACTAAGATACACTTAATAAGCCAGTTAACCAATCAATTATTTTAAAAAAATCATCCATTAAGACACTTATTTAAACATTTATTCTTCCATCGACCTTTACATACACATATATAAAACATATTTATTTTTCAGAAAGACACACATTCACTGGATGGTGTCATCAGTGATGTCTTGAGTGATGTCACTGACCATGTCATGAGTGATGTAATATGTGACGTCATCAGCAGTGCATTACACGCGCAAGTTATAGTGAGTCCAACTAACTATAACGTGGAATTTCAATGGTTTTATGTCAGTAAAATTTCCAGCTAACTATAACTGGTGTGAAACCTATGGTTTTTTCAGTGAATATATATATATATATATTCACTGAAAAGTTAGGTGGAAATTTTACTCGCATAAAACCATTGAAATTCGCACATTATAGTTAGTTGGGCTCACTATAACTTGCGCGTGCAATGCACTGCTGATGATGTCACATAATTCCTAACTATAACGTGGCTGAAACCTATAGTTTTTTCAGTGAATTTCAAAGGTTTTTTAAATGGTAATTCCTAACTATAACGTGGCTGAAACCTATGGTTTTTTCAGTGATAATTTTTAAATGTATTAATTTTTAGATTTTTAATACTGATTTACTACATTATTTTAAATTCTTTATTTTTAGATATTTTATTTTTTAAATTACATTACATATTTTAAATATAAATTTTTAAAAAAAATCACACCTCTCTGCAACGCAGCCCCCTGGCGCGTTTGCAGAGGGGGAACTAATTCCCCTTGCATACTGGGGGTCCCTGGGGGCCAACTAGCCCACCTGGAACCTCCAGTATGTGCCAGGGGGCTGCATTGCAGAGAGGTGTAATGAGGCCACACCCTTTTTTACAACTCTCTGCAACGCAGCCCCCGGGCGTGTTTGCAGAGGGGGAACTAATTCCCCTTGCATATTGGGGGTCCCTGGGGGCCAACTAGCCCACCTGGAACCTCCAGTATGCGCAAGGGGTCTGCATTGCAGAGAGGTGTAATGAGGCTATGCCCCTTTTTATACCTCTCTGCAACGCAGCCCCCTGGCGCGTTTGCAGAGGGGGAACTAATTCCCCTTGCATACTGGGTGTCCCTGGGGGCCAACTAGCCCACCAGGAGCCTCCATTATGTGTCAGGGGGCTGCATTGCTTTGCCCCGGGGGCCGTGGTCCCCGGGCAGTGTGGGGGGGATTGGGGATTCCCCACACTTCTTTATCACTATGGCCCCGCGATGTAGTCCCCCGGGGGGGTAATTTGAAAAAAAAACAGACCAGGTTTTAAAAAAAATAGAATTGGGCCATGGGGGTCCTTGTGGGACCACCTGGGCATGCCTAGGGGGTCAGGGTGTGTCTACCCTGTCCCCTTTTTGTGTTCTACACGTTTGTTTTTCTGCTTTCTTGTGCCTCGGTCTACCGAGCACAAGATGGATTCCAACACTTCCTGGTTTGAAGTGTTGACAGCCAATGAGCATGCAGCTTTCTCGAGAAGGCATGCTGATTGGCTGCCACTGTCTGTCATCACTCCAAAACAAAAATTGTTGGCAGCCATCTTGTGCCTCGGTAGACTGAGGCACAGGAAAGCAGAAAAACAAACATGTAGAACTCAAAAAGGGGGCAGGGTAGAAGCACCTTGACCCTCTAGGCCTGCTCAGGGGGTCCCACAAGGACCCCCAAGGTCCCCCCAATGTATTTTTTTTTCGTAAAATTGCGGGGTGCACGCACGGTGCACACTTATAGATATATTTATATTTTTTCCTTTCAATTTTCTCAGGAACTACTGGAGGATTTACACCATTTAAGCAAAAAGGTGATCTGCGAATCAGACTCTACCATTTTGCCAAATTTCTTGTAATTCCGTTCAGCCGTTCGGGCTGTAGCCGTGTCTAATCGTCCTATGGAAAATAACAAGGGGAAAACACGTTTTGGGACCCCCCTTTTTCTCAGCCCCCACTTGACGAATCCCCTCAAAACTTTCAGGGAAGGAGCGGAGCGGGCCATTTTCTTTGAGAAATTCGCGAAGATTCATCAACCGGCGCCAAATTTTTCCCTTCTTTTTTTATTGAGAATTTACCAGACACAGTGTAAAAGCATTAAGTTCATTATATAGAGAATTATAAATACATTCTAAATACATTTTATCCAGCAGTGTACAAAAATACAAAAAATAGAGAGAAGCATTAAAAAGCCGATTGGTTAAAATCTGATTAACCCCACGAACCAGTTCCTACATCCTAGTAGCCCTCCAGGCAGCCACGGGAGCCCAAAACTTTAGACCAATATCTCGTGTTTTTTTACCCTTAAGCTCATACAGAGCCGCCTCTACATTGTGCATACCTAAGAGTCTGAACAGCCACATTTGAAATGTTGGAGCCTCCGTATTTTTCCAAGCAGCTGATATTAGAATACGGAGTACAGCTGTAGAGATGAATACCAGAGCTTCAGTCTCAGCATTGAGATCAAGTTTACTTTCACATCCTGCAATCATCAATGTTGGGGATAGATTTATTTTAACATCTAGCAGCCCCTCCCAAAATACCTCAATCTCCTTTTTGATCAGTTCAAGTTTTTTACACTGATAGAACATATGTATGAGATCAGCTGGACCCTTTAAACATCTGGGACATCTGTTATCTAACCTTTTACCCCAATCCAATAACTTAGAGGTGGTGTAATATAAATTAAACAGTGTTTTAAAATGTTGCGCTTTCAAATTAGAGGAGCGTATGAATCTTTTATCCATCGATAGTGCCCTATCAAGGTCCATATCCGGATCTTCCAGTTTCGCAGCCCATGCTGCCTCCGTTTTTACCATATCATCCTGAGTTTCCTCCATGAAAATCCTATAGATTCCTTTGATTCTTCGCCCTCCCCCCTTCAAGTAATCCAATATGCTGCACTTATTGCCTAGGGTAATACGGGGCCTTTTTGATTTAATTATACTAACCACTTGGGCATACTTATAGTCTTGATTACCACGGAGGGAATATCTCTGTTTAAGATCTTCTAGGGATCTGATCTCATCCCTGGCCATGATATGCCCCAGTGTCAAAATACCCTGTCGTTCCCAGTGTTTTCAGCTACCATCATTGCACAAGTTAAGGGATAAGCCAGAGTGCCAGAGGGGAGTATGCGGATTGAATCCGTGAATTTCCAGGAATTTCTGCTCTACTGCCCAGACCCCCCAAATACTTTCCATTGTTTTATACCTCGCTTTTTTATAGTACCGTCTCTCTGTTCTCCTTAGTAATACACTGGTTGCCTCCCTACCTAATATCAACTCAAAGATAGAGGGGATGGCATCCTGCCTATTGAGGGTGTTTGATTCATTTACCAAAGGATCAAATAGAATTGCCATCTGCGTCAAGAGACAGGACCAGTGATAATACCTAAGATTCGGCAATCCCAAACCTCTTTCCTGTGGCAGGGATCATACATTTTAAGGATCTTCTGACTTTACCATATTGCCACAGAAAATTCATAAATATGGCTTCTATTTCTTTGATAAGTTTTTTCTCTATCAGAAAGGGGATTGCCCGACATTTATATAAAATCGTGGGGAACATAGTCATTTTAATAACGTTGGCGCACCCTAGTATTGAAATATGTAGTGTGTCCATCCTTTTCAAATCTGCCTCCATTGATTTCATTAGAGGGGTGAAGTTGTCTCTGAAGATGTGCTCCGGCTGAGCGTTAATCGTCACCCCTAAATACACCACGAGTCGACAAATCTAGAATCTGATTTGGCTATATTCACAGAGCAAGGCACCTGGGTCTTTCCCTCATTTAAACGATATCCTGACTGTTCCCCGAATAACTTAGTGATGTTAACCACTTCCCACAAAGCTGCATCGGGTTCTGTAGAGATGACCGCCAAATCATCAGCATATGTCAAAATTTTTGTTTTGAATCCCTTAGTAACTACAGGTTTAATTGCAGGGTTATCCATTATCTGGTGTATTAAGGGATCTATATAAAGCGCAAATAAGGTGGGTGAACACGGACACCCCTGCCTCGTTCCACGTGTGATTTAGATCTTCTCAGAGCTTTCACCCATCATTTGAATCTTGGCAACAGGACTTGAATACATTGCCTTAATAGCCTTCTGGAATCTTGATCCAAACCCCCTTTCCTCAAGCACTCCCCACAGAAAATGCCACCTAACGCGGTCAAATACTTTCTCCGCATTGAGGAGGATCATTGCAACCCCCCCCCCCCAGCAGCATGGATGTCGAACAGCGTAATTACCCATCTAATATGGTCCGTAGTACCCCTACCCGGGATAAAACCATGCTGCCAGGGGGAAACCATGGTCCCAATGATCCTCCCCAACCGGATTGCCATATTTTAGCATATAATTTGTTGTCCGTATTCATCAGAGATATGGGCCTATATGAGCCTGGATTTTCTTTGGGCTTCCCCTTTTTATGAAACACCACTATATTGGTGCTCTTCCATGATTCCGGGATTTCGCCCGTATTTATGATCGCGCTAAATAAATCCATACGGAGTGGGGATTTTTCGACTGATAGCTTTTTATATAGCTCCACGGGTATGCTGTCGGGCCCGCTGCCTTCCCTGTTGCTAGATCTTGTAAGGCCGGTGATATCTTTTTCAAGGGTTTCTCCATGACCCTTAACCAATTTAGTTCCCAACTCCCCCCGCTCTGCCCTTGGGATCTCTGCAGTTAATTCCTTCTGATACAATGCTTGATAATACCTTTTAAAAATATTAAAGATTTCCATTGGCTCCTCATAGCTCCGGCCCTGCTCTACAATGCGCGTAACTACATTTTTGGAGGCTACCTGTCTAATACGGAGTGCAAGTGCCCTCCCTGCTTGTTCCCCTGTTTCATAGAGCCTGCCTCTCTGCGCTTGGTATTCCGCGGCTGCTTTTTTTGCCAATTGATTCTGTATCTCTGCTTTGATAGAGCTTACTCTTTCTAGGCTCTCTGTACCCCCACTCCCCAAAGAGATATCTTTCCTATGCTGTTCCTTGGCCTCCATCAGTTTATTCATTAATTGTTCCCTCTCTGAACTGGTCTTTTTCCAAATTTGGGCGGTATAGCTGGTGGTTTCTCCCCTTAAAGCTGCTTTATAACTGTCCCAGACAGTGTTTCGTGATGCGCTATACCTATTTGCGTCAAAGAAAGTCTGTGACCAGTTCTTAATATACTCCACATAGGCACTATCAGTTAATAGCTTTCTGT
This sequence comes from Lissotriton vulgaris, assembly GCF_964263255.1. Taxonomy (NCBI): domain Eukaryota; kingdom Metazoa; phylum Chordata; class Amphibia; order Caudata; family Salamandridae; genus Lissotriton; species Lissotriton vulgaris. The sequence goes on from NC_141689.1 coordinate 981,865,778, forward strand.
CGAAGGTCCAGGCCTGTACTTTTTAACCGGCCTATTGGTATCCATTGTTAATATTAGAGGATTATGATCCGAGATTATCATTGGTAGTTTACAAATTTTGACCCTGCTCAACTCTGTGGCGGTGATCAAAAAGTAGTCTAATTTGGAGTATTTCTGAAATGGGTGTGAGAAATAGGTAAACCCAGGGTTCCCCGGTTCGCTGTTCCCCCAAACGTCCCTCAATCCATGCGATTGCATCATTGAGCAGACTGCACGGAAAACCCTGGGTTTACGTCCGGTATATACGATTCCCCCCACAAAATCTGCTGAAATATTCAAGTCCCCGCAAACCACAAAGGGGGCTGGCCACCCCGTCAGCTCCTTTTCCATACAGTCGAAGATCTCAGGATCATCGCTATTTGCCCCATATATCCCGCAGATGGTTACACCAATATTCATCCCACATAGTGCCCATCTGCCCATAGTATCTGCCTTGGACCGTTTAACCCCTCCCAGACCCACCTTTCCTATGATAGCCACCCCCCTGATAGTTGAAGTTTGAGAGGAACAAGAGAGCATCTTATAGCCCCTTAGATTTAACCAATGTTTTTTTCCCTCAAGGTAAGATGTTCATCTGTAGAGATTTTACAAATTCCTCAAATCTTCCTCTTTTTTTCCAGTCATTAAGGCCCCCTACATTCAGAGAACAGATCCTAAGTTTGAACATACTTCTGTCTACATACTTCCTTCTCTTCAACCAACCTGATTATCGTACTAGAAACATATTTGGAACATGGATCTTGTTTCAACTGTCGGAATACAATTACAACCTCAAAATAATATGTGAGGTGGAAGGGAGAACAGAGGGATAAGACAAAACAGGATTATTTAAGAACCCTCACTCACCAACCTAGTGGTGACAACCTTCATCACTGGGTTCCCACTGGAAAGACCTAATGGCTTTCCAGTGTGCTTCAACGCCTGTTTACAGTGGAGCAGGTTCTTGTGTGTGTTGAGGGTGTATTCCTGCCAAATTAAGCTAGGTGAGTGCAAGAAAGTGAAAAAGAATTATTATAAAAAGTGCAAATTCGTGACTTCCAACTAATTTATTAATTGTCCGGTTTGCACTGGTTAAAAACGGATATAAATGGACCCATAGGGTTGGTCTCAGTTATTAAAGACCCCTAGTCCATAGTGAATAAGATTGGTCAACATGTTTCTGCTTTTTGGAGCCCAAGTCGCTCAGCTTTCATCAGGACCATATAATGTGATCCTCCGGTGGTGTACACACCCTAAGGTGTACCCTGCCGTGAGGAATTCGTGTGAAAAGAAAATAATTTTTTTTTCTTTGTTTAGTATTTATTATACTTACGGCTAAAAGCCGTTCAAGACCAAAACAGCAATTTTGCTGGAGTCAGATACCTGTAGGGAGAAATGTTTCCATGATTAGAATGAAACGATCTTAATTAATATGGTGCAATACCAATTAATACCACTCAGTCCCTTCACCCAGTTGAAACACACCTTTATGGTGAAGTTGGGTAAAAATAATCAATGAGATAACTAATCAGTGTTTCCAAAGTCGCGATTGACATAATCTGACATCACAACCTGTTTGGCATTCTGGGAAGGAGTGAATTATGTTCTGCCTCCAAATTCATGTGGCTAAACTTAATATCCAACCGTTGTCAAGAATAACAGCGTGGAAATATTTAAATAGAAACCAACAAGCTAGCCGTGCACTTTGTGTGATATTAACGTAAAAGCAGAGTCTCAAAAAGGCTCCATAGGCAAGGATTGGATCAACAAATGGAAGACAGGGAGGTCTCTGTCTAAACTCACGGGAGGAACGTCAAAGTCTGTCCTCATGGGCGAACGCTGTGAGTGGTTATCTTCACGCACATATCTAAAAACAAACAGCCATGGGACAACTCACTTAAAGTAAAATAGTCTTGTATGCTGAAGTCTAGGTACAAGAATCGGACTAGCAGTTAAACGCTAGATCGTAGACTCTCGTATGGATGCCGGTACTTACATTTGTGCAGGCGACTCCCCGCCGAATACCTATTCAAGCACCACCGCGGCCCGGTATAAACGCCGAGTGAACGGCGCTGCTTGTTATTGTACTTCCTGACTTTTGCACGTGACCACGTCATGTGATCGCGTAGGTCATCGTATCGTCACCAGATTTTAGACAACTTCTACGCCATATACTCTGTTGTGTATCTGTTGCTATATTTCAAGTAATGGTGTAAATGTGAATTCTGTTATTGCTATATGCACAGAAAACAATAGCTTTTGCCTAAAAGCCTTTCTCTACCTTCTATCCACTCCGCTAACCATGACAATTTGTAAACGTCTGGGCACAGGCTTGTGCCCATCTCCAAGAAATTGTTGAAGGTATCTCCTAATATTGTGGTTCTAAATTAAATATTAGACCTCTGCCCGGCTGGGCAAGTCAATTTACAATATAGTTTCCATTGTGTCTATATTTACCTATTGAATATATCCCTCCTTGCATAGGACCGCTGTTGTCTTTACTCAGATTTTAAAGGGGCCATACTATTATTGTTCCGACTCAATGTGTTAGAAAGTCGGAAGGTGGGTTAATTGGCGAGTCTTATAAGTACCCCTAGGGTATTTGTAATCGTATAGTTTTTCATTGAAAAATGCCATAATACCAGGGCAAACAAAGGGGGGGGGCAAAATTACACAAGCACTATTCCATGCAACTATATATACAACTTAGGTTTTTTTCTTTTGTGACAGAGGGAGTTTCATCTATTTGGTGTAAAAATAACAAAGAGCGCTACATGGAAGATGAACCCACCCAGAAAAACCACTATGCTGGCAATGACTATGTCTATGTCAAGTTGCATCCAAACTTATCCAGCAGGATAATTAGATAACAGCCTCCTTATTATTGGGATTATTCAAAAGACGCAACTCATTTGTAAAGTGGATATTGTTTCCCACTACAGAAGTCCCAAACAAGGCAAACGAAAAATAAAAAAATCCTCAAGGGAACAAATTCCCACAGAGAGAAATTCTTGGAATATGTTTGTATGTTTGGTAAAAACCCCTGTAAGAACAGTATGTTTCATAAAGGAAGGGCTATTAGGGGAGTCATACGATTCACCTAAAGGTAATGTGGTCCTACCCAATGTAAGGACATACCCAATGTAAGGACCAGGATACTTTAATGAGTGGTAATTGGAACTGTATTAACCTTGTAGCATCGACCCCCAGGCGATATCATCGTTAAGGCCTGTACGATGGCTTGATAGACGATGAATCCATCGCTGCTCCTTCTCAAAAAGAGTCCTCTCATCACCGGATATTTGTTCCACGATGGTCCAACGCATGTCGTTCGGCGTATGATTTTTTTCAATGAAATGATTTGTCAGCTTGGTAGCATTCCTTTTGTATCAAATACTACTTCGATGTTCACAAATCCTGAGCTTGACACGTCTTGTGGTCATACCAATGTACTTCAGACCGCAGGTACAGGTGATCAAGTACACTACATTGCTGGAATTACAATTGGTATGACTCCGTTGTCCCCATTGTTTGCCAGGTTCCAAGCTCAGGAATTTGGTATGGGTGGTTAAATGGCAAATGCTGCAATCGCCACATGGAAAATGTCCCGTCACCGGTGGCAGTCCCCAGGTGGATAATACTGTGGGATCCTGGCTTTTCTGCTTCTTCTCTGGGCGAGTATGGACTAGAGAGTCTTTTAAACTAGTCGCTCTCTTGTAGGAAAAGAGTGGCTTATCCCAGCTCAATTGGTTGCTCGTCACAATCTTCCAGTTCTTTTGGATGCTCCGACTCACCACGTTAGACAAACTGTTATACGTGGTCACACAGGTTAAAGGAACCTCCTCTTGGGTGTTTTTAGGGTATGTCTCCAGAAGGGCATCTCTATTCTGATTGAGTGCCCTCTTCCGACTCTTTTGGAGTATTCTCTTCGGGTAGCCACGCTCCTCCAACTTCTCCGTCAGGTCATCTGCTTGTTTTTTTTTAATTATTCAGCTCGCTGCAGTTGCGTCTTATGCGGAGATATTGTCCGTAGGGGAGATTCTCCCTTAACGGACGGGGATGAAAGCTACTGAACAACAACAGATTGTTTTTTGATGTTGGCTTATAGTACGTTTGAGTATGCAGAAGATGTTCCTTTTTATCGATAGTGATATCCAGAAAGGTAATACTTTCTCTGGCATATTCATGTGTGAACCTCAAATGAGGATCACAGGTATTCAACCAATTGAAAAAAGGAAGTAGGGACGCTTCATCTCCTTTCCATAGCAACAAAATATCGTCGATGTAGCGTTGCCACAGGACGATATTGGTAGAAAATGGGTTGGTGGGGGCCAGGATGATATCGCCTGGGGGTCGGTGCTAGGACGTTAATACAGTTCCAATTACCACTCATTAAAGTATCCTGGTCCTTACATTGGGTATGTCCTTACATTGGGTAGGACCACATTACCTTTAGGTGAATCGTATGACTCCCCTAATAGCCCCTCTCTTATGAAACATACTGTTCTTACAGGGGTTTTTTACCAACATGCAAACATATTCCAAGAATTTCCCTCTGTAGGAATCTGTTCCCTTGAGGAATTTTTTATTTTTCATTTGCCTTGTTTGGGACTTCTGTAGTGGGAAACAATATCCACTTTACAAATGAGTTGCGTCTTTTGTATAATCCCAATAATAAGGAGGCTGTTATCGAATTATCCTGCTGGATAAGTTTGGATGCAACTTGACATACACATAGTCATTGCAAGCATAGTGGTTTTTCTGGGTGGGTTCATCTTCCATGTAGCACTCTTTGTTATTTTTACACCAAATAGATGAAACTCCCTCTGTCACAAAAGAAAAAAACCTAAGTTGTATATATAGTTGCATGGAATAGTGCTTGTGTAATTTTGCCCCCTCCCCCTTTGCTTGCCCTGGTATTATGGCATTTTTCAACGAAAAACTATACGATTACAAATACCCTAGGGGTACTTATTAGACTCGCCAATTAACCCACCTTCCGACTTTCTAACACATTGAGTCGGAACAATAATAGTATGGCCCCTTTAAAATCTGGTGACGATACGATGACCTACGCGATCACATGACGTGGTCACGTGTAAAAGTCAGGAAGTACAATAACAAGCAGCGCCGTTCACTCGGCGTTTATACCGGGCCGCGGTGGTGCTTGAATAGGTATTCGGCGGGGAGTCACCTGCACAAATGTAAGTACCGGCATCCATACAAGAGTCTACGATCTAGCGTTTAACTGCTAGTCCGATTCTTGTACCTAGACTTCAGCATACAAGACTATTTTACTTTAAGTGAGTTGTCCCATGGCTGTTTGTTTGTAGATATGTGGCGTGAAGATAACCACTCACCGCGTTCGCCCATGAGGACAGACTTTGACGTTCCTCACGTGAGTTTAGACAGAGACCTCCCTGTCTTCCATTTGTTGATCCAATCCTTGCCTACGGAGCCTTTTTGAGACTCTGCTTTTACGTTAATATCACACAAAGTGCACTGCTAGCTTGTTGGTTTCTATTTAAATATTTCCATGCTGTTATTCTTGACAACGGTTGGATATTAAGTTTAGCCACATGAATTTGGAGGCAGAACATAATTCACTCATTCACAGAATGCCAAACAGGTTGTGATGTCAGATTATGTCAATCGCGACTTTGGAAACACTAATTAGTTATCTCATTGATTATTTTTACCCAACTTCACCATAATGGTGTGTTTCAACTGGGTGAAGGGACTGAGTGGTATTAATTGGTATTGCACCATATTAATTGAGATCGTTTCATTCTAATCATGGAAACATTTCTCCCTACAGGTACCTGACTCCAGCAAAATTGCTGTTTTGGTCTTGAACGGCTTTTAGCCGTAAGTATAATAAATACTAAACAAAAAAAAAAGTATTTTCTTTTCACACGAATTCCTCACGGCAGGGTGCACCTTAGGGCGTGTACACCACCGGAGGATCACATTATATGGTCCTGATGAAAGCTGAGCAACTTGGGCTCCAAAAAGCAGAAACATGTTGACCAATCTTATTCACTATGGACTAGGGGTCTTTAATAACTGAGACAAACCCTGTGGGTCCATTTATATCCATTTTTAACCAGTGCAAACCGGACTATTAATAAATTAGTTGAAAGTCACGAATTTGCACTTTTTATAATAATTCTTTTTCACTTTCTTGCACTCACCTAGCTTAATTTGGCCGGAATACACCCTCAACACACACAAGAACCTGCTCCGCTGTAAACAGGCGTTGAAGCACACTGGAAAGACATTAGGTCTTTCCAGTGGGAACCCAGTGATGAAGCATGTCACCACTAGGTTGGTGAGTGAGGGTTCTTAAATAATCCTGTTTTGTCTTATCCCTCTGTTCTCCCTTCCTCCTCAAATATTATTTTGAGGTTGTTCGTTTTTTCTTCACTCTTCTGTTGTTTATTGCTAGTAAGGTAGGGGTGTAAGAGTGAATATCCATACCCTTACTCTCCTGTTGCTTTTTGATGAATACAATTACATTCACATTTCTGTAATAAATTCTCTTTTTTACGTTTACCCCCCACCCCCCACCACCACCCAACCCCCTTCCCCCAGCTGCCCCGCCCTGCTTCTGCCCTCCCACCCTCCCTAGCTCCCTGAACCCCCTGAACCCTGCACCCTCCCTCGTGAAGCGCTCAGACATAGTCTGTGCACGTGATGAATTGCAGTAAAGCAGTGAGGACTACCTTAGTTACTACTTGTTAAGAAACCTCGTTACCCCTAATAGCGTTATATTGAAACAATCAACCGTACTTCTAAGCTCGCGGATTATACTATACAATACTGAGGGCATACAAAAAAAAAGATCAAGAAAAAAAAAGCATGAAAAGGAGATAGCTTAGAAGAAATTAACTGCCCACAGAGTCCAAATATTCCTTCGCCTTGATTTCTGACGCAAAATATTCATGAATTATTTTTAGCTGTGCTGGATTTATCAGATATGCCTGCATTTTCCTGTCCTGGAAAGGCTTGATCATTTGTCACAATCAGGTTAGAGGTATTTTAAACAAACATTGGCACCTAATAGGAAGTGACCCAATTCTGGGGAAAATTGTCACTAAAAAACCTCAATTGACATTTCGTAAAGCTAGGTGCTTTAAGCAGATGATGGTAAGCAATACTTTGAAAACTCCACTTCCTAAAATACCAGCGAAGTTGTGGCTTGCCAGAAGTGCAAGGCATGCATTCATGGCAAAAACACCTCTACTTACTCGTCAAACCTCTCAAGTAGGAAATTTAAAATCAAAGGGCATTTTCACTGCAAAACTGACCATGCTGTCTACGTGCTCCAATGCCCATGTGGCTTGAAGTACGTAGGCAGCACTACCCTCCCTGTAAACATGAGAATCTTGCAGCATCTGCGTGCCATAAAAAATGGAGATAAGACATATCCTGTTGCAAGACACTATGATAAAAAACATCAGAGTAATATTGCAGGATTGTCTTACTTTGTGGTAGATGCGGTCAAGCAAAATGTAAGAGGTGGGAATTATGAGAAAAAGTTGCATAAACTGGAGTCAATGTACACAATCAAATTGAATAGTAAATACCTGGGAGGTCTTAACATGGAAGAAGATCTTCACAGACATTTGTAATTATTAAGCAGTAAAAAAAACGTCTCCGATGTTTGCAGTAGTTTTAAAATATTTTTATTTTTTATTTTAGGGTCACATTTAGTCTATATGTTTAAAGTCCAGAGCAGAATGATAGACACGAAATGTATGTTGCTTAATAGAAATGCCCACTTGGGCTACACACGTAAAACTTAGTGGCAAAACTAAAAACACAGCGGAACGGTCTATTCGAGCACTTGCTCGATATTGATTTTATACGATGAATTGTAGCATGGATTTGAATTGCACAATGTCACTTTATTGAAATGTTGTTCAACCATAATATATTTAGATATGGTATGTTTCAATTTTATAATTACCTTGGTTGGCAAAAATGTATTTACGCTGAATATGTTGACTAAAATGCATTTACGCTGAATGTTAAGCCGCATATTGAATTAACATCTCGAGAAACTACGAGTCTGTTTTCCATAGCACTGCCAGTTTAGTTTCATTCACGTGACATGGTGTTGATGGGCTTTAAATATGGCAAACTTTATTTTCACTGTGGTGAACAAGCCTGGTGAACAGGCAAAACGCGTCCCAGCAGCCGACTTGTGTAAATAAATCTCTTAAAAAGCAGAATATGGCGTTGTCTTCCTGTGCTTTCAAGTAGAGGATTGTTGAATAAATTAAGGATGTGGTCGAGTCAGTCCTTGTTTGACGACGCACTCTTCGTTTCAGGAGCTGCGGTGGTTGGTGACTCGGCGATTGGAGCTGTATATATATATATATATATATATATATATATATATATATTACCTACTGGCGGTCGCCAGTAGGTATATATAGTTAGGATTTTTTCTCTATGGGATTTTTGAAAATTCTATATCTAATAACTTTGGCGTTTGTGGACCGAATTGGCTGAAATTTTCAGGAAAATGGCACATTTTGTTTCTGAGCAGCCCCTGAAAATTTGGGGGGGTCGTCAAGGGGGGGCCAAGAAAAAAGGGGGGTCCCAAAACGCGTTTTTCCCATGTTAATTTCCATAGGGCGGTTGGCCTCACTTTTAGCTCGAACGGCTGAATGGATTTGCATGAAACTTGGCAAAATTGTAGGGACTGTTAGCCCGATGTGCCTTTGCTAGGTCTCAATATATGTGCTCCAGTGGATTTTGATAAATTAACGTTCAAAAATATATATATATCTGTGACAGCGCTCCGGGTAGCGCTCCGGTTCGCGTACTTGACTCGTAACGGAACTTCGTGAAGCGAAGCTGATTGGCTCTCCGGTGTCTGTCAACATTCTAAACAGTCCTGAGCGGCCGCCATCTTGTCTCTCGGTAGGATCGAGAGACAAGAGGAGGCCAAAACGAAGGGGGAAATGACCATAAGGGGGCATAGTAGATCCTCCCTGACCCCCTAGGTTTGATGTGGAGGCTTTAAAAGGGCCCCACGGGGCAAAAAAACCCACAAAAAAACTTTGTTTTTGCGTGGGGAGCGCCCGGTACGCTTTTGTGCAATCTAAATGATGAGGAGGTGGGTGGGGGGGGGGCATCGTTCAAAGCACATCAGCGTGCATAAACACGAAAATGTTTTTATCTACCACGTACTTGACTTATCTCTCTGAGATGCATTCCCTTGTGTTTCGGCAATGGTAGTCTGTTCATTACATAGATCGCCCGAGGGCGGTAGTACAGACCGCGCGTAGGAAAGGGTCAAAAGCCAGGGGTATAGGAGTATGTAACAAGCGAGCCATTTAATTGAAAAAACTAAACGTGGCAAACGGTTGCAGGATCAGTGAAGGTTGATTTTAGAATTGAAAGTGAAGTAGTGTGGCTCACTGGTTAGAGGTGGCAGACCCAAGAGCAGAGGACGGCCCGGGACCAGGGTTCGATTCCCGACGCGGCAGGTTTCTGGACCAGGGTCAGCGGACTCGATAATTCTCTCGCCTCGGTGCCCACTCTGATCAGCGATCACACTCGGCAACTCTGGGCATTAGCTTGCCTCATCTTCACTAACGGCCCCACCAGACCGCCGGGGATGCCTGGTCTCACCCTGGAGATACCCACTAAGGGACCATCTCTCAGGGAAGCCAGGAAGGGTTTCGCAGCGGTCAAAGCGCGGAGATACTCCTCCGGGAGTCGATCCTAGCGCTATATAAACCTGCAATTAATTAATTAATTAACAGGATCAGTTACAATAAAATCGTCCATACGCACACCATGGGCGAGTATTATGGGTAACATTATTTCGAAGCTTTATTAATACAATAATCAATAATGAAAAATCGACATCAATAGGGTTGTCCGTATTCCCAGTCAGTACCCTTCCCCGCCCGCCATGTGCACAAAGACCGCATACATCCCCCATAACGTCAAGGCTAAGTAACTAGAACGTCATAAGGAGTTGCAAGTCGCTCCCATACTGGCGCCATTTTGGTCGAGACCAGGCAGGTTCAGAGTATAGTTCAATGTCTCCAATAAGTAGCGGCAGGACCAGAATCCCTTTTGGCATTTCTGGCTTCGTCATTACGAGCACTAGAAAACAAGACATTCTGGGCAATATCACCCTTGACGCAGTCCTTTATGCTACAAGATGGTGTCTTCCATTCAGAAAATATTGTTGGCAGCATTTTGAAAGGAAAGATAAACGGCCGTTCTCCTAGTGAGCCTCACATTGTTACATTTATGAAGAATGTTGAAGAGTAGTATGTTGAAAATCTGAAGCCATCGTTCTACAAACTCTCAACCAGCCTTGGATGGAAAAATCCTGAAGAATGTACAAACTGAAAATCAGTTTTTGTCTGCATAGCATCAGCAGCAACACTTGAGTCAGCTTTGTGTGAAGCCCCCATCTTGATCCAATCAATACCGTCCCCCTGCACACATTCAGGGACCAGGCCGCATTGCGAGGGCACCGCAGGACGTGTTTTCAGGTCAAACGGATTGTGGGACAAGGTGCAGAATAGCAGAGCCTCCAAAAGGCAAAAAGTTCCGCTGGACCCCGGGAGCCGGCCGCCTATGTCGGGGGCGATCTCAGGCCACACCAGGGCAACAAGACTTGGGGAGGGGGCAGGAGCCAAGCGTCCCCTCCCAGTCCGCGCCACCACACCGCCCCTCGAGGGCCACCGTCAAGCGGTTCAGGGAGGCACCGCATGCAGCGGTTCTTCAGATCAGTGGCTCTCACCGGCAAGGCTCCCCTCCGTTAGCAGCGATCGTTGGCGCTGTGGTTGCGGCCGGAGGCCCCGCCTAGCCAACGCCCCGGTCTCTCCATGTCGTAGGCCGCACGAGTGGGCGCAACTCTGCTGGCCGAGCGAGGAATACCGTCCCCCTGCACACATTCAGGGACCAGGCCACATTGCGAGGGCACCGCAGGACGTGTCTTCAGGTCAAAAGGATTGTGGGACAAGGTGCAGAATAGTAAAGCCACCAAAAGGCAAAAAGTTCCGCTGGACCCCGGGAGCCGGCCGCCTATGTCGGGGGCGATCTTAGGCCACACCAGGGCAACAAGACTTGGGGAGGGGGCAGGAGCCAAGCGCCCCCTCCCAGTCCGCGCCACCACACCGCCCCTCGGGGGCCTCCGTCAAGCGGTTCAGGGAGGCACCGCAGGCAGCGGTTCTTCAGATCAGTGGCTCTCACCGGCAAGGCTCCCCTCCGTCAGCAGCGATCGTTGGCGCTGTGGTTGCGGTCGGAGGCCCCGCCTAGTCAAGGCCCCGGCCTCTCCATGTCGTAGGCCCCAAGAGTGGGCGCAACTCTGCTGGCCGAGCGAGACTTGGGGAGGGGGCAGGAGCCAAGCGCCCCCTCCCAGTCCGTGCCACCACACCGCCCCTCGGGGGCCTCTGTCAAGCTGTTCAGGGAGACACCGCAGGCAGCGGTTCTTCAGATCAGTGGCTCTCACCGGCAAGGCTCCCCTCCGTCAGCAGCGATCGTTGGCGCTGTGGTTGCGGCCGGAGGCCCCGCCTAGTCAACGCCCCGGCCTCTCCATGTCGTAGGCCGCAAGAGTGGGCGCAACTCAGCTGGCCGAGCGAGACTTGGGGAGGGGGCAGGAGCCAAGCGCCCCTTCCCAGTCCGCGCCACCACACCGCCCCTCGGGGGCCTCCGTCAAGCGGCTCAGGGAGGCACCGCAGGCAGCAGTTCTTCAGATCACAACAGAGTCTCATGCTCGATCGATTGAGTTGGCCAAATCAGGCAACAAGAAGGTGTGGGAGGGGGGCACCTCTTGCTCAACCACCACCTGAGGAGGTGGTACTCTCTTCCTAGGAGGTGGTGGTGGTGGTGGGGATGCACCAGCTGAAGCTACAACACTTGCTATTGCTAAGTGATGAAAAAAGGTCTTCCTCTCACAAAGATGAAAGTCAGAGTGAGGAAACAAGGAGGGGTTTTCATCATTTGGGACAAAAAATAGTTCTAAACCAATGAAAAGTTTTATTAACAAGTCACATGACCTGTTATGCTTATGTTACGCGCCCCGCCCCGCGCCCCGGATCACTTCCGGGAAGCTGCGCTTTGCGCCTCGCGCACCGGAGCACTTCCGGGTGCGCTAACGCAACGCGTCATATGACGCATTACGCAACAACGCGATACGTCGTTGGGGGCTCCACCGGAACTGATCGAATTGGTAGTCTACAGTGTTTCTGGATGTTTCAGACTAAAGCTGGCGTCAGCATGAGAGCACCCCGTGGCTACGTCGTGGCCATTCCGCGAGCAATCATGGCAGTCGCTCCCCACCGGAAGTCTGCGGGAGTCGGGGGCCCCGGTGACTCTTGTAGAATCTTCAAGGCTGAGGGGACGCTTTTGGGAATGGGGCCCATGCCCTAGCAGTCAAGCGTCCGAGTTCCAGGGTTGCCCAGAGCCATCCTTGCAGGCCAGGCCCAAGTCTGTGGAGTCGACCGCCATTTCCTGAGCTCCGTGGCAGCCGTCTGTCGCTGTACCACAAGAGTGGGTGCAATTCAGCCGGATGGCGGGTGAGACGCTGTAATAGCAAGAGCAGGCGTAATTCAGCTGGCCGAGCGAGGCACTGTGCCGCAGGAGCGGGCGCAACTCAGTTTGTCGAGTGAAGCGCTGGGATGTAGCTGAGAAACCTCCACCTGGAGAGGTGGGGGAGGCTCGTTCGCGCCGCCTCTCCCTTCCAGTGCACCCCACGCCATCTCCTGGCGCAGGTATATGTGATGGTTGGACCAGGGCACCGCAGGACGTGTCTTCAGGTCAAACGGATTGTGGGACAAGGTCCAGAATGGAAGAGGCATCAAAAGGCAACAAGTTCCGCCTGACCCCGGGAGCCGGCCGCCTATGTCGGGGGCGATCTCAGGCCATACCAGGGCAACAAGACTTGGGGAGGGGGCAGGAGCCAAGCACCCCCTCCGAGTCCGCGCCACCACACCGCCCCTCGGGGGCCTCCGTCAAGCGGCTCAGGGAGGCACTGCAGGCAGCTGTTCTTCAGATCAGTTGCTCTCACCGGCAAGGCTCCCCTCCGTCAGCAGTGATCATTGGCGCTGTGGTTGCGGCCGGAGGCCCCGCCTAGTCAACGCCCCGGCCTCTCCATCTCGTAGGCCGCAGAGTAGTTGGGGAGAAATCCCGGGAACGGCAGCATGCATTTGGAACGATGTTGCAGAAGGCTGCCATGTAAATAGTTATTTAATAAAACGTTTTACCCTGTTACTTTGCTGGTGTGTTGTATATATTTTTAATATTTGCATAGGGTTTGTCGTTATTTTGGGCGGGGTGGGCGGGGTGGGCGGAGGAGCCGAGCTGTCTTGCAGCCATCATGGCGTCAAGCTCAGTTCCTCTCACTAGTTTCATATTTCTCATGAGGGGTTGTTCCTAATGTTTCTATTTTAGCGAGGTCAAAAAGAGATGCCATTAGTGGCCTACTGATTTTGCTTGATTCCTTTTGTTTTTTCTAACGATTTTTCACTATCTGCAAAGACTAAACAGAGTATTGCGACTCTGTGCTTGTTTGTAAATAGAGAATGAACCAAAGAGAACCAATTCCAAAACAGTAAATGCTTGGATAACAATCAATCAAATGGAGAGGGACGCAGGCACGACGGATTACAACGGGGGCAAAGGCCTGCGTTACCTACCCTTCACTATCTGCAAAGAGAGAATACTCCTAAAAGAAAAGAGGGGGGGGCAGCGTTCAAAGCACATCAGCGTGCATAAACACGAAAATGTTTTTACCTACCACGTACTTGACATTTTAAAGCTTTTGATATTTGAGATGTCATCAGTGATGTCATCAGTGATGTCATTTGAGATGTCATCAGTGATGTCATCAGTGATGTCACTGACCATGTCATGAATGATGTAATATGTGACATCATCAGCAGTGGATTGCGGGTGAGCGATATATAGTTAGTGCAACTAACTATATATGGAATTTCAATGGTTTAGTGTGAGTAAAATAAGGTTTTGTAAATGCTAATTCCTAACTATATATGGTCTATAACCCATGGTTTTTTCAGTGAATTTTCAAGGTTTTGTAAATGCTAATTCCTAACTATATATGGTCTATAACCTATGGTTTTTTCAGTGAATATATATATATATATATATATATATATATATATATATATATATATATATATCATACTCACACACACACATATATATATATGTTATAATGTTATATATATAGTCACGAAAAAAACATACATAATATTTAGGTGAAGATGTCAATTAAAACACACCATTTTCAATTAACAAAACCACTGAAATTCACCAGTTATTGTTATCTCAAGTAACTATAACTTGCGCTCCAGCATTGTCATTTCAGATGTTGTATTGATGTTATCAATGATGTGATGGAACATGCCATGAGTGATCTAATATGTGAGGTAATTAGCATAGCATGAATATATGTAGATATATATAGATCTATACAGATATATAAGGTACAAGACGTGGAGTTAAGAAAAGTGTTCAACTACATAAACATACCTTCACTATACTGTGTTAATGCGCATTTTGGCTGTGATATTTTTGATGCATCATATTTTTCTGTGTCCTATTCTGACATAACACCACAATCTAGTCACCCTCATGACATGGGGACACTTGACGGCTATGCACTTTTCATTGCGCATCTGCAGCAAATGAACTGCAACACACTGGCCACGTCTGCGCCCATCTCTCTGGAATGTTGTAATGTTCAATTCGCCGCACTGCAGAGACCACCACAAGCCGCTGGTGGCAAGCATGTATACACGAACCAAGCCGCTAGTATTAAAACAAGCAACGAGCAAATACTCAGCTTTCTGGACAAGTGGGCAGAGCATAATGCCACTGGGAATATGTATGACCTCACGCCTCCAACCCAGGCATTGTTCGCCCATACCACACAACTTGTGAATTGCAATTATTTGTTCAGAGGGGGCATTCATAATTGCTTGGCGTAAGCCTGCTTTTGGCATGCAAAGCAGAAAACAATGAGAACATTACACTGACGAATTAGAGCAGCAGCCCTTAAACGTATAAATTAACTCTGAATCCTTTCACAGCTTCCCCTTTCTCTTCAAGAGGTCTGTTTGGTGACATCAAAGCCCGGATTATGTAAGAAGATAAAAACGTGATCTAACGTCCACGTTTGAAGTCAGCAAAGTCCCTCTCAGAGGCTGAACAGGCGCCGCCCACCCCGCCAGCCACAAAAAGCCGAGCCCAGGTGCAGGCAGGCTCCACCGGGGCAAACGGGTGTTTGTGGAAAAACTGGGATGTGAACGTCGAGGTGTAATCTGACCAAACGTGTTTAGAAACTGTCTGTGGGGTTTACAACCTTTGTTCTGTAAATTAATATGTTAAATCTCTATTTTAGAACTCGGAACATTATTATGAGTGTATTAGTCAGGATGACTGTTTAATGAGGTTGTAACCAATGTCCACACCCGTGTTTCAAAGCAATATGCCAAGGGGCGGCTTCTCTCTTTTAATTATTAATTTTTTATTAGATTAATATTTCGCTTAACATCTTAAACCGTGCAGTAAATATCATAACAGGCTGAATATTTTTCAGTTCCCTTAACTCAACGATTATTTGCATATCCCATAGAATTATCCACTATGACGTCAATGGCTCTGCACACAACAGAGCCAGAATGGAAGATAGGCACTAGAGAAATGCAGGTAATAACACAAACTCTAGACGGTGGGGTATTGTCGCTGTTGAGTATTAACATCTACATGATACAACATTAAATGGACCCATCCAGCCAACACAACTCTTGGGATTTTTTTTTAGCCTATAATTCCAGTCTTAAAAGTGAAATTACAAGTCTCATAATGCAAGGCGCTTTTGGCTAAAAAAAAATGTGCACTGGTTCTATCTACCTCATTTCAAAGAAAATAGCAACATATAGAATCCTAGCCTGGCAAAGTAGACTGGGGAAATCTGATTTTGGGGAGTTGCCAAATTAAGGAAATCCCTTTTTCCAGTAATAATATTGTACTGAATTGCATTTATATATAACACTTACTAGATCTGACGAGGTGCTGAAGCGCCTAAGTAAAAAGGGAAAGAAATGGTCAGAGAAAATAGGCAGGCTACAACTGGGTGGAAGTAATTTAGAGAGATAGGACAGGAGATAGAAAAGTAGATTAAAGTTTCTCCAGAAGAGGTTTCGCAAATGCAATAGCATGGGGTTACTTGGCAACCATAAATATTGTCCTGCGAGATTATTGTTAATAAAATATCAACTTTCCTAGTGGTTAGTGCTGGAGCATTTTGTTTATTTTATTCCACATTTAAAATTAATATATGAAATTAATTAACATTAATATACTATATAATATACTATATGTATATCGTACAGTAGCGAAGCTTCCCCCCCCCCCAGCACCTTGAGACCCTCACAGGATATAGCGCGCTCTACAAATAGATTGATTTATTGATATATACTATATATGCTACTTACTGCACATCAGTACATTCTTAATAGGCTACAAGTACTACAAAATAAGGCAGCATTGCCTACAAGACACTTCATGGTCTAGGTCCCATTTGTTTCCAACAAAGTTTTAACTAGTAGTTCCCAGCTAGAACTCTACGATCTGCCTCTGCAAAACATTGTTCTACCCAGAATTAAATTATCCACCTGCGGCGACAGGAGCTTCTTTCTAGGCGCGTCTAAAGCTTGGAACGTCTTACCATAATACATCAAAAATGCACCCAACCTGCTGAGTTTTAGGAAACAGCTGAAGACTTGGCTCTCTGCATCTGCTAGTTGATACATATCTGTTTAATCTCTCTCCATTAATAAAGCCAGCACCAAGACACCCTCGGGTAATCAAGCGCTTTAGAAGACTTATTAACATAACATATAAATGCTCTTGTGATATTTATTTGTGAATTAAATATTTTTACGTTTTTCTTTTACTTTACCATAGGGAGCCTCTGCACCTGGGTGGAGATCTCCGTGCAGTAAAGTAGAGGGAAAATTTTTTAAAAAATACCTAGAAATTAAATATTGAAATGTAATACATTTATATTTTAATTTTAAATGTAGAACTAAATCAAACATGCTACAGCACTATTAGCCACATTTTGGAAATAAATCTTTAAATAATGGAAATGGTTTAAAATAAATTAAAATTATTTTGCTGAAGTTTAAATAAAAAACAGATTCCCACCTAAAGAAAAAAATGTTTTATTATACATTAATTAGCATTAAATGTGATATATAAAATGTATTATCATTAATGAACTTATATTTGAATACACTTTATTGTTCTATTCATTTCTAAATCAAAATATGGGATTCAAATATTTTATAAATAAATAATAATGATGTACTATTTTTAAAGATTTTCTAACATTAAATTATATTTATTTATATTTTGTATACTATTTAAAAAAAGTAATTCAATTTAACATTATTTCCTATGTGGTTTTATTTTATTTCCCTACCTCCATTATTTTGTATGGGAGGATGTTGCAGTACCAATGGTAAGCCATGTGTGGTGCTGGCCTACTCCTGTCATTTTGTAGTAGTAACTTACATTTGGATGTTGTGGTTAGCCAAAATAGTAAACTTACATGACAGCGGGACCAAATCAACGAGAAATGTGTCAAGATTGAGCCAAAGCATCAGGCACACAATGGATGGAAGTGCTGAAAAACGTACCAATGGAACCTTAGAAGGGTTAGAACACCCGATTGCTAACCGCAGTATAGATGCTCACTCATTTTAAGAGTAATAGAGCCCTATTTAGGACAGCGCCTGGGAATTAGTTTTTACCTGGTGATGAGTTTTTTAGTTGCATTGTCTATCTGCATTGGCTATCTGGGCAATTTAGTGCTCACTTACACAGCATCCTGCACAATTGTTGTTTTCCCTCTCAGTTCCCTATTTAGACCATTCCTTCCCTGTCCTGTTGTTGCCGTCTCTTCTCTTGTCCCACAGTAGAGATTTGTCAGTGAGTTGCAGCAGCAATCTGGGGGTTTCAGCCTGATTCCTGGATGGCTCTCAAATTATCACCCTACCATCCACTGCTGGAACTGGTAAGCTTGGTTATGTTCATTTTCATTGTTGGGTAACCGCCTGGTGTCACATACTTACCATCTGTCTTCTGCCTTCCAGCTGGATCAGTTCTACCAACCATTGTAACATCCAAACAAAGTGGTGGCGTCTCTTGAAACAGATTTTACATGAAAGAGAGTAAGCTCCAGTCAAGTGCTTCTCTCTCTCACTCCTTTTCCCTTTTTTTCTGAGAATCCAGCATATAATGGCACATTTCCTTCTCCTCACCAGCACAGGTAATCAGGAATGGCAGGGGCTTTAGGCGTTTCTACAACTCAGAACCTGACAAAATTACATAGACAGAATCATCTACTTTCTTCAAAAGTATTTAGCGCTGTATATTGCACTTGGCACCAGAAAGGCACCAGCACAGAAGCCTTATCTTCATTATGATGCTCTTCTGGATGCCCCTGTATTTAAATTTCTCATCGAATCTAGCTGCAATGCAACAGTTTTTGCACCTGCTGGTACAGCAAATACCCTCAGATCACAAAAAGTCACAAATGATGTTATATGGTTCCCACAAATATAGAAGGATTGTGTATAAGACCAACACAAACTTCCCCACATATTTCATCAGTGATTGTTGGGGGGGAGTGGGTTCAGCTAGCTCACAGTACCACATCTAGCTCCCAAACCAATCAGGGTAACAGATGTTGGAAACTTTGAATAGGTCACTATGATTCCCAAGGAATCAGTGGAAACAGATCTAACCCTTTCCAAAAGAAAGGTATGACAAATAATTTTCAACCATTTATTGAAATTATTGTATTCTTGTATAAAAAGCATGAGCTGCGATTTGTAGAAAAATGAGACAAGTTACTGCAATCAGCATTGTTAGACTGGTAAACAATAGGAACAATTCAACCATGTTAATGTCCTATTACTTACCGGTAATCTTCCTTACTTCTGGTTCCGTTGTCCTCGTTCCATTCCTTAGCTAAGTGGAGGTGACTATCTCCACGGCAGAAAAAAAGAAAAGGAGCATGCTGGGATACATAACCCACTCCCTCCCACTGGGAGTACATAAGGGGTACCAGCCCAGCATGCAGCCTGAAAATAACAAGCCAACAATCGGAAGGCCGACCTCCAGGGAGGGAGGGAGGGGCGTACGGAATGGGACGAGGACAACGGGACCAGGAGTAATGAAGATTACCGGTAAGTAATAGGACATTACCCCCAGGTCCCATCTGTCCTCGTCCCATTCCTTAACTAAGTGGAGAATACCAAAGCAGAGAACCCGGCCTACCAGGACCCCACCAACGCTAAGAGCTCCAGACCGAAAAACGGCACCCCACAAAAACAAAAAGGAGCCCACACGAAGGAGAAAACGCAAGCAGGAGCACACAACCAAACAAGCCCCCAGCCAAGCGGACAGAGCCGAGACCCCAAAACCAGCAGGGGACGACCAGAGAAAAACACAAGCCCCACCAGACAAGCCTAAAGGGGGCAACAAACGCAGAGCCAAGCCCCAAGGGATCAACCAGAGGGGCCAAAACCAAGCCCCCCCCCCCCCGAATGACCAAGAGAAGCGGGCACGTCCCAATGGAGAAACGGAACCAGAAAAGGCAACTGACCAGGGAGAAACCTCCAAGAGCGAAGCCCACAGACCCAGGCACCACCAGGCAGCCACCCGAGCAGGAACCAAACAGGCCAAACCAGCCCAACGGCCAAAAGCAGAAGAGAACAGACTGCACAGGGTGGCAGGGAAGAAGGCCCAGGAACGAACACAGCAGAAGCAAGACTCAAACAACCATAGGACCACCCCAACACACCAGGGGAAGCCACCAGCACAGTCGCAAAGACCAAAGAGGACAGAACCAGACAAGCAAACAGGCCCAAACCCAGAGGAACAGCCAGGAAGAGAAGGGGGCAGGAAACCCAAGCAAGCCCCCCCACCAGCTGGAAACAGCCGCAACAGGGAACCCGGAGGCCTGAAAACCGCAGAAGGACCAGGCCATAGAGCAGGACCGACCAATGGCCAACCCCATTTGAGATACCGAAGAGCAGCAGGAATCAAAAGGCCACCCCACCGGGAAAAGAACCTGGGGCACAAGAAACGACCAGGCCCGAGGCACACCCCCACAGCAGGAGACACCGGGACAAGAAGCCCAGCAACCCACCCAACGGAGACCAGGGAGAGCAAAGAAGCTCAACCCGAAGCAGACCCGGCAAAAACCAGGGCAAAACCAAGAAAGACAACAAAGAGGCCCAACACTGAACCGGGGAAACCAAAACTCAAGAAAAGGAAAGGAGAAAAGAACACCAACCAAGAGCCGACCAACCGCCAGGAGGAAGGCGAACCCCAAGAGGTAGAAGGCCAAAACAGGAAAGACCAACAAGGAGGCCAACAGCCCAACCCCGCAGGAGACCCATAAATGCCCAAGAAGTCAGCCGGAGAACCAGCAGTCCAGCCAGTCAGCCAGGAGGCACACAACACAGTGCCACCTGTACCGGAGGGAGAGGCAAAAAGAACCCTCAGCAAAGAAGGGACACAGGGAAAGGCACAGCAGCCCCCATAACCGCCCCAGCACCACAGCCAGCCGAAAAGAAGCAGCACAGGAAAGGACAGAAGACCAGACCAGGACCACGTCAGAGCCCAAGAGAACGAGCGGCCAGGAAAGGACCCAATCAGGGACCAAAAGAGGACCCCAAGCAAACTAGGGCCCCACAGCACAAAGCTCGACACAACCAAACCGAGAGCCACACCAGCGACCCAAATGCACAAGCGAACAGGAGGCCAAACACAGGGACCACAAGGGCAACCCGACAGAGATAGAGCCCAGGCCCCCAGAGCACACCGAAACAACCCAGGCACCAGAAACCAAAGGAAAGGAGCCCGGAGAAGCCACAGGCGCACCACCTAACAGGGAAGCGGGAACACACTCAAACAAGGGGAGAAGGAACACCCCAGAGCCAACAAGAGAGCTAGAGCCACAGACACCACAGGCCAAAAACAGCCCGCGAGGGAGCACAGGCCCAACAACAGGCCCCCCAAAGGGATATAGCCAGAGCCCCGGACCCGAGGCAAAGCCAACCGCAACCCAAAAGCGGAACGAGAGGAGCGAGAATCAACAAAGCGGCCTACGCACCAGGGGAGGCCGATACCCAACACCCACAAGAAGGGAAAGGGCATAGCAGCCATGGCAGGGCACAGGATCCGGGAACCCGAAGAACAAGGGGCCACCCAAGGCAGAGGCCAAGGAGGACCAACGACCACCAGCCACCACAGGAGGCAAAAGAAGCGGCAGGCAAAAATGCAAGCACAACAAGCCAACACCCAACACCAGCCAGAACCCATCAGGGCCCCAACCAGCTCCGCCCCGGAGCCAACAGCCCAAAAAGGCCAAGGGACCCCCAGAACTAAGGAAGGCCAAAACACCCCCGCCCCACTGGAAAACAAGGGGGAGGAAATGGAAATGGAAAAAGAACTTGATAAAGCGCGCTGCGGCCAAGCGGCTTCCTGGCGCTGGGGATTTGACCAAACTCACAAAGGGAAACCGGGAAGGCTAACCAGGAAATGCCTGTGATAACAAGAAAGTTTTAAGAGCTTTTCGAAAGTGGGAATAGAACGAATAGAAAGAGGAAGACTATTCCAGAACCGGGGGGCCAGAACCGAAAATCGGGTGCCCCCTGTTCTGGATTTACGAAAACGGGGGATGTGCAGGAGGGAGAGAGAGGAAGAACGGAGAGTGCGGTTGGGGACGTGAGGAGTGATGAGTGATCCGATAAAGAGAGGGGCTGAGTGAGTGTGAGCCCGAAAAGCCAGACAGGCCAGTTTGAAGAAGGATCTAAAGTGCACAGGAAGCCAATGAAGGGACTTAAGTGCAGGGGTGATGTGCGCAGATTTAGGGAGGCGAAGAATGAGGCGGGCCGCCTGATTTTGAATGGCCTGGAGACGGCGGGTTTCACAAGCGGGTATGCCACGTACAAGCCATTCCCATAGTCGAGGCGGGAGGTGATGAGAGCCATGACTATGGTTTTGAGGGCGTCTGTAGAGAAATACCGGGAGATCTTCCGGATGAGGCGGAGGGACAAAAAACAGGAGGATACAACGGAGCTAATTTGGGCATGCATAGACAGGTCATGACTGACTTTGATGCCCAGGGTTCGAACTGAGGAAACCGGTGAAGAGGGGGGACCAAAGGAGGGGGGCCAGTGAGCCGTGGACCACCCGTGAGGACAAGCTCCGTCTTGTCCGGATTGAGCTTTAAATGGTTGATGCTCATCCAATCAGATATAAAAACTAGGGTAGAACAAAGCTTTGGGAGAGAGACAGAGGGGGAGGAAAGATCAAAGACGAGCTGGAGATCATCCGCGTAATTGTACACAGAGACCCCCAGCTCGAGAAGAGAGATGATAAGGGGGTAGATGTAAAGATTGAAAAGGAGAGGAGACAGGGAAGAACCTTGGGGGACCCCACAGGTGACCAAGTGAGAGGGAGCGGAGAAGCCTGAGAGATGGACCGCTTTCGACCTGCCCTGAAGAAAGGACGCTAGCCAGGAAAGTGCGGCGCCCCGGATGCCCGCTGCGCTGACACGGTCGAGAAGGATGGAGTGATCCACCGTGTCAAACGCAGCGGACAAATCGAGGAGGACCAATGCTTGGGGAAGATTGATGTCAGCTTTCCCCTTGAGTTCGTCCAGCACCGCGATAACCACTGTCTCTGTGGAGTGGCCTGGACAAAAACCCGCCTGATGGGAGGCTAGGAGGTGGTTCTCCTCGATATATGTGGACAGGAAAGATGTAACGTGACTTTCAAGGATTTTACCCAGGTAAGGAAGAAGAGAGATGGGCCTGAAATTGGAAGGAAGAGAGGCGTCCAGGCCAGTTTTTTTAAGAATAGGAAAAACTATAGCAGATTTAAAAGATGAGGGGACAGAGCCCAGAGCCAAAGAAGCGTTGAGAAGGGCAAGAGGAGGGGCAGGGCAGCTGGTGAATAGAGTTTTGAGGATTCGTGCAGGAGCACAGTCCGTCGGAGAGCCAGACTTAACTTTAGTAAGTAGATTCAGGAATTGGTCCATGGAGATGGGTGGAAAGTGATCCAGGGAGGAAGAGGGCAGAAGAGGGGAGCAGGAAAGACCAGGATCTGACACCGTGGGGATATTGGCTTTAATGTTAGTGATCTTTTCAATGAAGTAATCATTGAGGGAAGAACAGAGGGTCTGGGATGGAACAAGGTTGGTGCTAGTGCACTCAGAGGTAGCTAGGTTATGAACCAGGGAGAAGATTTCTCGAGTTTTATTGGCCGAAAGAGCAACTCGCTCGGTGAAATATTTTGTTTTGGCCGCGAGGATCGCTCTTTTGTAGTTGTTAAGGAGCAGTCTGTACTTAGCGCGGAGAGTGGGGCAATAGTTTCGTCTCCAATGACGTTCCGACAGCCTAAGGTCAAGTTTGAGATCTTTGAGCTCACTGGTGAACCATTTGTGCGCATCATAAGGGCGGGCGGATTTGACCTTCTTGAACGGGGCGACCTTATCGCAGGAAGACGAGAGCCAGGAACTAATAGCATCTGCCTGCGAGTCCAAAGGAAGGTCAGTAGGGCAGGGGCTGAGGAGGCCAAGGATAACGAAAGGGAATTGAGATCAGTTTTGTTCCAGCTGCGGGCAAGACATTTTTGGGTGGAGGCAGCTTGTCGGCCAGAGCCGAATGTATGGAGAAAGAAATGATAGAATGGTTGGACCAAATACAGGGGAGTATAGAAGGGGGAGAAACGCCGCAGCGTAATGACCAGATTTGGTCCAGGATATGGCCCTGGGCATGAGTAGGGGTCAGGACATGAGAGGAGAAGTTCAAGCACTGGAGGGTAGCAGAAAAATCTTTGGAAGACAGGTTTTCCCTGGGGTCCCCTGGCCAGTAACTAAAATCTCCGAGCAGGATAACTGAAGAGTTATTGACCGCCAGCGTGGCCAGAAGGTCCTGTAGAGCAGCTACAAATGACGGCATAGGTTGAGGGGGGCGGTACATAAGGACCACGGCGAGAGACGTGGAAAGGTTTAAAGATCGAGCCACCAAGAAATCTACATTAAGTATGGGGGGTAAGCAAGAAGTTGAAATTTTAATGTGGACCGGGTAATCATCGCCACACCGCCCCCGGCCTTGCCAACCGGGCGGTCTGCTCGGAGTGCATAATAGGTATCGGGGAGGATGGCCAGAAGATCCAGAAGGGAATCAGAAGAAAACCAGGTTTCTGTGAGAAATAAATAGTCTGGGGAGTCTGTGTTCAGGAGGTTGAAGAGTTCCATCTGATGCTTGACTGCAGAGCGGGTATTGAGAAGGTAAGCGGAAGCTGTCGACAGGGCAGGTGAAGGGCAAGTGACAGGTGAAGGGTCAGAAGAAGGAGAGGTGGAGCTGTGGGCAGGGGAAAGTGGACTGGGAGAACTGGGGACAGAAATACCCAAGGAATCAAGACGGTGCAATACAGACGGGGAGGGAGGAGAGGTAGTACGTTATGCGGAGAGTTGGGCTGAGGAGTAAACCAAGGAATGGATAGACGGGCTTGCCTTAGGCGCGCCTTTGGCGCGCAAACGGCGCGCCCGCTGCGCCCGTCCGCCGCGCGTACGTGGGAAGTACATGTTTTTATGGAGGAGTTCAGGGCGTGGACTGGCAAAGGTGGGCGTGGCCTGGGGGAAGCCTCGCTGATGGCGGCAAGAGGGAGAGCCTGTCCCGCAGCAGCGTTCAGCTCGGCTGCGCGGGGGTCAGGAAAGCAAAATAAAGCCCCAATAGCAGGTAGGAGTGGGCAGCAGTTAAAAGTAAACACAAAGGACCCAAGAGAACCAGCGGAAGGCAGACACCCCAAGCACGGGGCAAGTCAAAAGCACCTGGAAGGATGCAAGAAGAGCCCAACAGAGAAAACCGTAGGCAAGCATGCCCCCAAACAGGAACGCACCAGGCCCGAACCCACAGACAGGCAGTAACCAACAGGCGGAAGGGCTGCAGGCAGCCAAAGCAAGTCCAAGAACCGCAAGGCACTAGGATTCAAAAAGGGCAAAACGCCTGACAAGCAGCCAGGGGTGACCAGAACAGGCAACAGCAACAGGCAAACTCAGGCGCACCCCAATCCAGGCACCAACCAGGGCCGACCAGGGACAACAGAAGCCCGTAGGACAGAACAGCCGGAGACAGAGCAGAGAACAGAGCAAAGAGGTAACAAAAAGAAGCCAACAAACCTTGGGAGAGACTGTCCAAAGCGAGCCATGGCCCAGCCTGCAGACACCATCCCAAGGAGGAACCAGGTCCAACCCGGCCAAACCACAGGTCCGGCAGCAGGCGCAACAGAAGCCAAGGCTGCCGTCCAGCAAAAGCATGTTTAGGAAGGTGAGTAACCCAATATACCCTTGCGGGCTCGGGCAGAGTTTAGTATAATATGTAGTGGCCAGCAAGGGATTTCATTTATATGAGTTTTCAGCACTAATTTAGGACTTGTTGAAAAGCAATCAGAGTACCTAAATTTGAGTTCAATCAGCAGCTGTTCAAATAAATTAAAAGGTTTCTAACAATGAGAAACAAAGGATGTTACCACACTAACATCATGAATACAGTAAATGAATAATAAAACATGAAACCAGGATAGTTTGTTTGTCTGAGGAGTTATTATTTTTGGATTCAAGACAAAGAATAATTCTGTACAAAAAATCAACAGTAACATAAAGCAGGGTACATACAAAGATATATAATGGATATTGAAGGTATTGGTTACTTTTCCTATAGTATATCCAAGAAACAGTCCAGACTGCTAAAAAGGTGACAACTTGATTTCTACTATCAATCAGGAGAAAATCAACAGTCGGTACAAATCATACTGTGCAGAATTGGACTAAGTAGGTCGACGTTTCGGTCTTATCTTGATCATTTACAAGACCATCATCAGGACGGAATATTGATATATACAAGGTTGACCCTTTTTTTGTTAAGACACTTTTAGGCTTAAGTGACGGCCTCAGCTAATTTCTTTAAGAAGCGGGCAATGTGCAGACTCTGTTTTGAGTATCACGCACTTGTGCATACAGCAGTGTTGCGAAAGACCGATTCTGGTGGTTTGTTCAAATCGCGGTTCTTTTGCCAAGTGTTCACAGTTATTTGTCACGATCGCGGGACGTCAGAAACGAACATTCCGGACTGTTCGTTTCTGACGTCCCGCGATCGTGACAAATAACTGTGAACACTTGGCAAAAGAACCGCGATTTGAACAAACCACCAGAATCGGTCTTTCGCAACACTGCTGTATGCACAAGTGCGTGATACTCAAAACAGAGTCTGCACATTGCCCGCTTCTTAAAGAAATTAGCTGAGGCCGTCACTTAAGCCTAAAAGTGTCTTAACAAAAAAAGGGTCAACCTTGTATATATCAATATTCCGTCCTGATGATGGTCTTGTAAATGATCAAGATAAGACCGAAACGTCGACCTACTTAGTCCAATATGGCCGAGATACCCGCCACCCCCTCTCAACACAATCCCCAAAAGGAGTGAAACCGGAAACAGTTCTTGAAGTTTTTGGAAGTGGGATGGAGTGACCATCCCGGCCGTATTTATTAAAACAAAATTAAAACATTAAACGTTTCATGTTATGTACAATTTCATTACCATATTGCGATGTTTGGCTAACCTTAACAGATTCTCTAATACAGAGGTTCTCCTAGCCGAACTAGCAACCTACAAAACATTTCTTGTCATATTGAAATTGTACAACCTAACGTTTAAGGGCCAACGGCAAGGTCATAACCGGTGTCAAGATCCCTAACCAGACTTACCCCTCCCACTTGGGATGGGCGACAGCACGGAGGCGTACCTCAAGTGCAACTACTACCAATTTCCCTTGACTTGACGGGGGCACCTAAAACTCGACGCCAGTTAAAGGTCGTTCGAATACTCGTGTGAGGTATCTAGAAGGTATCGTGGCCCTTATCCCAACCCCACACAACTTACCGCATCTGCCGTCGCAGATGTCACTGGCCCCGGGAAATTCCCCAGGAGGGGGCTGTAACCCCTCCTACAAAGGAAGGGGCCTTGACCGCCTTTCCTTTACTTCCGGCGACCCATCCTTAGAAGGGACCGCCTCCCCATTGAGGGGCCAATGGCCACCTCTCCCGAGCGCTCC
This sequence comes from Lissotriton vulgaris, assembly GCF_964263255.1. NCBI lineage: Eukaryota > Metazoa > Chordata > Amphibia > Caudata > Salamandridae > Lissotriton > Lissotriton vulgaris. The sequence continues at coordinate 981,892,999 of NC_141689.1, forward strand.
CATCCGTGTTGGGTGACGCCCACTCATAGGGATCTACTAATTAGTGCTCACCGATCATGACCTTACCGCCTACCAAAATAAATACGACAGTGCAAATTAACCTAAAAATACATTGGCCACTATGACCGAAAGAGCATGCATCAAAATTCAACACTAAACTGAATATCTTTAATGGCAAACATACTCAAAAACGACCATTCTTTATTAACTCAAAATCAACATGGCACTACAACCTGTAAACGAAAACAAAACAAAATTAATCAACTTTATTATACACAACTGGCTGTCTTCAGGGGCTGGTGGGTGGGTCAAAATTGGCTCTTCGTTCTGTCCCGAGCTCACGTGCAGCGAGGAGGTGCAGCTTCAGAGCACAAGAACAAGAGGATGTCTTCTGGTCTTGCGTCCCTTTTTATCCGTCTTCAGGGCGGGCGTATACCCGCCCCTGCCTGCCCCTGAGGGCGTGGCTGGCTGCGTCGGTGTCTAGGCCAGCCCACTCTAGGGCGGGAACGAGCGCGCCCCGGCTACGCCGCTTCGGGCATACCAGCTGAGACGCGCCTCCCGCCCAAAATGGCTTCCCGGGGGGATCGAGGCACTCGGCCATACGTTCGGGGGGACCGATTCGGTCGCCCCTTTCCATATGGCCGAGATACCCGCCACCCCCTCTCAACACAATCCCCAAAAGGAGTGAAACCGGAAACAGTTCTTGAAGTTTTTGGAAGTGGGATGGAGTGACCATCCCGGCCGTATTTATTAAAACAAAATTAAAACATTAAACGTTTCATGTTATGTACAATTTCATTACCATATTGCGATGTTTGGCTAACCTTAACAGATTCTCTAATACAGAGGTTCTCCTAGCCGAACTAGCAACCTACAAAACATTTCTTGTCATATTGAAATTGTACAACCTAACGTTTAAGGGCCAACGGCAAGGTCATAACCGGTGTCAAGATCCCTAACCAGACTTACCCCTCCCACTTGGGATGGGCGACAGCACGGAGGCGTACCTCAAGTGCAACTACTACCAATTTCCCTTGACTTGACGGGGGCACCTAAAACTCGACGCCAGTTAAAGGTCGTTCGAATACTCGTGTGAGGTATCTAGAAGGTATCGTGGCCCTTATCCCAACCCCACACAACTTACCGCATCTGCCGTCGCAGATGTCACTGGCCCCGGGAAATTCCCCAGGAGGGGGCTGTAACCCCTCCTACAAAGGAAGGGGCCTTGACCGCCTTTCCTTTACTTCCGGCGACCCATCCTTAGAAGGGACCGCCTCCCCATTGAGGGGCCAATGGCCACCTCTCCCGAGCGCTCCCATCCGTGTTGGGTGACGCCCACTCATAGGGATCTACTAATTAGTGCTCACCGATCATGACCTTACCACCACAGGCCCGGATAGTTGACCGGCTATCCGGGCCCCCCACAAAACTCCTAGCTAAAGGTCATGTTCCAACGTTTTTAACCATGCTACGAAGTCTCCTATGAGTAACTCATTTCCCACCCGAGACAAATGCACACCATCCCCCAGATACATACTGTCATCATTAATACAACCGTGCGAGATAGAATGCAATGTCCTGGAACGGAACAACCTACTCATTTTGTTATTAAGTTTCCTAACAGAATGGTTCAAAGCAGGGATCGAAATAGCCCCCCGCCACACTTTTCGTGGGATCATATGAGACCACGCAATTATGCACCCCGGAACTTTCCTCGCCAACCAACTTACAGTGGAAAGCATTGCCTCCAGGAGAAGTCGTCTACCGGTGGTGACCAAATCATTGCCCCCTAAATGTACTATGACTATAGACGGCGGTGACCTCATCCGCCCTAACAAACCCTCAAAGTATGCCTGAAACTGGTCAATACAGAGACCGCCCCTTCCGTAGAAGGACATCCTGTACCCGTATTCCCCAGCTACGTGAATCATGTCACCTGCTTCGAATACGTCTGCGGCACGCCTCACGTATGAGTGGCCCACGACCCACACCTCCTTTCTCACAGCCGGTGATGTCTGACCGCTGGCCCGGTGTTGGGTCGACTGCATAGTCCGCCCCGCCTCGAAGGCTTGCGTAACTGAAAACCAAACAAAAGACAAGAAGCGTGAGTACATTATTACAGCTTCACAACATGTGCAACCGCACATACCTCTTATAACAATTGGAGGACCAACGCCCCACTCGTTTTACTTGTTCCACATTAAGACCCCTGGCTGCAGCTTCTGTGGCAGCCCCTATCCGAAAGGAATGGGTCCCAAACTCACCCGGGTCCAAGCCCGCTGCGGTAATTGACATCGCGAGCACCCGCTGAAACTGAAACTTCGTCAGTGGGGTGGCGTCCGCGTGTCTCAACAATGTCCCCCCCCATGATGCCACCCTTCGTGCTAGGTAATCGTCTAAACACTTCACCGGACACATGGAAGACCCTGGAATCCTGCGAATGACTATGCAGTCTCCCACCCCACTTTGATCGGTTTTTGACTTGACAAAGGATACCGTCATAGTCTCACCCCTGATCTGAATGTGTTCCCGGCACAAACCCCCCGCCACATCCCGCTTGCTCCTTGCAACCAGCTCACTTATCCTCATAGCCCCGTGAAATGCAAGCGTAAAAGCAGCTCGGAACAAACAGGCCTCGAACTGAGACGAGCATATGGCGGGGAGTGTGGCCAGCAACTGGGACAACCTATCCAGACCTATCGGGCGCCTCTCATCTACTCTGCGACCCTCAAGGCGTTGCCACCCACGTAGCGCTTTCTGTACCGCAAAAGACGCTGTCGGGTCCTGGATATTATGAGCCCTGGCAACAAAGGAGATGGCAGCACGATGCCTCTGGGCTGTAGCCACCGACTTCCCAGCCTTACGCAAGGACATCAGAAAATGTACTACCCAATCCTCATGCCCCCAAAGTCCCCCTCTCTCAGTCCCCAAAAAGGCTAAATAAGCCCGAAACGCCCCTTCGTATGCCTTCCTCGTCCTTGGTGCTAGACTCTCTCCCACGAGGTAACGAAGTTCGGGGCACCGAGAGACCAGAGAGCTTCGGGAAAGGGTGCTGGCTCTGGGTCCGCTGAGGGAAGGTAACCCGAGAAAGCCTGCATTTGAAAACGAGACAGTGCATCAGCAGCCTGATTCATCACCCCCGGGACATGTTTTGCTCTGAATACCACGTTCAGTTGCATACACAGTAAGACAATTTCTTTAAGCAGCCTCAAAATCATTTTACAACGTGCTGCCTGACTATTGATGCATTCTACAACGGTCATATTGTCAGACCAAAATATGACAGAGTGATTTTTGAATCCATCGGGCCAGGATCTGAGGGCCACCAAAATGGGAAACAGCTCAAGGAAAGCAATATTACTCGTCAGCCCCTCTTCGTGCTACCATGTTGGCCACTTTTGTGCCGACCATTTTGTGCCGAAGATGGCGCCGAAACCCATGCTTCCCGCTGAATCCGTCCATAGACCAAGCTCTTCAGAGGACAAGGCCGGTTTGTTCCAGACGACTCGACCATTGAAATCCGCCAAAAATGCTAACCAAATACGCATGTCTTGGCGGACCTCGGCCGATAACCTCGTGCGATGGTGACCCTCCTTTAGGCCGACCATCGCCTGTGCAATCGAACGGGAGAAGGGGCGGGCCATCGGGATCACCCTTAAGGCAAAATTCAACTTCCCCACCAATTGCTGCAATTGATGCAGCGTAACTTTAGATGCAGTAATACACATTTGCAGGGTTGTCTTGAATTTCGATACTTTGGAAGCTGGTAAACGAAAACAACCCTCACTAGAGTCCAACTCGATCCCGAGGAACTCGAGGCAAGTCGTGGGACCCACAGTTTTACCTGGTGCCAACGGCACGCCGAATTGATTCATTAAAACACAAAATTCAGTCAAGGCCCGGGCACATTCATCATCCCCAGCGGCCCCAAGGAACAGAAAGTCATCGAGGTAATGCATCACATTCCGAAAACCTGTTTTCTTCGTGTAAACCCATTGTAGAAAACTACTGAATTTCTCGAAATAAGCACAAGATATAGAGCACCCCATCGGCATACACCTGTCCATGTAATACAAACCTTGAAACATGAATCCCAAAAGACGTTGGTCTTCCGGGTATACCGGGAGCAAACGGAACGCTGACTCGATATCTGATTTCGCCATCAGCGTCCCGGGCCCCAGGCGATTCAAAATGGCTACGGCCTCATCGAATGATGCGTACCGCACCGAACACATTTCTGGATTAATTGCATCGTTTACCGAAAGGCCATGAGGAGCTGATAAATTGTGAATCAATCGAAACTCACCCGGGTCCTTCTTGGGGACCACCCCTAAAGGAGAACAAACAAAGTTCGGTACCGGGGGAACACGAAACGGGCCGGCAACCCGACCTCGGGTAACCTCTTTCCGGATCTTATCCTGTACTACAGTCGTATGCTGCAAGACGGAAAGTTGATTTTTGCACGTCCCGACACCCTGAAAGTTACCCACCGGGATGCGGAAACCATATGAAAAACCGTTTCGTAGCACCCCAGCAGAAGTACGATCTGGGTATTCGCTGAGCCAGGGAATCATCGCCAGGGTATCAATCGGGGTTGGTAAAGGCGCCCCTCGGACTATATTAGACCTGTTTAGCGCCTCCTCTACCCCCATTTTCACCCGATTTGGCTCTGCACGAGGACTCAGGATGGGGTGCCCCACAACCACTACATTCGTGTTTGAATTTACAAGATCCCGGGGGCCTAGTACATTTACTTCTGTTGAAATTGAAACAGAAACCCCTCTTCCCTGTATTGCCGGCGGGTCTCGGGTAATCGTCTGTACCCGTACCCGACCGAAAGGGTGTCCCCCCATTTTGGCGGGAGGACTCACCAACAGCACTCCCCACCAATGGCACTTTCAACATCCCCGACTCTTTCATCTTATTCCATGTCAAAGAATCGTAACAGTCCCAGGTTAAACTTTTGTTATGCTCCATCGCTTTCCTGAAAAGGTTGTCATAACAGAACCATTGGTTACCTTGGTGTGATGTCGAGTACCCCATAATTCGTGACTGATATACTGGAAATTCAGGGAGCAAATCAGGCCTACGTTCCCCCAAAATTGCCGTAAAGATTCCCCAAGCATTACCCCAGTTACCAATATTTTCATTAACCTTAAAGGCGGCCATTTTTGCGCGCCAAACACTCGGATGCATCAGATCCTTTTGACCCTTAACAGTTTCGACCTCATAGTGATCAACGAGCAGGGAAAAAATGTTAACGTATTCCCCCGCCCAAATCTTTTCCTTTATTGGTAAAGGAACATGTTGCCCCAATTTTTCTCTACGAGACGGTGTTGACTTATCCCTTGCAATCGGCAATGGCCGCTTACCTGCACCGGACGCTGCTTCCGTCCCTCGTGGCTTGTCTATCGCCGCATCCGGCGCGGGCACCCTGGCTGTATCACGTTTCTCGCGCAACTGCTTTATGAATGCTTGCGCTTCCGTAGCCATGGCGCCCCCATTACCGTCCCCCAACCATGCTGCTAACTGTGCCGCCAATTCGGGAGGCATATCCTCGGCAGACGTCGGGGTGACTACCACGGGAATCGGATTCCCCTCCTCCGGTACCGGGGCCGGTACCGGGGCTGGCGCCTCGAGCGGGGAACAGGGAACCGGGACGTCTCCCCCGACCGGCCCCCTTCTCGGCCTCTTTGGCTTCCCTCCGGCCGGTGGACGCCCCGCTCCCTCCTCGCCGTCTCGCTCCGCCAACCGCTTCTTAATTTCGGACATGTCCTTCATGAGGGCCCGAACCAACTGGTCAGTCGACATACTCTTCGCTCCTTTCTTGGGCATCTTTTCAGACGAAGTATCTAAAAGACAAAGAGAGAGATTAAAACGCTCAAAATTGGCTCTTCGTTCTGTCCCGAGCTCACGTGCAGCGAGGAGGTGCAGCTTCAGAGCACAAGAACAAGAGGATGTCTTCTGGTCTTGCGTCCCTTTTTATCCGTCTTCAGGGCGGGCGTATACCCGCCCCTGCCTGCCCCTGAGGGCGTGGCTGGCTGCGTCGGTGTCTAGGCCAGCCCACTCTAGGGCGGGAACGAGCGCGCCCCGGCTACGCCGCTTCGGGCATACCAGCTGAGACGCGCCTCCCGCCCAAAATGGCTTCCCGGGGGGATCGAGGCACTCGGCCATACGTTCGGGGGGACCGATTCGGTCGCCCCTTTCCATTCTGCACAGTATGATTTGTACCGACTGTTGATTTTCTCCTGATTGATAGTAGAAATCAAGTTGTCACCTTTTTAGCAGTCTGGACTGTTTCTTGGATATACTATAGGAAAAGTAACCAATACCTTAAATATCCATTATATATCTTTGTATGTACCCTGCTTTATGTTACTGTTGATTTTTTGTACAGAATTATTCTTTGTCTTGAATCCAAAAATAATAACTCCTCAGACAAACAAACTATCCTGGTTTCATGTTTTATTATTCATTTACTGTATTCATGATGTTAGTGTGGTAACATCCTTTGTTTCTCATTGTTAGAAACCTTTTAATTTATTTGAACAGCCGCTGATTGAACTCAAATTTAGGTACTCTGATTGCTTTTCAACAAGTCCTAAATTAGTGCTGAAAACTCATATAAATGAAATCCCTTGCTGGCCACTACATATTATACTAAGCCCAGCAAAAGCAAGCAAGAAGCTGCCAGACAGCAGGCACCAAGGGGACAGGCCAACGGAAAACCCACTGGAACCGACTCCCAGCCCAGACGCCAACCAGCAACAAGCGCTGAGCAAGCGAAAAGCCAAAAGGCTAGGAAACACACAACCCACAGAGGAAGCCCCGAAGGACCCCCAAAACTAGCAGAAAAAGGCAGTGACCCAGGGGAAACCAAGGCCCAGGAAAGCGAAGGCAGGAAGCCAACGTCGCAGGCAGCTGAAGAAGCCGAAGGACCGCCAAGACCCCAGGAGCAGGGGGCAGCAGAGGCAGCGAACCAGGCCAGAGACACCAAGGGCCCAGGTCAGAGACAGCAAACAGACCTAGGCCCCATGCAACCAGCAAAGCAAAGAGGGTAAGCACGCAGGAACAGGCACCAGCAAAGACAGGAATCCACCAGCACCGAGAGAGACCAGAAGCCGACTGCATCCAACAGCACTTGAGAGAAAACATGGAACGCAGACAGCAAGACCCAGGGAGACCAGCGGGGGCAATGCAAAGACAAAGGGTGCAGGAAACGCCAACAGGAGGCCTCGGGACCAAACCCCGGCACCACCCATAGGCCCAGCCGTACATTGCGGCAGCGACCAGAAGGCCAAGCAGGCAGCAACCCAAACACCCGGAGAGGGCAAGGGGAAGAGACACCACCCAGGGCTGCAAGCAAACCCCATGGAAAGCAGAAGCCAAATGAACCCGGAAAACCTAGGCATAAAATAACAGAGATGCAGCAGCAGGGAGCAGAACCAAAAGTGCTTGCAACAAAGACACAGGAACGAAGGCAGCATTGCTGACCCCGTCAAACAGCCCATGCTCGAACCAGCCAAACCAGAAATAGTTGCACGTGTCACTGCAAAGGAAGCCACACCAAAGGGACACGTATATCAGCTCCACATAACATCCTCATAGTACAAAAACGTGAGTCACAGCACACAAGGAAGGGAACACGCATGGAAACTGAGAACAGAGGATGTGGAGCGGATGCCTGGCTCAAACCCACTGACACAGGCTCAAAAATAGGCAGCTCCAGCCACACGCCACACGCCACCACCACGCCCACTGACAAGAATCAGGAAGGCGACGCGGGCAAGGGCAGAAGCAGGGAAGAAGCCCAGCGGAAGAGCGCCTGCACGGCATGCATAGGGCCCTGGGTACAAACTCCGGCCTCTCCAGGAGATCCTGCCCCCATCCAGGCAGCACCAAGAAGGAGAGCCCGCCAACATATCCCCAAAACAGCAAGGATAAAAAATTGACCCCTACGCGGTACTCACCAAGGGGGCAGGAAGGGCACACCACAAGTCCAATGCCCCCAATAACCAGCCCAGGCGCTCTCCAGGAAACCAGTGCCGGGAGGAGAAGCCCGCCAAAAACGGCTTCCGAGGCCACAGCAAGGCCCGCCCCTGCATCAACCCAACCAAGCAGCAGGGGCGGCAGGAAGAAAAGGAGGCCAGCAGGACATCAAACTCCTGGCAGGGGGCCCAGGAGCATCGCCCAGCAGAGCCCCAGGACCCGCCAAACAGCTGCAGCAGCACGTCCCCCACACCCGCCAAGCCACAGGGAGACGCGCACTGCAACCCAGAAGAGACCGGGAGGAACGGCGCCCCAGCCGCAAAGGGCCGGTCTGCAATCAACGCGGCTCCTGTCAAGCCCGGCAGGCCAGGAGAACGCGGAAGAGGACGTCGAGGACAGCCCAGCAACCCCGACGAGACGTCCAGTGAAGAATCCATCAGGTAAGTCCAAACATGTCCTAATCTGTCGGAAGAAAGAAAATTTAAAAGAAAAGGCTGAGTTAAAAAAATGGTCTTTTGAGGCAACCGTGTTACAGGAAGGTATCCCAGGAAAGGTCCACAATGTCTAGAAAGTCATTTGGGTCCTGGGAGGAAACCGCATCAACAGACAACAGATGCACTTGAAGAGCAAGTTTCAAAGAACCAACTTGCTCAGTACCAGTCCCTTCAGCTAAAGCTGAGGGTGGGGGTGCCAGAAGTATAGCCTCAGACAAGGAGCCAAATACCATAGATCCTGGAGCGGAAGTATCCATCCACTCTGACACAGGCACCTCATAATAAGCATTTTGCGCACCTGTAGCAACATAGAGCAGCACAGGAGATGCACCTGCATCAGATACATAAGCAGATATGTGTCCATAGTGTGCTCTAACTGCAAGGCATATGTCTAGTGTACATCAGAAAGAGTACCAGAGAATGCTAAACACAGGCTGAACACTCGGAAACCACACTGGCTAGAAAGACAAAGACTAGTTGTCATTTAGTTTCAGTAACAGAGACAATCCAAAGTACTGCACCATGCATTCATGACACAGATGGATGTGTGGTAATTCCATCACCATTTGGGATTGTATTGGACCATCCATTGTGAAGAAACTAAATTAGAACCAAAATGCAATGAACAGGAATAATACCAAAGGAATGCCTTCAAAAATGCTTGAAAAGAGTGAATGTATAAAGGATGGAATCATTCCAAATATAGTTTAAAAAAAATCTAAAAACAATAGTTTTAAAAAAGTGTACAACACTAGTGGTGTTTGAAGAGTTAAAAACGTGGTGCACAAGTTTACTAAAATGTAGTGGCAAATTAGTGTGCCACAACGATTGCACTTCCAAGGAAGACCCTGCAACTTGAAGAGCAAAGGTTTCTCAGGCAGGTGTTTTTACCACATCCTTTTGAAATAATAAGACTTTGAGTTGGCTTAACCTATCAAAGTTAACATTAGAAATCAGGACTTTTGGCCACAAGTAAAGTTACCCAGCTGTGTTTGTGGATGGATAGCATGCATTTATGCAGGAAGTCACAACCTTGGAAACTGTTACTATGTAAGGGATGCCTGGCTTCATTCCACAACAACCATGGCACGTCAGAATCAAGTAACTTCCATGAGAAAGTGTCAAGAAAACTGGCTTGGCCAAGGGAACTGAGCTCCCTTAAAATACCACACCAAATTGGCCATGGATGCACTGCACGCTCCATGCAGTATTATCCCTTTACAAAGTAATGAGTGGCTCAAGGAAATCCTGCATTAATTCCCACTGAGAAAAACTTCTCTGTTACCACTTGCACATTTGTAATCGAAAGGAAAAAAAACAAGTCTCATGCAGAGGTTGCCGCCCATTTGTTCATGTCTGCCTATTTGAAAGTGTTTCAGACAAGATGAGAAATTAAAGGCAAAGATCCTCAAAGAAATGAAACCATGTACTAACCATATGTCTGATGAAGTCTCAGCTACAGCAAAGGGCAGTGTCTCTATATGTTCTATATTAAGCATTGTGCAAGTTGCATCTTCTTTCGCCATGACCTATTGCATCCATGACAAGCTATAAGGCAAGAACAATTCTGTTTCACTCTGATATTTCCATGGCACATTGTTTCATTTTAAAACCTGCAATTGCCAACTCAGTCGCAAAATTGATCTTAAGTGTGACTTTGTACATGTAAAAGAACAGACATGTCATTTTGTATAATATGAAATTCAGATGACACAACATGTTCTTGATCAATTTGTTGCAACCTTTCAGCAGCTTCCTATTGTGAAATTTTCCAAAGTTCATTATATGTTGCATATATAAAACATTTAGAATGGGGAGATCAGAGAGCTAAGCAAGTTCATGCTGTCTGAAAGAAGGGATAAATGATGCTTATCATCAGAAAATGTGAAGTGTTCTAATCATTGCTGGCATAACTTACCTACACTATAGGTAGTTGCTACACTCAAGTGTTGTCACTGGACCTAACTGGGGGCTGATCTGCTAGCTTTAAAACCCTTAGAGGCGTTTAACAAAATGTGCATTGCAGCTATTAGCATCAAGGGGCCACAGTAACCACCAACCTGGACCATAAAGAGATGAGTTTTATGTACCATTCAGCCTCATCTCATTAAGTTGTTGTTCAGTAATATTAATGCATTGTAGCCAGTTATCAGAATGTGCAACCTGTGGATAGCTAGGTGAATTTCAATTCTTAGCATTAGCTAGTCGAAGATGCATAGTCTGTTGTTCTATTTTATTTAAAAATATCATCTGTCTAGGGATCAAACAAGCCATAAGTAAGGCATCCAGTTCCTGAGCCTCCCAGTGTCTTGTACCCCAAATTGATTTTGAATCAATATGGTTTTTCCAGTAATCATAACCTTGGACTGTCAATATGGAAATGAAAAAATCTGAATACATCATTTTTATTTATGTCAGTATGTTTTTCATTGCTTGAGAAGGGGTAAGTTTAAGATAAAAAGAAACCGGGTCTGTGGGGACATGACTAGTAAAATAGGGAAACTATTTTAAATACTGTTGGGGACTCCCTACATTTGGTATAAGGCATTATTCTCACTGAGTACAGTTTAAAACAGTACATGGTGTACTGGCTCTGTGTAAGTAATGATGAGCATAATAATGGTAGCAAAACATTTCCCCATAGTTTGCAGAATATAAATACAAATCCTCATTTTCAAATACAGTATAGGATTATAATTCAGATAACAGGTTGCACACAGTCACAGCAGCCCATTAATCAGATATTGAAACTAGGGTCATGATATCATCCACAGCTATTTTAAAAACATATACAATTTGTAACGTTTTTGTGGGACCAAAAATGTCATATGGTACTTTAGTCCAAATGATACCATCATGGACAGGAAATGCAGTAATGTTCACAAGAGACAAGTCTCTTCAAACTTTATGTGAAGAATAATGGGGTGTAAGTACTTCAGCGACCAGTTCTGGGAAAGAACGTTCTGGGTGATAGTGTCCATTTAGCAGTAGGAAAACTATTGTGATAAATCCAATCCAGGTAAAGAGAAAAACAAAGGAAAGGAAAATTCAAAGGTAATACTATGGAGGAATCAGATAAGTCTGTTTAAACCAAGAGAATAGTGCGTGTGAACCATGTAAAGATGAAGTGTGAAGAATCTAAAGAAAAATCATCAATGTTGGCAAAGTAACCAGAGGCAGTATGAACAAAAACAGGAATCTTGTAGGCAAAGGAGAGCATGTTGGTAACTCCAGAGGTGGTTCATAATATATAACTTCACTGTTAGGTGCCGTTGTAGAAACAGGCACATGTTCAGCATTTGAAATCCCTGCTGGGAGTAGTTAAATTTGGACTACTTAAAGCATGTAGGGGGTTCTTTTGCAGGCTAGGGAGAGGAGATAATGAACTACACAGATACCCTCAGGGCCTACTGTTAGAAATGGGGGTCTCTAATTGGCAGAGGTATGCACCTTTGTCCAAGTAGGGACCCTTCCTTCTAGCCAGGGTAAGAAGATTGCACACTTCAGATAACCCCTGCTCACCCCCTTGGTAGCTTGGCACAAGTAGATAGGCAATGTGTAAAGTATTTGTACTTAAACACCGCAAATGGACACAACACCAGTTCAGAAAAATAAAGTATCTTTATCTAAACCAAACAAGACCAAAACAACAAAAACCCAAAACATACATTTATCAAGGTATCACGGTTAAAACGGTTACTTTAAAAATGGAACTGTAGAAACAAAATAGCTCCAACTGGGGCAATTACGACATTGTGACACAGACAAATCCAAAGTACGGCGCTAGCCGCCAGGTGTGAGGGTCGAGCACAGAGATGCATGGACGCCCAAACAAAATTACCTTGGAAATGAAGTCAACAGTATATGCACAATGTTGTGGAGGCGAGGTGTTGGTGCCAAGGCAAAGCTGGTTCTTGTCTGCCACGGGAAGGAGAGGTGTTGAGTCTGTGAAGAGGCAAGGTGTTCAATCTAGGGCAGGGGAAGTTAGATGCAGTGGTATTGAGGTGTCAGTTCCGGTGAGGCGATGTGACACTGAAGACTTTGTGAAGTCACCCTTGTCGGTTATTGGCTCCACAATAACGTAGTGCAAGCACTAGCATCAGGAAGGCTGATACTGTTAGCTTCACCTTGTGTCGGCTGGTGTCAAAGGCATCAGAGTTGCGGTGTAGTCAGGACGGTACATTGTGCACTTCACGAGCAGTGCTCCCTGCCTCGGTGCAGGTCACAGCATCACTGGTGGGGTGCTGATGGCATCCGAGTTGTTCTATTTGCTTTGCAGCACCAAATACACAATTCATAAGGCCCAGGGATTGGAATTGGTGCCCTTTTAAATACCGGAGTCCATAGAGGAGTCCAGGTGCTGGTCAGTAGGTACAGGTAAAGTATTTGAGGCTCTGAGATTTCAGAAATGGAGGTAAGCACATGCAAGACACTGGAGATTCTTCTTCAAGCAGGTTCACAGCAAAGTTCCAGTCTTTGTCCTCTCCTTAGCAGAAACAGCAACTGTAGGCCAACCCAGCAAAGAACTCCTCCTTACAGCTCTTCAGCTCTTCTCCTTGGCAGATGTTCCTCTTGAGTCCAGAAGTGATTTAATCCTCTGGGGTTTTGAGTTCCAATACTTATACCTCATTTTCTCTTTGCACTCTTTGTGGAAAGTGTCTCTGAGTCCAGTCCAAACCAGTTCTATCCTCTCCGGCCCAGCTTCCGTACAGGAGGTGGAGATAGTATTGTGCAAGGGAGCCACATCCTATTCAGGTGCTAGTGAAACTCCTCCCACTACTCTAAATATAGGCCAGGTCTATTCAGCCCAGCTATGAGTCACCCAGGAAAGGCAGGACACATCTCAACACCTCTTGTGAACTGTCTAAAGTGAATGCACATCCCCAGCTCCTGTCACTCCAAAACCAGAAGGGAATATGCAACCAGGCAGAGGCACACAAATGGTAAAGTAAGAAAATGCCTACTTCCTAAAAGTCTATTAAAGATAATGGCGTAAGCCCTGTGTCCCTCAGAACGTGGGTATTAGCAATATAATCTACAGTAAGTTCTGTTGGTTGAAACAATTGCATTAGCAAAACCTAATTGATAGGTAACTATATCTATACGAAATTACACAAAATGTCAAGGAATGGTCTATTAAATATTGTAGACAGGAATAAGAGTCAAAACACACCTTAAAATAAAAAGATCATTTTTTTTTAGAAAAATGTATATATTATTTATAATGGTTAAATTTGTATATGGCTGTCACATACAACAATGGTAGAACAAACATAAAGAATGTGACTTTGGTAAAAAGAAAATGGTGACATAAAGACCAATTTACTAAGAGGAAGGCAGTACAAAGGGTGGTGATAGAACTTTTGTACTTGAAAAGGGACGGACCTACATTGTGGATATATGCGTATCTAATTTATGTATATTTTGTTTTTTCTCCATAAGCATGCATGCACTTTATGTTGCAATTTTTTACCAAAGTCACATTTTATTTTATTTAAAAGGTTTTATATAGCGCTGGCTAGACTTTTATGTTGTTTGTTCTACCTTTATAAATAATATATACTTTTCTAGAAAAACGGATCTTTTGTTTACTTTATAGCTCCTAAAGCTGTAAACACAGTCAAATCTCTGCTTTCAGGTGCTATTGCTTGACAGAAAAAAAACATAGAAATGTCCATTGTAGTTTAAATTTTTTGCGCACAATGTTGTTCATCAAAGCTGTGCTATATGAATTTTGTATTGTTTTTTGTATTGTATGACTGTTTAAATGTCTATAGTGTAAGGCTATACAATAGGAAGAATCCGGTTTGACTACAGGAAATAGAGGATTAGTCATAGGAGTGATGCAAGGCTCAATTATGTCATGATATTCAAATCGTGATAGAATTTGCTTAACAGGGCCTTTAGCTTCATGTTTAATAGGGTATTGTGGCTGCACTTGTGGACTGGACCTTATGGGTATAATATGATAATAAGCGTACTTATCCCAGCCTGCTTGATTGTGATATGATGCAGGAGCTTCTGCAAGAGCCCTTTCTGTGGCATATGCTTCTTTAACTTCATCAGAAACAAGAACTGAAAAGGATGGCAATATTACCTCCTCCCCTTAGGGACCTTTCTACCAAACTCAGGCAGCCAATCTACTTCCACCAAGAGAATGTCATAATCATCAAAAAAGTTCTGCCAGAATGTTTCTTTAATTGTACATGATATGTCGCCCTCGATTTGGATGTCGAAATCATAAAGTCTGTTAGGAGGGCACTGCTGCTGGTCCCGAGTTTCAACTTGAATATAGTCATTAGTCTGGGTTCTTGAAGAGTCTGGTGAACTATTGTGACCTCTGCAGCACTTTTGAGCAGTGTTTTCGTTGACGTCTTGTTCAATAGCAGCATCCTGAGTATTTGTGGCATAATTAGCACAAATCCGTGCCACCTTCTTCTTTTTAAAGTGTGCCTTTTGTTGTGGAAGTTTCTCTTCCTTTTTTATGATTACATTTGATGAACATTGTGAGTCCGTTTTTGGTTTCACGTACTCCACCTGTCTTTGATTGTTGTGTTGCCCTCTCTGTGGCTGTCTGTCTAAAGAGTCCTTGAAGGAAGAAGAAGGATGTGTATCAGAATACTTACACCTATCAGGCTGTTTAATTGTATCACGGTTATGTAAATTATGGCATTTTTCAGTGGACTCCAGCTTTAACTCACTCCATGTTTTCTGTTTGCCTTTTATACAGATTTTATCCCAACCTTGTATAGAAGACTCAGGTGTCTGCTTGATGGTACCTGAATCAGATTTTGTTTTAATTTGTGTCTTACCAGTCCCAGTCCCCAAGTTACCGCAAAATACTTTTCAGTAACTCCTATTCCTGGTTTGCAGCAGGAACGGTTGCAAGCCATTGGTGTATTGCCAAAGCAGCTTCCTCCTCTTTAATGTTACTTAAAATCATTGAGGACAGTGTGGCAAAATTGCCAATTAGTTTAAACCCCCAAGTCCAGGGCAGGGGCCACCCTGTATTCATTTTAAATTTGCTGTTACACTTCAGGCAAAACATCAATTGATGGGGTGCCAAGTGTTATGATATATATGGCTTCAAAAAGAGTACCCCATGTCGCACAATCTTCAATTGGTGGAACCAACCCTAAATGGAAGACAGATAGTGAGAACTATAAATTTATCTTGGGGTCCGTATCGAGAGACACTGCTTCGAGCTGATTTGTTTTTGTGCAATCCAAAATGGAATTTACACCTGTTTGGCGGGTACTTTACCCATTATAGCATTAATAGTAACTGGACTAATGGCAGGTACAGCTAACTGTTGCTGCCCAGCTTGAGCAGCTCCTGTTGGGGCAGCTGTTAATCTACGAATAACATACTACATTAGAGTCGAATTAAGTGACTATATAAAGCAAGTACTTCACCAATATTTAGTACTGCTACATTTGAAAATGGCGTGTAGCCGGCTAAGAATGGCTCGTAATTACTGAGAGGACCCAGTTTTACATTTTGTGGTATGTGTGAGAGGGTGCCTTGGAACCAATTTTGATGTTGCTGATATGTTAGTGGTATTTCTAAGTATTCATAAGGCCTATATGGAGGCAGTGCTGCTGCTTCAGTGTATCTATGAAATGTGCATGTGTTAGCATCAACTGCATGGAAGTTTACCCAGGAATAGCAAACTTCACATTTGTAAGCTTTGTGTGCTTGAATCATGCAGGTAATATCTCCACCCCTATTAATGAGCCCATGTAAAGTTGTGCGCAGTTACTGCCTGTCTACAATTTAGAGGTTGTTGACTGCTAATGTCCATGTTTAATAAATGGAATTCAGAGACAGTAAAGACTACAGTAGTGTGATCATTTTAAAGGATCAAGCTTGAATAACCTCTAGACGTAAATATGGGTTTCCTCATAAACTGGGGAGGATAGATCCTTTTCACCACGGACCACTATAGAGGTAAAAAGGGGGCTTTGGCATACACAAGAAGACTACTCAGGAGACCCATTAAATAAGTACCTGATCTAAAACATTGGTTGCACCATCTTATACGGTTCCTACAAATATAGCAGGACTATGTATTAGACCAACAAGTACTTCAAAATATAGGGACTTGGTCCACATAAGTGAGTGTTGGTGCATTTTCGCTAGCTCACAGGACCATATCTAAAACCTAAACTAACCAGATTAACAGATCTTGTTGGCAACCTTGAACATGACCCTCTGATTCCCAAGGAAGAATTTGGAAACAGATCTAACCCTTTCATTTGTGACTCTTGCACGCCCAAGCTAAAAACAAGAAAGATACGAAAATATATTGAAATAATTGTATTCTTGTATACAAAACGTGAGTTGCGATAATTAGAAAGATGAGACATGTTACTGTAATGAGCATTGCTAGAATGGTAAACAGTATGAGCAGTTCAACCATGTTGTTAATTGTTGCTAATGTTTGCCTATTCCTTTATGCATCTGTCACTATATTAAATATAACATAGCAGTAACATTATTCTGCCAGATCAATTTGGATAGCCTAACCCCAATACCATGGTCTTAGGTGTCAGGAAGCAAGTTTCAGTGCACAAGTTAACTTCCTTAGCAGGATGGGGTCAGAGTCAGCAGAGCTTCATCTCAGTCACGGTCTGCAGGGGTTCTATGATAATTCCCAGCATGAAAATGCTCCTCTCAAAGAGCCTTAGCATGGAAGCTGTTTATATAATAAAACACTGTTCTTATCATCTGTGGCCGAGGTACAGAGCAGCTCATTTAGTTTCTTCTAGCTAAAACAAAGTATCTGCTAATGAGTACAGAAAGAAAGGAAAACAGTGGCTTTATGTACGGCCCTCAAATTAACTGTAAAGAGTACAGTGCGTTAGAGCGTCAGTTGAAAATACACATGCCGCACATTAACGCAAAGCAGAAGAGTATAGCAATGTGTGTAAAGCGCACCACAAGAAAGAGATATCAACTTAAGGAGTTGAATATAAGATGAAGAATACATGCAAGCCATCCCACAATGAGAGGAATGCCCCCTAAACCTGATCATTAACAAAATTGTAGCACAATGCTCTACCCTGTCGAATGAACGTTGATAATGTCATGAAGTCCTTTACTAAGGCATAGACGTCTTAAGCTGCATAAATGCCTGATATCATTTATTGGGTTTGAAATACAATTGGATAGAATGATTGATGCATGTCTTGATAAGGGAATCACACTCTACTCAAACAATTCCATGGTTTTTCCTTCAGGGCCTCGATACTTACATTTTTGGGATGTCCTGACATATAACCCAACACCAATCCATGTTCCTACACCAATTATAAAACGTCTGGGTATCCAGTTTACCATTACTGAGTAATATTTCAAGTTCTGACCACCATAGCTATACTGTATAAAATATTACTATATTTGAAGATAGTTTTATCATCCGAAACATAGCCAGTTTAATAGATAAATCCTAAGGGGTCACCAACACACTGGTTACCCAGTTTCCAACCCTTTCCCAGAACTGCTTGTTCTGAGGGCATTCCCATATTATGTGGATGAATAACTCTGTGGTGGATCTACACCTCTCAGGCATACGTTGTCAGTGACCTGACCAAATTTAAAATAGATGTTCATGTGTTTAGCATTTCTGATGTAGCAGTTGCAGTTGCACCATCCTGCACGCCAAACTACTAACTACCTTTCTTGAGAAATAGATGCTCCACCTCCCAGTCATCTTTTCTGAGCAAACCTGTATCTGTCAGGTTTTTGAGATGCCAACTGTAAATCTGAGCAGCATCTTTACCCTTCCCAATTACCTAACCCACCAGAAGAAGTTCTCAGTACCAGAAGAAGACACCCAGGATGGAGAGAGTAAGGAGGAGAAAGAAAGTAAAAAAATGCTCTCTGGTTTAGGTCTGATGACTATCACCCTGGACTAGACATCAGTGAAATGTTTGGCAGGTGTTTCCATGAGAGTAAATATGAGAATTTACTACAGACCATTGCTATTCAAATAAAACAAGCTTTCAGACAGCTGGAATCTGGCTTACTAGTCTCTAAAGGTATCAGGCAGTTGCGGAACACCACAAATACCAGGAGCTTTCCAGCATCTAGAATATGTGGACCACAAGCAGCTGGAAGAGAAAGGTAGAGGCAAAGATAATGCAAAGTACTCCAAACAAACAGTACATAGGAAAAAGGTATGGTAAAGAGGAACAAGGAAGACTTTATTGAGGGAATTGGTAATTGAGGAACAAAACAAATGCACAGAGAAAGAAGACCAGATGTGAACTGTAGTGACAGTTAAAATGCCAATGCAACTGTGCTGTAAAGACTACATGGGAAAACTGCCTTTTGTACTAAAGCTACCAATAGTGCCCCAAAAGTGCAACCACAATCCAGAAGTGTGATTCCCCAGTTAATGGTTAGTGGTCTAGGCTTTGAGTGACTTGGTAACTTTTAATTTCCATGTCTAGCAAATCCTCCAGACTGTTCCCTTAAAGGTATATCAATACCTCATTATTATGTCAGATGAACTGACCCTAGTGTGAGTAGTTTCCATACGAATGACTTTGCCCATATGTGTGACAGTACATGTCATCCACCAAGATTCTCTCCCTTTGTTAAGAAATTGCTAGTTATGCTGGTTACCAAGATTGTTCTGACACAGTTTATCCCTTCCAATCTATCAAATATTGAAGTTGACCCTTCTGTATTCCAGAATCAATATCTTCAATTTCAGATTCTGGAGAGTCGTCAACTACAACCAGTTGTGGGGGGGGGTCCCTGCCTCTATCAATTCCACATATTTGACATGGAGGATGTGCACTATCGGATGAATATGCAATTTTGTGGCAGGAGTAAACATAAGGCTGACTTTCTTATACACTATATTACCCTCAAGGGCCTACAAATCTGGGGGTAAATTTTGGGTGTGAACTGTGTATAGATACGTAGATACAACCATACCTTGTAATGTTTGTAAAGGATAGCCTTTCTTCTATGTTTATCTGCAAGCTTCATGTAATCTGCCCTTGCCTTTTGTATTGAATAACAGAATCCTTTTTCGTATACTGGAAATATTGTAATACATTTGCAAGAGATGGGACAGTAAATGGAATGACTGGAAATTTACTGGGCTGAATGTCAGTGCAGTAAAATGTTGAAATCCCAAGTGAGTGATGCATGAAATTGATGTATGAGAACTGTAATAATGCTAGACAAGAACACAATTCTTCTTGCCTATTCATGAGTAAGCACCTAAGGTAGTGTCAGAGGATTTGGCCAAATTCTCAGTTTGACTAACTGTTTTGGGGTCTTAACTTGTAGAAAGTAAATGAGTGATCCTTAATCTCTTGGTCAGTTCACTCCATAAATAAGCTGTGAATTGTGTTCTTGGATCAGTTATTATGGAATCTGGCTAACCATGTACCTCAAAACTATTCTCTGTAAATCCATGAAGAAGGACTTTTGCTGTTGGGGGTTTCTTCCAATTAATAAAATGATTTAGAGCCTCATTACGTTGGCAGTGGGATGAGAATCTGACCACAAATGCAGCGGGATGGAGAACCCCTGACATGTAGTCGGCGGTTCCACACCCATATTATGATACGACTGCCTGTAGGCGGTTGGAAACATGAGGTTTTCTATTGTGGCTTGTGCTATGGGCCAGAAAAGGGGCGCAGCACAAGCTGATTAGAGAAAGGCATGATTGCAAACATCCATGTACAGTGTGTCAGGCACCATGTGATGCCTTTCGCATGGAGTATGGATGTTTAGAGGGCTCACATATGCCCCCATGGCCAGATAGAGGTGGCCCAGAGAGGACCGGGGCCCTGCTAGGAGCTCTCAAAGTCCCTTTCCGAGATTCTTTCCATGGCGGTGGTTGTGGGACATGGACATCATAATCACTATGGTGGTGCCTGTGAGGGCACTGCCTTCATTGTAGGGATTACTATCTGACCGACGGCCTGATGGGCTGCTTGAGCCTGTTGGAGGCAGGGGTCTTTCCCTCGGCACGCTGCGCTCCGACCGCTGGTATCTTAATCTGGTGTTTGGACTGATGTCCTGGATGTCAGATGGACCGCTACCGACTGCCTGTCATGGCGGTCTGCCCGACATCATAATGAGGCCCTTAATGTGTTGAAACAGCCAAGTATTACAAGTATAGTAATATAATATTCCCAAGCTGTTTGAGCAACTCAGTAATAAATCACATAGAGATCATAGTCCATGGTTGAGCAGGTGCAGGCAATGGATGAAATTCAACTGTAGGCTTAATATTGGCTACTTTGGTCTGTGCACATATGGTGGTCGATGTATATCTGTCTTCACTGTTATGGACACATGGGACCACCTAAGCTGTCTCTGTATTAGATCTAACATATTTTGTGTTCCAGGATGCTATGCAGCTGGAGAGTCATGACACCAGTAAAGAGCCTGAGTTCTTTTTGTCTAAGCAGAGGGAAGGTACACAGAATCTTTATGAAAACAGTAATTCTCCCTTCTTATAGCTCTCTGTTGATTCTTCTTGGCCCTTTCCTAATTCGTCTTAGTTCTTTTTTTGTTTTAACTTGTCTGAATGTTAGGAGGAGGCCACAACTGGATGGTTTCCTCAGATTGTCTTGGTAAAGCAGTTTCCTTGTCGTGGCTATGCCCAGGGGTAGTTCATAGTGGAATCTAGGGAAGAACAGGATCCATCTAGCATGAAGAGCATTTAAACATTTCATACACGTAAGATAGAGGGGGTGCTTGCGGTGTGTCCATACTGTTACTTTAGGCAATGCTCCTTTGTGGTACTGTTTCCAGAGAGTAAAACTGTCTTCGGTAGCCAGTAGTTCATGATCATATATTGTATAATTACGCTCAGTATGGGGTAATGTTCTTGAAAAATATGCCTGCCAGGGTACAGTATTGTGGACCCGCTGAAAACCCATGCCAACCCTGAGCGTCTATGGTGGTAAACAAGATGGAATATATCACCAGACCACAGAAACCGTAGGAGAACAGGGAAGGGAGAGAGAGGGAGAAACACTGGGCTGGAGCCACTCTCTGAGATTATTTGATACTAGATGGAGAGTCAAAACAAATAACTGTTGATCAAGACTTACCGGTTTCAGCAGCGGTTGTTGCTATGATGAGTCAGGAACTCACATGGATTCCAATCCAGCCCCTGGACACGGCAGAACCCCCTCAGGTAAGACTCTAAAAGAAAAAGAACAACAGACAGTACAACTAACAATTTAAGGTGGCAAATCGACCAAAGAGAACTAAGGGAACCGTAAAGGGGAAAACAACATAAACAGCGAATGGATGCCAAAATGGTTGTGAATTAAAGCAAGAATCAGAAAGCAAATGCAGCCATGCAACACGTTGCCTGACACAGGTCTGAGTTCCTATGAAGACTAAATATGTCTTCACTCCTCCCCCCATGATCCAGAAAGTACCCCAACCCAATAACTGAGTACATTAGAGTCACTAACAGCTAGTGATCTAGGGGCATATGTAGGTATGCGTTTGCGATTCGCAAATGCCGGAATTCGCAGAATTCCGGCGTTTACGAATAGCAAACAGCGATTTGGTATGTAGGTGCCGCATATCAAAATAAAGATTCGCAAAAATTGCGATTCCTTATTTTGCTCAAGCATTTAAGGAATCACAATTTTGCGATTCCTTAAATGCTATGTAGGAGTGCCTTTGACATTGTGAATATGTCGTAAGGAATAGCAAAATACCACCTACTCCAAGTAGATGGTATTTTGCGATTAAATTCAATTTCAAAGTGTCATGTGGTGCACAGACACATTCCAGTGGTGCAGCAGGTGTCCTTTGGACACCCTGTCACCCTTGGAACTGCGATTCTCAAATTGCAATTTTCTCATAGAAAATCACAATTTGAGAATGTATCCCCATACATTCCTATGGGCCTCTTGGCCCATAGGAATGAATGGGACACTCATTCCTTAATTGCGATTCGCAATTTGCTAATCGCAATTAAGGAATTTTTGAGATTCGCAAAAAAATTGCGATTTTTTACCTACATTCCATTTTGCAATTCTCAAATAGCGATTCCTTAAAAATCGCTATTTGAGAATCGCAAAATGTGAATTACCTACATATGCCCCCTAGTGTTCCTGTTTCCATCTCCTTTGACCTGTTCTCCAGCATTTCCAGCCCAATCGATCTGTCATTTTGCCTGAATCCTGACAATGCCACAAGAGGCAAGGCCTCAATCTTGGGAGCACTTTAGGACAAAAGTGCTTTCAGTGCGAAAGAGCATTTTTTTCAACAATAAAAGGCAAATTACTGTCAGGATGGCAGAGAATGGATGCAGTGGTACATGAGTTCTTTGTGTACGGGAGAAGCTGCTTTTCTGCCGACGCCGCCAAGACTCATTTGCCTACCTTTAGAGCGCCGGAGCGCTGACGACCCTGCTGGACACTGCTGGACGCCACTACCATTCGCGCCAACGCCCCGGGACTACAAATCCCGGCTGACTCAGCTGCGGCACGCACCACTGATGCGATTACAGCGCCAGGAGGGGGTACAAAGCCATCAAGCCCTCTGCGTCACGGGACGCAAGCGGGACGCCCGGGGCTAAGCCCGGGCAAAGAGCGGGCCCTCTGTGGCCCTCAGAGGCTAGAGGAGGCTGGGCTGGGCCACCCCCCCTTTCTCTCTGCACAAGGACCTGGACATTACCTAGACACCACTTGTGAGAAGGTGGCCTGATATGCAGTGCTCACTATTCTAGTGAACACTATGTATCAGTCCAACAACCCTTATTGATGATTGGTTGTAAGTCAACCTTATAGACCAGCTATCCTAGTAGTGTGGATACGAGCAGTCTAAGGCTAAAGACTCGAGAGGGCGTGTTAAGCCAGCTGTTTACCACACATATACCCCTTGAATACCAAGTGAAAGGACACCACACAAGTGTTATGAAAATAAACAGTTATTTATTAAGAATCACAACAGCCCTGTACTCTTTATTAGGACAGGGTACTAAGCACAAACCAAAACTCTTACAAAAATACTTAAGTTAGCACAGTATATACAAATGCCCGAGGGGCACGGAAAACCATATACTTGAAAAGTGGAATGCGAAATTACTAGCAGGTAAGTACAGTACTAATAGGCTTTGGAATCGCTAGGACTTGACTATAGAATCGTTAGATCACTTCTAGGAGACCCAGGGGACTCGGGTGCAGAGTGTGCACTCTCACGCGTGATGCGGGACAAAGTCTATGGTAGCTAGGAATTGCAAAGTTAGTGTTCTCGGGCGAACCCGACCTGGTAGGAGGAAAACGAAAGTGGATTCTGACCCTTGGATAGTGAGGCTATGCTGGGGCACCGAAATGCCGAAGTTACCTAGCCCAGGGGCTGCAGCTGCATAGGACTCAAAAGACGTCGGAAATCCTCGTTGCCGGACCAGGAGCCTGGAAGAAAGAAGTTGCTGGCAGGCGACCAGTGAAGAAAGTTCGGTGGATCCAAGCCTGGATCGATGGAAGATGACACCTGAAAGCAGAGGGGACCAAGTTCGAGACTACTAGCCAGTAGTCAGTCGGCACCAGGAGGGCACCGGATGGTAGCCACCTCGACAAGGTGAGTGGGTGACGCTGTGCTCGGAGATCTCACGGACCAGGAGGCGTTGTCGGCGACCAGGATGGAGGAGCGAGCTGTCCCACGAAGATAGAAGCTGTCGGCGTCGCTGGACCCAGGATTGGGCAACAAAGCCTTGGCAAATTCAAGCCCACGCGGTGGACCTAAAATGGCGTCTGGAGTGGACCAGGTGGGTCCGGGGTGCCTCTCTTGAAGAAGGAAGCAAGGGCCAGTCTGGAGCAACCAGACCAGCAGCAGTGATGTCGTCGGGCGTCGTTCAGAAGGCCACAAGCCAGCCGGCTAGTAGCCAAACAACGCGGTGCACAGCAAACAGCAGAAGGGCCCCACGCAGATCGTGGAGATGCAGGGAGGCTGATCTTGGATGCTGGAGCTGCGCAGGGTTGGGGCTTCTCGGACCCCAAAGCACTCACCAGTGGAAGACTCGGTGGGCTTGTTACAAAGAAGTCGTGCAGTCTTGGCGATCGTCGGTCCCTCGAGGTCTCGTCGCACTCACAGTTCTCAGCTTTGCTGTAGAGGTGAGTAGAGGTCAGAGATGCCAGGGAAGCCGGGTCTCGTCGAGCTGGGTCGTCGGATTCGTGAAGAAGGACTTGCAGCAGACCGCAGTGTTCTTAGGATGGTGCCCGCTTGATGCAGGGTGACTACTCCTTAGCCACAAGGGAGAATCTTGAAGAAGAAATCTTGAAGTCCTTTCGAAGAAAGTCGTGTCTTGATTCCAAAGATGATCTAATTTGAACAGGGGGCCCGCTCCCATCTTTATACTAAAAAAGGGGGCTGACCCGGTGACTAGGTCCTGCCTATGGGTGGGACTAGGAGGGGGGTGGTTACACCCCTCTGCCATGCCGGACTTTCCCCAGGCCAGGGGCTGGTGTGCCCCTGGAACTGGTTCTGACCGGCCTATGCGTAGTGAGCACCGGGGTGCCACTCAGCAGTCACCTTCCTGAAAAGCCCTGCCTACCCAGGATACACAAAACCATGTCTGGGACGGTGCTAGCACCGCCCCTGACAGGAAACCCTTTGTCCAGGCTCCCCTCGCTGGAAGGACTCCCAGCTGCAGGGGGTCAGACTCGTGTCTGTGGTGGCAGCATCCATTTTGTGGAGCTGAGGCTTCAGTTAACTTTAACCGTGGTTCACAGTTACATACATGTCGTGTCCCTCTAGAAGGGTGGAATGCTAACCCCGTCGCCAGAATTGGCGAGGGGTTAGTATTCCAATTCGTATGACACCTTACTCGACATGTTTTGATAAAGCAATACCAAAGTTAGCATTTAACCGTGAGGATTATAATGCACTTAAGAGTATATGGTATGCGATATCATGGAACAGCTATTAGGACTTGGTTCCGCAAGCTGCAGACAGGCTCAGCTCATGCCAAAGCACCATCTCACACGATTCCAAGCACTTTGCCTTCAGGATTGTCAAGGCCTGCCATAGGAGTGACTGATAGGAATCTGTGTGTCCATTTTAGGGTTAGGCATAGGTATACTACACCTACAGCAAAGGGTGATTACACGACTTTGCCCCAGCTGTCATGCAGCCAGTTGTGTCAAATTTAGGAGGCCAGCCAGGGGTGGCATAATACAAGCTGCAGCCCCTGGCAGCCCTGGGTACACTCATGCCCTGAGTTACAGGGTCTGATAGGGTGGCCCAGTACCAATTGGTAGATGCACCTAGGGTACATGTGGTAATTTAGAAAGAGAACAGCCAGGCTGTGGGTCTGATTGGCAGGCCCACAGCCAGAGAAAGTCGTAAACCAGTGAAACAAAAGCAAAAAATCTGGGTGATCATAGGATTGCAGACCCTACTCTCCTACACCGCTAAGTAAGCTTAAATTGGAGTTTTGTCTATCATTCCCTATGATTTTTGCCATTACGATTTCTTAACATAGCAGGGGTTTCCTTTTGCTTTTGTGTCGCATATCTTTTTAACTCGTTATTAATTCTACCATCATCATGACCACAAAAGGCGTCCCTAAAAATGTTATCTCCCAAGTTGGGACTCTTAAGGGGACAATTGATCATTATTTACCTCGGGCATCATCTGCTATTGAACGGGAAATTGTGAGGGCCGAACAGCGGCTATCCTTAGAATCATTACCTAACTATCCTTAGAATCATTACCTAACAAACAATCCTCTTTAGGGCCATCCGAACTTTTACAAATGCCTCCAATACCAGGGGGTGTATATGAACCCATTAACTCTGCTAATGCTTCTGGGATTACTGTGGAGCTAGACCAAAGCCCAAACACAGTAGGCAGCCCTGATTTAAAGAAGGGGAATACAAGTGTTGTACCAGATGTGCAAATTCTATCAGAGGAAAGCATTCTTGGAACTCCATCCATCACACCTAACAAAAATAACACTAAACCTATTGTATCCGAACAGGTCCCTACCACAAAAAGGAAGCATAAGGGTGCCAAGCACAGGGGGAGGTTGGCGAAACAAGCTAAATTATATTTAAGTCCCCCTAAGGTTAATAACAATACCCCAAGACCTTTGAAGACCAACCAGGGACCACAAGTGACCCATTAACTCCTCTACCAGACCTTCTGGCGCAAATTGAAGACCTAGTGAGATCGCTAATTCTGCCGCTGGTAGAAAGACTTAAGAGACTAGGAGAAATGGTGGGGAATATTAAGGAAGTAACTAATGCCAATAATGTAGAAATTAAGAAACTGGCTCAAAACAATCACATTGAGAACCAAGCAGTAACTACAGCGACTAAAAATAATGGGGCTTTAATAACAAATACAAGTCAATCTGAAGCTCATAAACCCACACCCCCCAACAAAAAGGACCCAAAATATAATAAAGGTCTTACCCCTCCAAAGAATGCGACCCCTAAAGTGAGGTAGTCTAATATTTGCAATAACGTAGATGGGGTAAGTGCTGATCATGGAAGAAGTAACAGAAACAACATTCGTATTGACCTACCGCCAGAGGCTGCACCCTTTGTGTGTGTCCTCTCTGGGGTTCCAGAGCTCCCTAATGGGAAAATAGAGGGTCATGAAGAATTAAAAAATAAAGTTGCATTTTGGTTAAGCAGAAATAGACCGCTCCCCCCTAATATTGATGGGAGAATTTTAAACGTTAGAAGGGTCGGATGGCTAGGTCATATGACCAAGGACATACCAGGAGACTTGGTCATAGTAAATTTTAAAAATAACCGTGTGATCCCTTTCCTAAGAAGCTGGCAACCACAAATAGGAGATGGTTGCATAGTAACATGGGAACTATCTGATTTTTACCCCAAAGTTCTACTCATGCCTTCCGTAAGAACTAGACTAGAAAATGCTTCTTTTTTGGGTAATGTTGGCCCTGCTCCAATACAGTCCCTGCTGACTCATAACAGATTTGCACCACTGTCAACCCTCGAAGAAAACGACTGACGGTGGGTTGGTAATGATCCATCTTTGCCAGGGGTAGACAATGTTATTATGTTAGCTGAGAAATGTTTACTGGCTTCATCAGTTCCACCATGCCTAGGGCCTAATGATGATGCAGTATTGTACCCCACCCCAGTTAACTCGAGTCCCACTACACTAGTGAAATCCAACATTTCCACCATGACTGAAAATGAGCACTTGCCAGCCACCCACCATACCATGATTTCTGGCTGGAATATAGCTGTGTTAGAGTCTAGAATTTGTGTACCTGACTGGGTGGAATTCATAGAACAAGGGGATGTTTGATCCTTCCAGGAAACTTGGGCGGCTGCACCTTTATTTCGCACTGGATTCCTAAACTTTTTTAAACCTGCCGCTAAAGGCCATGGAGGGAGACCAGTAGGTGGTTTGACAACCTGGGTTCGCCAGCATGAAGGAGTTACAGTGGAAGAAATCACAATTGATAGTTCGGATGTATTGATTATTAGGATCCGTTCGACCAAGGGTCTTAACATTCTGCTTGTGAACGTTTATGTAATGGGTCTTCAGGGCGGGAAAGTCTCTCCAACTATTACACTCTTGGAGGACTTCCTTACTAACACACTGAGTGAGGGGAACAGGGTGGTGGTGGGAGATTTTAATACCTGTTTTGAGCCGCTGGATAGAGAGGACGAAAATCTCACCGAGGCTGAGGACATGATGTGGGGAATTCCTCAACTAGAACTGGTACCCATAAGGAAGTGGACACAATCCACTATGTATATGAAAGGGCTGTGTCTTAACCTAGGATTGAGGGCAGCTAATGGAGGGTAAAATCTGATAGGATGGGCAAAAAAACTTTCAACAATGGCAGACACAGTATCCGAATTGATTACATTCTGATCGATGTGAAGCTATGATCTGCTGTTGTTGATATGGAAGTTATGTCCAGATCAGAAAGTGCTAGAAACCCGTTAGTGCTGGCCCTATTAGATTATAGCTTTTTGAGCCTCCCTCCCAATGACTCTAATGTCGTCCAAGCGCAGGTTATTTTAAAAAATGATCTGAGAAGGGTACAGTGGCCTAAGATAGCCACGGATGAAGTAGCTAGAGCCGAGATCAGATCACTAGTCACTCAAACCATGGAAACCCTGGGGAGCTGTGATACCCAGGTTTCGATTACTGCTAGAATCCCTAGTGCCCATTGAGAGCTATTTCAGGGGCTGAAAAAGTTGTTTATTAAGAGCATCACTAACCAGGGTAGGAAGGGAAATCAGAGGATTGCTACTTGGTACGATCATAAGTGTAGGCAGGCCCAACATGAATTGATTGCCGCAATTAAATCTAGAGTACAGGGTTTAATACAGACCTGTAGAGCTACATATAAATTAGCTCAGAAAAATACAAAAAAAACCTGGGATGAGGAACGTTGGAGGGTCCTCACAGAGACTTGTGATGGCAGGAATCTGTCACAGTTTTGGCATCATCTTAAATGGGGCAAATGTCCGGACGAACGGCCAAGGTCCGCTTATGTGGATCAACAACAGTGGGTTAGTTTCTTCGAAAATCAGTTTAGGACCAATAATGAGGCTGTGGAGGTACTTCCCCCCCCCCAAACCTTGATGAACCCCTAATATTTACACACTCAGAGGTAAAGTCTGTTATGAAATCTATCCCGAGTGGAAAAGCGCCAGGCCCTGACTGCATCCCGGCGGACCTTTTCCTGAAAGAACAGGATCTCTGGGTTCCTTATATCACTATCCTGGCCAACGCCTTAGCTAATGGTGCACAGCTCCCCGATTCTTGGTTCGGGGCTGAGATTTTACCGATATATAAGAAGGGTGATCGCTCAGTCCCGTCCAATTATAGGCCGATCAGCCTAATAGACGCAGTACAAAAAATCACGGCCCGCTTAGTTCTGGGACGTATTCAGTCCTGGATGCTCGAGTTTGATATACTAACACCTTTACAGGCGGGTTTTTGAACCCATGTAGGTACCCTTGACCAGGCATTTAGGTTTGTGTTACTTTACTGGAAGGTAGTCTTCATCGGGGGTGGCAAATTATATGCGGCCTTTGTGGATCTAAGGTCTGCTTTTGATCTTGTACCAAGGGCAAAGCTTTGGGAATGTTTATTAGAACTGGGCATGCCAGTAGAATTGGTGAGGCTCTTGGTGAATTTACATGCCCACACGTATGCACAGGTTCACTGGGGTAAGCCTGGTGAGGTTACTGATAGATTTGATTTCGCCAAGGGTGTTAGACAAGGGTGTGTATTGGCCCCTACCTTATTTTCTTTATTCATTAACGGGGTAATAAATTGTTTCATAAACCAGCCTACAGATGCTCCATCCCTGGCCGGTATGAAAATCCCTCTGCTCATGTTCGCGGACGACACGCTTTTAATATCTATAACGAGACAGGGACTTCAGCTAGCCCTGTCTAGGTTTGAACTGTTTTGCCGTGAACATGAGCTAGAGGTTAACGTGGCCAAGACCAAGTTTATGGTTCTACGGAGGAAGAGCCAAATTACAGCTAGGGTAACAATGGGTGGGGCTACCCTTGAACAGACTTCGGTCTTTACATATCTTGGCATCACATTTAGTGACAATTTTAGCTGGATCCCTTAGATAGACCTTCTTGCTTTAAAGCATGCTCAATTAGGTGGAGCTCTTCTTAAAGAACACAAATGTTCCCAAACAAAACCCATGTCCCCACTTATTAACATTTACGGCTCAAAAATGTCGCCAGCTGTGCTGTATTGCACAGAGCTTTGGGGTTATAGTAACTTGGACCCCCTTAAAGTGGCCCAAAACAAATTCCTTAGGGCAGCTATAGGCCTCCCGCAATCCACACCCCGCATTCCCCTTCTATATGATTTAGGGTGCCAACCAGTTGAGGATGTTGAGCGATATAGACCACTAGTGTTTTGGCGGCGCCTGTGGATTACGCCTGAACTTTACAGTTTACGCGAAAGCTCTGTTAGAGGTTAGGGATCTTCAGGGTTCTTACAGGATAGGCTGGTTGAGAGACCTAAGAACCACACTGTTTGATATGGGGTAGGGGGAACTCTGGTGCAATCCGGACACAGCTACTTCCCCCCGAAAAAGCTGTTGAGAGATTTGTACAGGGGATGGGCCGTCTCTAAAAGACATGTTTCATTGATAGACGGCTCATTGACGGCATCCTTTGTGTTGGTGAAGGATGTCTGTCTCCTTGAAGACTACTGGAATGTCATTACTAGGCCCCTGGATCATAAGCTATTCCACCAGCTTAGAGTAGGGACACTACCGCTCAGGGGTCTAACAAAGTCTTGGGCCAACAATGGTAATGGATACTGCCCAATGTGTACAGAGTTGGATGAAACAGTTGACCACTTTCTCTTCGTCTGCCCTGTGTACCATCCTCCTAGATATAAGTGGTTACGCCCAGTCTGTAGGTCATTGGGCACACGTTCGGCGAAGACAGCTAGCAGAATTCTAAAGACCGACACCTCATTACTGGTGGTAATTGGGGTTGCTAATTTTATTGGCTGGGCCTGGATCCTACGGTCAAGGTTGATTAATTCCTTATTAACTGCCCCCTAACATGTCAGATTGGGCACAGGTTTGACGCACCTAGGAACGATATGTTGTACTATACATGTTTCGTTTATATGGGTCTTTTACTGTAAATGAAGTCTTGTATATTGTGGTTTAATGCTATTTTAGTCTGTTCTTAATGCATATTAATTTATTGTTTTAAACCATTGTACACATTTTTAATCACATCCGCGCATTTGCACTGTAGGGTAATGTACCCATTTTAACTGGTCATTTATATCGGATGAATTGTTTTTATGGTTGATTTGAGTACTATGTCTTTTATGATGAAATATCGAATAAAGACTTCTTTGACTGACTGACTGATTCTTTAGGGAGTCAAAGACTTCCTCCTGTTCATTTTCCCATTAGAAAGGTTCCCCTTTCTTAGTCAGTTTATAGGTTCAACGATAGTGGAGAACTGATGGAAAAAGTTAGAAAACCTGATAAATCATTGAATATCCTTTCTAGTAGATTGGGAATTTAGTCCATGTCCTGTACTTTAAATTTTGCCATACGTACACCTTGAGCAGAGACTTGTAACCCAAAAAAAAACAATCGGAGATACTTCAAGTAAGCATTTTTCCAACTTAGTGTTCATGGAATGTTGTCTCAATCGCGTCAAAACTTCGCACATGTGTGGTTTGTGCTGATGTAGATTTGCAAACCAGATGAGGATATAATCTAAATAAATAATAATGAAAATATCCAACAGATGACGGAATATATCATAGACAAAATGTTGAAAGGCTGTTGAAGCATCACAAGCCTAAATGACAAGTTGTCCACTCATCTTTTGCTAAAGACGTCAGCAAGATTTGCCTTAGGGGAGGTCTAATAACAGATGGCATGGTGGAAATGGGGCCCTTCTCTGTGGTAAGGAGAAGCCAGGAAGGGGCAAGGGATTGAAAAAATAAACAGGGATTTTGTCACTCGCAATTTAGTAAAGAATGGGATGAAGAGGTGATCAAAGATCATAGTGTAAAGTTAGTGTTCCTTTTTCGGTCTGGGTTTTGATAGTACAGTTGTCAAACAGATCTATTGCTAACACACTACTTTTTCACCATTTCCAAACACTGGGTTTCTCAGCTACCTTCTTTTGGCCACTGGCTTGAGCCTTGTCAATCACATCTTGGCTCAGATGAGTGGAGCATTCATCTCTCACCTATTGCTAGTGGGACATATCCTTCTGCTTAAACTCTGAGTGCTTGCACTGAATTGCAGAAGGACTGCTCTACAAGAATAGACCTCACTTTCCCTCTGTACTGGGTCCATCCTGTGTCTCTCTCTGTATCTAATGTGCTGACATTGCATATGTTAGCACATTAAAAGCCATAGCAGCCAAGGTGTTAAGCCCAGACCTATTGGCGTTGCCAATGCTTGTTTGAAATGCAAAGCAAAATATAGACTATTTTTGTATTGAGTGCATATCACAAGCAATTCTGCAGATCTGCAGTGTGGGTGTTAGCTGTTTTTAAATAATACAGATTATGGACTCAGCTGCTCTAGAGGGCATGTGAAGTATATGAAAAACAAGCTGTAATTATTGTTATTATACAAAAAAATCTCAATTCATGTGACCCCTAGACATCCCCAAATGACACTCTCTGTGGTCACTGAATGATGAAGGGGCCAGCTGCGCAGGAAGAAACACTCCAGACAGAAGAGTAAGAGTAACTCAGAACACCAAAGTAAATTTCATATTCTCCCGATTGGTATTATTCATTCCATTAGCTCAGTAATGTCGTTAGACTCCATTAAAACCATGTACACTGCAGCAGGCCCAATTAACCTCGAATATTTTGTTCTGCGAACAGATTGTGCTGCAATTATCACTTACACACAGAAGAGATTTCTAGCAGTTTAGGCAAGCTCTTTCGACTTCTATAAGCATGTCTTTCTGGTTCATCTTTCATACCTTCTCGTTTTCCTTTGTTGTTTCATTTTTATGTTTCCACTTAACGGCGTAGTGATGGCTTGAGGTGAAGCATGATGTTATCACTTCCTGAAGATATTATCCATTGCATGCTGCTATGGAAAACACAGCACCTATTACTATATAGGCATGGGGGGGTGGGGGGGGGGACTATTCCACCTGCACTTTAAACGTAAACTAAGGTAATAACAGAGTTCCTCTGTTAGGGCCTGGTTAGGACTGCCAGACTCACAGTGGAGCGGGGTGGCAGTCTGGCCAGCACTGCACCGGTGGTTCAACCACCCAATTATAACTAGGGTGGTCAGACCGCCATTGCGCCACAACAGCCAGGGATCAAGGAACCGTGGCAGTGGCGCAGCGGTGCGAGGACCGAGGGCCAATATATACTTGGTTGTACCCTGAAGCACAACCAAGCATATTACGACTTTACTCGCCGCCAATGGTGTCATGGAGGTTCTTCCTCCACGTAACTGCTGGCAGGCGGGGGGCGGCGAGTATTGGCAGTGTGGGAGTGTGGCAGTGGCATGCCGCCCGCTTCCGCACCGTCAAAACTCAGAATTAGGCACTTAGAGTTACTAGCATTTGGGAAACAAGCCTTGAATGTCTATGTGAGGAGCCTGAAATAAGCGCATTTGTGAATCAGCAGTCAATGGAGCTCCCTGAGGTGTGGAGTGATGTGAGTTCTGTGTGGTAGGTTCAGGATGAGTCTGGCTGCCGAGTTCTGGATGGTTTGTAGTCTTCTGCTGAGTTGCTTGGTGATGTTGGTGGAGAGGGTGTTCCCGTAGTCCAACTTACTGGTGACTAGGGCAAGGCATCTTTACGGTGTGGAAGCAGGATGCAGTTACAGTGCTGATTTGTGTGGTCATGGTCAGGTTGCTCTCAATTATAATTCCAAGGTTCCTGGCATGAGTGCAGGGCATGGGTGTGAGTCCAAGTTCGGCCAGCCACCAGCTGGAGTACCATGGTTAGTTGTTTCTTTCAATGATCACTACTTGTGTCTTGTGGACTTGAGTTTGAGATTCATCCAGTTAGCGAGTAAGGGCATGCAGGCAGTGAGCTTGTTTTTTGTGTTGGGGATCTTGTCAGCGAGGGTGAATACGTGTAGCGTATCATTGGATTAGGAGAAGATGGTGATGTTGTTTTCGCAAATGACATTGGTCATTTGTCAGAGGGATGATGTATGTGTTGAAGAGGTGGGCCTGGGCAAGGAACCTTGAGGCACTCCGCAGATGAGTTTGAGGGCTTCAAATGACTATGGTTCCAGACTGACAGCTTGTGTTCTATCTGCTAAGAAGGAGAACATTCAGTGGAGAGAAGATCCTTGGATGCTAATCTCATGCCTGATGAGGATTAGGTGTGAGGCCATGTCAAATACTGCAGAGATGTCGGGGAGAATGATGATTCTCCAAATCCTATGCAGAGAGAATCTTGATTTCATTAAAGACAACGGAGGCTAACATTATGCATGTACTTTTATTTGCTGCCCAAACATGCAGCCCTTCAAAGAACACTGAACACATCACAAAGTAAAGAATGTTTAGACAAGCAGTATACGTATCCTGTGCACTACATCATCTTCCTCTTTTAGCTGCACAATCCAAGTTGTAGAACGCATCTTCCTCGGTAAGAGAAGCTTTTATGCATTATGATGTAAAAAGAAAGAAATCCTCACAGTAAAGAAGTACTGGAAACAATTAACAGAACATGTGTAAAAAAACATTGCAATAAGAGCAAAGAGTTAAATCACTAATAATTATAGGCAAAACACACATTTAATTTCAATGAAACCCAAAATCCCCAGGCGAGGAGGGTGGGATAATGTTAGCCTCCATTGTCTTGAATTAAATCAAGATTCTCTCTGCATAGTAATTGGAGAATCGTCATTTCATTACAAGACCGGAGGCTACCACTATGCATGTTTAAAGACGCTCAAGGCTACATCACTAACATGATCTTCTGGTCTTAAATAGAACTTAGTGAAAGTACCAGCATTAGACCAGTCAGCAGCTTTATGAATCTCTGGGAGAGAATCCCCTGCCCAGAAAACCTTACTAGCCATAGCTCCTCTTGAAGAGTGAGCACTAAATCTAGTGAGATCTATGCCTGCTTCATTCATAATTGAGCCAATCCATCTTGCCAAAATAGCAGTTAAAATTGGTTTATGTGGTCTAACATAAGACAGGAGCAATTGATCAATGTCATCTGCTCTATGACTTTGAATTTTTAAGTCATACAGACCTAGATGTAGGTAAATGGAATTTACCGACTCTAAAATACCGAATGTTACTGATTCGGTATTTTAGAATCGGTAAATGCAATGTAGGTAAAAATTAGGTATTTTTTACCAAATGGGTAAAAATCCGAATCTGCCATACGGTAATTATCGAATCGATATTTACTGATTCGGTATTTCCCATTCATTCCTATGGGCCTTTTGGCCCGTAGGAATGAATGGGAAATACCAATTTGGTAAATACCGATTCGGTAAATACCGAATCGGTAAATGTACCGATTCAGAAGTTTTTTTGACCCCTATCTCTCAATATCCAAATACCGGTCGGTAACGGCCGAAATTCAGTATTTTCAGCCGTTACCGACCGGTATTTAGATACCTACATCTGGCCCACACTTTCATGCAATTAACCACACACAGTTTTTCGCAAAATGGAAAAGGGGATAAAATATGGACTCTGACATAGGCTTAGTTCTACTCCAAATGTCAAAATGGACACCTTCAGAAGAATAAAACCTGTTAAATATTTCAAGAGCATTAATGTCAGAAGCCCTTCTGAAGGAAATTTACAAAGTAAAGTAGCACGTTTCATGGAGATTTGCTTGAGAGAAAATCTAT
Source organism: Lissotriton vulgaris (assembly GCF_964263255.1). NCBI lineage: Eukaryota > Metazoa > Chordata > Amphibia > Caudata > Salamandridae > Lissotriton > Lissotriton vulgaris. The sequence continues at coordinate 981,928,812 of NC_141689.1, forward strand.
CGGACTAGCTTTGCCGTATTTGGACTGCATTGGCTATGACTTAATATGGGTATGATTCTTATGCCTTTATAAGGATAGGATTTGTTATAAGCACATAAGGGCATAAATCGGGAATGTCTTAATTAGGGTCATAGATACATTCACAACACCGACTCCACGTATAATGTCCATCATTACTAAATACTAAGCAATACTAAACATATAACAATGCATGTGTTTTCCAGCCCACCCCAAAATACATAGTTAGCATTTGAAGTGGTATATACACCAAAAATGAGTATAATACTGTACGCTTTTAGTAAGCAGTGATGTCATTCAGATAATGCATATTTTGTACATTTAGAATGTTGACTAAATGAATCACGAAATTTACATTTATGAAATGGCTCTTAATACAGAAGAGAAGGTCGAGACCATTTCATCACATATTCATACAAGACTGTGCATGTGCTAGAGGCTAAGTCAAAATATTGTCTCTAGAGATTTTAAAATTAGAAATCTTGTTCTCTAAGAATAGTTCTACTTTAAGCAGAGTATCATGTGCTAAAAAAAGGTAAATATTTTGGGAACTAGGGAAAAATAATTTCGTTTCTGGGAAAAAAATAGTTCCAATGTTTTTTAGAAGTTCTGTTTATCAAAACTGAAGGCCGAATTCAGAGTTCAGGGACTGCTGTGTGCTTGCTATTTCAAAAGTTATTCTCATTGTTAGGAGAGAACATTAATTCAGATAGGCTGGTAAAAAATTTGTCAACAACAGTAGGTGAAAGTTGGGCCAGGTCCGAAAAAGTAGAAATAGTGCATATGTGCGAAGCATTGCCATTATCGGTGTTCAGATCAGCAATGGTCACGGAAGGTTGTACCTGTGTGCCGCTTTCATCTCGTACCTCACTGCCACCTAATCGTAATGGTGAGGTCTCAACGAATGCCGTCATCAGAATGGATAGCTGCTGGGGACAACACATTGCATGAGCCGTTACCGAACCAAGCAAAGTATCGACATTCATAGGTACTGCTGATGGGAGTGTGAGACAGACGTCTAACACGCATTCTTCTCCGCATAGCAGGCATCGTAAAACAGGTAAGATGCAATCTTGCCAGATTGGTCTGAATGAAAGAAACCAGGTAGTATTCGGATCTCTTAGCCGAGCCAAGCCGAGGATTTTAGTAATCCGTTCTCAGTATTGCATTGCTAGGATCGTGTCTTCCATTGTAGCCTGAGTTTTGTCTGTGACTTGACTTGCCATATCGGAGCAGAAGGAACAAAAATAAGATTCCTGCTACGAGTCCCAAGATGAGAGGCAGGCCGCCGAGCACAGAATGTACGAAATTCGGGAAGATGCCAAGAACTGCTTCAAAGGGTGCTAACAGTCCCGAAAAAATTGTCTTAAATACATGTGGCATGCCACTGGTATCTGACATGTTTAAGATTTGACTTAACATTTCTACGAAATGTACGGGGCAATTTCTTGATAATAATGCATGTATCTCTGCTGCTGTCCTTGCAACTTGCAGATCATACATTTCTCTAGACGAGGTTAAAGGCACAGTTGTTTGTAAAAGAATAGACTTCATTCTGCTTAAAGTATCAATTCAAATAGAAGAGATATTCAAAGAAGGCCATATTGCCGATTCATGTCTGGTTTGCTGTTTGGATACAATACTTGCATACAACAAGTGACTATGGAAGTAACGCTCACGAGATAGGCTTTTCCTGGCACCATGCCACAACAGCTGTGGTCACTTATTAGAACGTAGCTGCCGTTGGAAAGCTGTCTGAAAAAAGGCTCTATCTGTGTAGCAGGGGTGCCGTGCAGGTGACATGAAAGGTTATTTGATGAACCTTCGCAGGCTCCATGCAAGTTAATTCCTTGACACAGAAGTTTATCGCTTAGTGATTTTTTACAGTTGTTACCACTAAGAAATACCTCTTTCTTGTCCCCACTCCAACATCTATGTGTATAAGGCAAATTCAGGTTGACTTGATGTATCCTTTACCCAACCTTTCATACAGACCTGCTGGTATGTACTTTTGGCAGTATTAAAACTGAAAAGTTGTTATCGGGATTGTAATGGTGCCATGGATTATCCACTCAATGACCGGTCGTTCTGACATTGTCAATGATCTTTTTTTGAGTTTTTCAATGCTCAGCACCGTATAGTCTGCCCCTCTTTGTGCCAAAGAGATTTGTCTATCAGTAAGGTTATAGATAGAAAATAATGACTTTGTGTTGATTAGACGCCATGGCACGTTGCCGGAACGTCCAGCCTAACTGTACAATAGAACGTAATTGGGACTGGCCATGTCGTAACATTAGCATATCCTGTTCTATTATATCAATAGCAGATGATACAATGCTGTCCAGTGAATAAATTCTGGAGGACAGAGTCGTTAACCCATTGTCCACTACAGAAAGTGATTTTTCCAAATGAATACGATCAATTTCTCGTTTTTTTTCTGCAGTTTCAATTTGTGTTATGTTCCAAGCTTCATTGTAAGCAGCGTATATACCGGCGTATATGAAACGTTTTTGACGCTGTTTGCGAGGTCCCAGTAAGAAATCTCGCAAGTCAGCACCTTCTTTAAGTAAAGTCAAGTGTTGCTTAACTTCGGGTAGTGTGGATTTCTGTAGCCATTCGAGGCATAGTTTTCCTACACTGTATGTTGTTATTATCCCTAGATGTTGTCTCTGGGAGTATCTTGGGTCTGGCCTGTTCTGTTTGAACCCCTGTATTTTGTTCAGGAATCTATCTTGACAGTTATTAGTGTCTGTGGGCCAGATCAACCATTTGTTCCAATCAGGATGTGTTCTGTTTTATTTTAAAATATGGGATACGTCTAACCCCTCATCTGTAGTGTAATTTATATCAGGCATAGGCTTTGGTATAGATGGGTTGTTTAAATCTTTTATCTTGGCTAGACCAAGACAAGTTGTTTGTTGAATGGTGTCATTCAGGAACATTATTTGTTCTGGGATCATGCAGGCTCTGAATAATGATTCTAAACCTTGTACCTGCCATTCTTTTGTACCCCAGACAGTTTTTGTCTCAATGTTGTTTTTCCAAAATTCAAAACCAAATGTAGATATCTTTTCATAACATTTTTCAGAATAAATCAGTTTAGTGTTTCTCAACATGTTTTTCATTCCTGTCTTATTCATAATTTTAAAATAAAACGTTTCTGGATCAGTGATATTAAACCCTGAGAAGTATGGGAATTTCTCATAAAATGTTTTCAAACTGCTTTTTGGCGGAGTTGGACAATGTTCCCATTGATTATAACTGAAAACATTTCTAGGATTAGCAGATTTATGCAAATAATGATGCCCAAAATGATTAAGGCAATACATTTCGTCATAATTTGATGAACCTTGTAAATAATCATGTTCTGTAAATTTTGCTGACATTTCTAAATCTGACATCATATTATTAATATTTTCAAAGTCCCAATCATCAGAGAAAGTACTAGGTGCTACAAAGTCACTTAAAGAAATCTTGAACTGATGTGGATATTTGAGGAGATTTTGTAATCAGTATTGTCCCATGCTACACCACCAGGTATAGGAATGGCTGTGATGTTCACTGATGATAGTTCTCTTTTTTCAATGTGAGAGGATCTGTGAGGTTTTAGAACCAAGTTGATGTTCTGACTTGCTGCGTCTATTGTACTGTATTTTCCATCAATCATTCTTCCCAAGCTTAAAACTAAGATGAGCCAGAGCAGGAGGAAAAGTACACCTAACACAATCCACAGTTCAATCCACAGTGAAATCAAATATGTTTCTCCAAGTTGATGAAAGAGTTCTATAATTTTGTCTTTGAAAGTTTTGTTTGCTGGATTGTCTTCATGTTCACTTAGATCATCAGAAAAGTCATCCAAGTTGATAAAGTAGCCAGATGCAGTTCTGTCAATTGTTGGAATTGCTTTCGGATTTTCATTAATCTTTGTAGTTGCTTCTTCCTTTTTCATATTGGTATAGTCCGAGGCTACATAATTGTAGACAGGCGTTTCTTGACAAACTGTTGCAATTTGGGTTTCAAGAGGCACAAGTTCCATGGCTTTGTTGCATAGTCCTTTTTTATTCACTGCAGGTTTATCGAATGTGATTAGTCTCTCAGTCTGAACCTCTTTTATTATAGCAAGGTTTGGTCTTCTGCTACTTCTTGGGAGTCCACTGGGCCTACTACTTATTATTGGCCACATGGTTGTGGTTTTACCAGGTCGATTGATACAACTCGGTTCTCCTTTTTACCCGCAAGGGGCGGTAGTACTACTGATCTTGTTCCGCTGATAGCTAAGACAGGTACTGCTTTTCTGTAAGAAGGCCCAAATTCCTTCTTCACTGCGATCTTTTCTCTGACCAGATCCCCAATCTTTGGAATCCAGACTGTCTTGCTGGGACAGGTGGTTTCTCTTCAGTGGCCGTTGGCTTCAGCTTTGTGTTACTTAAACTTCTTCTTGTTTCATTCAAGTCCTGTAAAACAGCCAAACGATCTTTGATATCAAAAGCTTTTTGTTCCACCACTGAAGTCTGATAATCGAGGTTTTCGATTATCATTCTTGTACCAAACAAAAGTTCATACGGAGTGATTCCACCCAGAGAATTTCTTGGCAGATTGTTAAGACTACGTTGGACACTTATTAGATGTTTGACCCACCCATCACCCGAACCTAATACCCTCGCTGTTATAGATTGCTTTATGTCACGGTTTTTTCTCTCCACCACCGCATTTCCCTCAGGATGGAATGGACTAGAGTACTGCAATGCAATGCCCATGCTGGCCGTGGCCTCCTTGTAAGCTCGAGAGCTAAACGCATGACCCTGGTCAGAATGTAGCATGCCAATTGCGTATGTGCCGATAAAGACTCGCAAATCTTTTATAATAGTTCTGGCGTCAGCCGAGCGCTGGGGCCACATCCAAATGAATCTCGTCTTAATATTTATGGGATCACATTTGTCTTGTCGGACACCTGGGTGTAGATAGTCTAATGCTGTCTAATAGAGGTGTCTGGGCTCGTCTTACTGTGCTAGAGTCTGATATCTGGTCCGGTTCATAACTGCGATCTCTATTGCAGTCTTGACAGTCCATTGCAAAGTTATAAACTTGAAGGCTCATTACCGGCCACCAGTATTTTGATTGCAATTCTATTAGAGATTTAAGGATCTCTTGGTGCCTCAGACCCATTCCCATGTGTGCTTCTTGTATCAAGAAGATTCTCTGGTTCATGTTTGGAATTACTCTATCCCCCACTCCAGGGATTTGAGCAAACGGAACGGAGTTCGCATCAATTATGTATGTATTTCGGAGGGGATAGTTTAGAGGTAACGCCGCATAATTGCCTTCCATTGAGGCTTTTACTGCAAGTAGCGTTTCACCATCTATTTTTTTAGAACCCTTCTTTGTAGCTACGGAAGCCGGTTGACCAGTTGCTGCCGTGGCTCTGTTAGCCAATGAATTCCCTGCAACGTGAACGCCATCACGTTGAAGACTCTGCGTATATATCACGTGAGTCTTTTGTAGTTCTTTCTGCAAAAGAACTAGCTGTTCCCAAAGCTTTTTATGCTTTATTGTGCAACCTCTTTCATCTTTGTAACCATTTTTAATCCATGTCTGCATGGAATTATTATAAGATTCGACGCAGTAATGCGAATTGCACACTATTAGTCTGAGGAATTCGCGATCTGCATTTTCAAGTGCCATCTTCAAAGTTCGTAGTTCAGCTCGCTGAGCTGTACAGTTTCCGATTGATTCAGTTTTAGTGACCATTGGTCTGAATTTACCTGAGCGCCAGCGACCTTTAACAATCGCACACGCTGAATTGTAAACTTTTTTATCCACAATGTAGTGTTGTGCAAATCTATCTGCGTAATTACATAGGTGTACTGTTCCAGAGGTAGAATTTCGATCGACAGAGGACATTCTTGTTCGTATTCTAGATGTTCTAGCTTTTTCATTCTGGGATCAAATGCGTGTATCAGTTGTATCAAGAGAATTAACCCATTGTATCCATTTTGTATTTAATGCCATAGCATTTAGAATGCTCGGTCTTGTTACTGCTTCAAGGGCTGATACTGCTGTTAAAACAGATATCCTCTTCCCATGAGCTAGGGCTTTTTCTTTTGCTACAGCCGTTTGAACCGCATTTAGAATTTTTTCAGTAAAACTGAATTTCATTTCAGCTTGTGTGTACAAGTGTGATTTGTAAGCTATTGGTACCGTTTCTTCCTCATTAGAGGTCAGGTATGTAAATCCGCATCTTCCTAGAATGACTCCGATTACTAGGTTGCGTTCGTTTGCGAGTGTTTGCAGTTTTGTTTTAGTTAACATGTCTGTTTGTAATGATCATAAAATTTCTGTGTGTTTCTGAGTCCAATTAATTGGTTTGAAATCAGGTTTTATTAATTTGTAGAGTGGTTTAACCCTCTCTGCATAATTTAGAATGTAAGTTCTTCCGAAGTTCAGGAAACCTAGAATTGATTGTAAGTTTTTCAGCGTTTTTGGAGCTTGGAGTACTGCACATTTCTCTAAGAAGTTGTCTGCTAGGCTTTTGCCTTCACTTGATAATTCATATCCTAAAAATAGGACAGTCTGGTGGGCAATTCGTGACCTTTTAAAGCTAAATTTGTACCCTTCAGATGCGAACCCAAGTATGATGGTGTTCACTCTTTTCAAGTGTGTCTCCAGGTCATTGTCTGTAAGATAGATGTCATCGACATAAGATAATGCCTCATCATCATATATTTGTAGTAACTCTGTTACCCTGGCTGAAAATAATCCTGGGCTATTCTTGAATCCCTGTGGGAGACGACAAATTTGCTTTTGGGCCCCCATGATGGAGAAAGCGGTCAAATACCTGCTTTCTGGTGCAATGTTTTGACAGAAAAAAACATTTGAAATATCTAATGTTGTTTTATATTTTTTGCGCACAATATTATTCATCAGTGCTGCACTGTGTGAATTTTGTACTGCAAATGTTTTGCAAAAGAGTCTGTAGTCCAATACTAGATGATATTAATTGTCTGGTTTGGATACAGGAAACAAAGGATTGTTCATTTGTGAGGTGCATGTTTCAATCACCCCCTGGTACTCAAGTTGATCTAAGATCTCCCTGACTTGTTTTTTAGCTTCTTGCTTAACAGGATACTGCCTCTGTGCAGTAGGTTGATTTTGTAACTGGATTTTATGGTGAGGAGAATCCTCATCCCATCCTACATGACTTTTATATAATGCAGGGGTTTGGGCTACTGCCCATTTTCTGGCATATGTGTATTTTTTATGAATTGGAATGTGATTTGAGAAGGCAGGCATAATCATTTCTTCGCCATGTGGGCACTGCCTAACAAACTCTGGTGGTCAGTCTTTCTCTGCTAGAAGGATATCATAGCCTTTTTCCCAGAAGAGACCTTTTATTTTCCTAGTTTTGTCCCCCTCTATACGTAATGTTATTTCATATAGTTTATGGGGCGCGCTAACTCTGGTGTCTGCAGTTTCCACTTGAATGTATTCGTTCGTGTCCACTGTCTCCAGAAGGTTCATCAGGATCTTGTGAGCTATGGTCACTTCTGCTGCGCTGTCTAGCATTATTTGGGCCCACTCTCCGTTCTGGAGTTGTCTCCTCAGGATCCTCGGCATGTTTTACTTTAATACTGGCTACCTTCTTTTTGGGAAATTGTAATTTTTTACTTTGATGAGCAGGTTCTTTGTCTTTGGACTTGACGCGCTCTTCTTTATGGTCAAACCTTCCTCTTCTTTCTGATTTCTGTGAGGAAGTCTGAAAAGATCGAGAGGGAAGTGTATCAATATCTTTATATCTGTCAGGTTTTCTCAAATATCCCTATTTCTAAGGTTATATCTTTTTTCAGAGGGCTCCCATTGTGGAGACTTGCCCCCCCCCCTTCTGGAGATCTATCTCTTCGTTGAGGAGACCTTCCTCTGGCCTGAAAATGTTTTTCTCTGGGAGTGGTTTGCTTATTACCCTCCCACTTCTTCTTTTGAGAATTGAGATTATTTTTAATGAAAGTTTTTTCAGGATTTTCAGTTAGTTGTGGTTTTAGTGGGTTCCCACCCAAACTATCTCTACCTAATTCTTCATGGGATTTTTCAATTATTCTGGCAAGTTCAAAAGGTTGGTCTGCTATATCTGTTTCTTTTAATTTCTGGCGGATTGCCACAGATGCTGCCTCTCCTTTTATGTTGGCTAGTAGTATAGCCAAGACTTGCTTAAAGTCTTTCAGTAATTTCATACCTAGATTTAAAGCAGGCTCTGGACCGTATTCATTTTGAATCTGTCTTAGTACATCTGGTATAACTGCCATAGACGGAACACCATGTGTTTTTGTGTAGATTGAGGCAAAGACTGTTCCCCAAGTGTCACAATCCTCCACATGTGGCGCAATCCCATTGGGGCAGATGGTCAGAATTCTGTGTTTTTCGTGACGGGTAGTATCAGGAAATACTGCCTCTATTTGAGTAATTTTTTGAGCTAAGCAGAACGGAATTTGTTCCTGTTTTGCGGGTAATTTACCAATGACTGATTGTATGGTCTGTGGTGTAATTTTATTAGTGTTCCCCTGGTGAGGGGTGTGCTGTGGAATTTTTATAGCAGGTTGGACTGTTAAAGTCTGCATGACATATTGTATCAATTGTCTATGTATTTTAATTAATTGTTTTAGTTGAACTAAAAGTTCTCTGTCTGACATTTCTTCAATGTCAGGATGGGGTGTATAGCTGGCTAGAACCGGCCATGTGGCTCCTGGTCTACCTAGTGGACCGAGCCTGGTAATGTGATTTTGATGTTTTAGGGCGCCTTTAAACCAGAGCTCATGCTCTTGGTAAGTTAGTGGAATTTCAACTTCCTCGAAAGGGGTGTATTCCTCTGGAGGTTCCCCTGCTTTGTAGTAGTGGAACTCATGTGTTACAGCATTTGCTGCTGGAAAAATGATCCATGAATAGAATACCTCTGTCTGCCGATATTCATGTGCCTCGACAACAAATATGACTGTACCACCTCTTGATGATACTCTATTTTCTATAAGTTTTATAGTTAAGGTTTTCCTTACATTTACCGGGATGAGTATTGCATCCAGTTGATCTTGTTGGAGACTTGTGTCTTCTGTCAAAAGTTGAGCTGCTAGTCTAGCTCTCTCCCTTTCGTCATCACTCTCTGACATTTTGCTGATAGAAAGTTTGCAGAGCAAGTTTCAAGGAAACAAAGATTAGGTGCACAATATTTTGGAACACTGTATCCTTCAGCGTTGAATAAACCAAAAACTATTATATAGGAATCTCTTCCTACTACGTTTTAGCGGATATTAACCTTTTACCCACTCCAGACGTCTCTTGGAGTTTTTACGGAAAAGGGGTCTGTGTGAAAAGCACGACTGTTACTCTAGTATCTGGCGTTAAATTATCGCCTTACCAAACGTTGGGCGCCATGTAGTGTAGTTCCTATATTCCCAATATGCTCTGCGCATTGGAATAACATAAACGATAGTCTAGACGTAGGACTGAGGTCGACTGGGTCTCTATTGAATATGTTAGACTTAATTGTGTGTGCCAGCAAGCTCAGAGGTCAGTAGAAACTTTCTCGAGTAAACAAGAAGGCGTTTAGCTTTCCTGAATAGACAAGAAGGGATTCGCTTCTGACAACCGCATAAACATGACAGCTTTGCTCCCTCCAGAATAAGGAGTATATCTCCAGAGTCGCGGAAACAATAGATAGCTATTTTACTCAGTCAATCGTGCTTGCTTCGTTTCACCAGAAATGCAGAGACATAGAGAGACGGGCTTTTTCAATAAAAGGGTTATTTATTGAACAGTCTTCTTTCTCATGCAAGAGAAATGAATTGCCACAATTGCAATACTTGTCATAAAGTAAAGTGCCTACAGTAAAATGAGTATTATGAAATAATCCTGTAAAAGCATTTATATTGTTTCTAAGCCATAAGATACTTAAAATGGATAAAATACATACAACAATAAAATAATGACTAAACATACTCAACTGGTGTTTCTAAGATACGCCTACCCCGGTGTACCTTTTGCCAAGAATCTGAATCAAGAATTCTCTATGGGTCTAATCAGCTCCGTACCTTGGTTATAGAATGAAGGAGGTCTTGTATATCTCTCTCAGGACTCGATCTCCCAGCAACCCGCGAGGGTGTCAGGGAAACACTGGAGCTGGATTTCTCGGCAGGAGAAAAGACAGCGTCTCTCTCAGTGCGTCAGCAGGGAGGGTCGGCTTCCTTCGGCACTCGCATCAGCAGGGCGTCGGGCAAGTAGATAGGCAGATGTTGGTATATTCATACCTGGAAGGTGCCGAGTTTGATGTAAGGTTGGACATAAGAAGTCACTCAGAACTGGCAGTTCTTTCAGGACTCCAGGAGTTCTTAGGACAAATCGAAACAGAAGCAGGGGGAATTTCCGGGCTGCTGGAGGCTTGGTTTGTTTAAGAACGCATTGTGCTTTCTATGAGTCTATGGGAGTAGCCTTGCCGTATTTGGACTGCATTGCCTATGACTTAATATGGATATGATTCTTATGCCTTTATAAGGATATGATTTGTTATAACCACATAAGGGCATAAATCGAGAATATCTTAATTAGGGTCCTAGATACAATCACAACAGGTTCATCTTCCCTTCTAGAATAAGAGGACGTTCCTCTCCGTCTGGGCCCAGAAGTAGGCCCAAGAAAGCTGGGATAAAGCGTGGGATGTCTATTGAGAGTTCCATTACCCCGGGAAACCACATCTGGGACTTCCAAAAGGGAGTTATTATGATGATATTGGAGAATTCCTGTCTCACGTTCCATAGCACTCTGTATCATAGAGAGGAAGGGAAAGGCATAAGTCTCCATCTTCCCCCAATTTTGGAGGAAGGCATCCACTGCCAGGGCATACGGATCTGGTCTCCAGCTGAAGTAAAACTGGACCTGACAAGTTGGTCTGCTGGCAAAGAGGTCCAACTGAATTGGGCCCCAAAGATTGTCTATCAATTAAAAGACCTCTAGATGTCGCATCCAGTCGCTGAAGTCTTTGAGTTATCTTGAATTCTATTCTGCTCTTACATTTGATACCCCTGGGATAAAATCTGCTCTGAGAGTAATTTTGTATTGCCTGAAGAAATACCAGATTTGAGCTGCTTTATCTGATAAAGTTTTGGATTTCGCTCCCCCAAACCTGTTTATATAGACAAGAGACAGCTGAGTAGCTGTCTAGGCGAATAAGGGTGTTGGAATTTGCTAACAGCTCCCTGAAGCTCATTAGGGCATTCAGACCCGCTAGCATCTCCAAACAGTTTATGTAAAGAGATTGTTCCTCTAGGGACCATTTTCCCCTTGTTTCCATTTCTCCTAATCGTGCTCTCCAACCGCGATTGCAAGCATCTGACACTAGGATGAAGTCTGGTAGGTTCCCAAAAATGGCCTTGCCATTCCAAGCTTCTAGTTTCATCTGCCACCATAGAAGATCTTGTTGTGCGTCGTTTAAAAGGGGAAGTATGTCCAAGTACCAAAGACCTTTCCTTAAGCCCCACACCTTCAATCTCTGAAGGGCTCTGTAGTGGAGAGGACCAGGAGAGATTGCCTGAATCGATGAGGAGAGGAGATTCAGAACTTGTGCTTGGTCCCTCAGAAGGAATGAATCTTTGGGTAAGATTGACTTCTTTATCTTCAAATATTTTTTGTGTGGAAAAACTAACTGTGACAGGATGGTATTTATCTGGAAACCAAGGAATTCTAGTTCCTGAGAGGGAGACATGACAGACTTCTCTGTTTTTACAATGAACCCCACAATTTCCAAGAGATTTATGGTCCAGGTAAGTGAGTCAGGACTTCTGATTTGCTCTGCAACATAATGAGAATGTCGTCTAGGTAGATAATGAGTCAAACTCCTCTTTTCCTCAGAAAGCTTACCACTGGATGAAGAACTTTGGTGAAACACCGTGGAGCAGACGAGAGGCCAAAAGGGAGACAAAGGAATTGATAAAGAGTTCCCTTTCACAGAAAGCGGAGGTACTTTCGGAAATCCCTGTCCATAGGTATTTTAAAGTAGGCATCCTTGAGATCCAACCTTACCAGCCAATCTTGAGTTGTTAGAATGTCTCTTAAAAGATGGATCCCTTCCATCTTGAAATGTCTGTAAACCAAGAAACTGTTTAGCTCTTTGAGATTTATTACTGGGCGCCAGCCCTTGTCTTTCTTTTCTACTAAAAATATCGTGCCTATGAAACCTTTCTCTGATGCACCTATCGGGGTAACTTTCTCCAAGGCTGCTTTCTCTAACATTTGAAAAAACTCTAAGTCTATCAACTTTGTTTGATCTGCATTCACACACATTTCTCTGGGTCTTTTAGTCTGGATTGGGGTATTCCTGAAATCTATTTTGAAACCTGCTACAGTTTCCAGAACCCAAGGGCCTTGCGTTATTTTTTGCCAATTGTGAGTAAAAACCTTAGTGTCCCCCACCTTTAGGGGTTTGTGAAAAATAGTTTTGCTTACCTTGGTATACTTGGTTAGAAGGTCTTGATCTTCTCCCACAAGATCTTGTAGCTCTTCCCCTTTGAGGGAAAAAGTTTGAGCTTGGGCGAAAGCCTCTTGATTAAGCAGCGGGACCCCTCTGATCCTGCCAGTAGAAACTGGACCTGTAATTTCTACGGATGGGGGTTGATCCTCTCCTGCCAGCCTGACCAAAAAGTGGGGGTGAGCTAAACACCCGTCTCATATTAGATTGTGCCTTGCTAAAGGCTGTAAATGTTGAGACATACTTGCCTAATGATTTTACAAAGTCATCACTGAAAAGAAGAGGCTTTGCATTTCCCATATCATCTTTGGAGGATAGGTCAGCAAGTTTAGGATTCATCCGTAAGAGGACGGCTTTATGTCTCTCCGTAATTAATCCTTAGTTTGCATTGCCTTAAAGGCATTGAGACCAACCACTCAGGAGTTCAATGTTCACAGGGGTGTTATTTCCCCTCACCTCTTCGGCCATGTCCAGGATGCGAGTGATCAGGTCGAATACATCCAAGAGTTTATCTTGGCACTGTTTAAGGCACTTCCCAATGCCTTTTCTGGGATCTTTCCCATATTTAAAAAGGAACGTGATTAATTCTGGGTCCAGATTGGGAGTGTTACAGACATTACCCTCAGTAGAGGGCCTGGGGCATTCATTTCTCATTAAGTTACGGGTGTCCTTGTCCAAACACTTCCTTGCCGAGTGATTAAGGAACTTAGCTACTGGGTCCATGGGCCACCAATCGGCACTTCGAGGGTGCCTGATAGTTGTAGGATCAAACATCTCTCCCTTAAAGGGATCCTTGATCCCAAAGGAAATAGAGGCTTGTTCAAGATCATTGTCCAAGGTATCAGAGCTAGCCAGGGTATCTTCTGGATCAAAGATGAACTCATCTAATTGGGAGTCATCATAGTCAAGGTAGTCAGGGGCTCTCTTCTGCCACGAGGGTCACTTCCATCCAACATGCCGCTATGGACAACTTTTCTAGGGGCCCCTGAAAGGTATCCTTTGGCTATTGTACTGCAAGGCACACCAAAAACTGTTGTAGAGTGAAGGCTACCAGAGTCAAAGCCATGGGTAGGGACTTGATCAAGGTGCTTCCTTTTTTGGGAGGCCTTCCCCCGTTTACGGAGTTCAGAGTTCGAAGGGGAGTCCCCATCTGAGAGGGGAAAAAAAATCTCCTCCGGGGGGGTTCACCCTTTTCCTCTTGGCTAATGCAACGTCCACCTCTTCAATAAATTTTTTTAAACTTTCTTCCATGTCATCCCTGTTTTGAGAGATATTAGGATTAGAATCCATGTTGGAAATAAATATGACATATACCCTCAAGGTAATTAATAAACTGCCCCAAGATAAATATTATATATTTGTTATACTCACTTAAAGATCTGTAAAGCACTCTTTGGGGGGGGGGGGTATTCCAAATTATCTCAATATTATTGCCACAATGGGAAGTCTGAAGGACACTAATCATTTTTTTATGTATTAAAAGACGTATATTAATATTATTGCCACAAGGGGGGGGTTCAAGGCTCCCAAAAACGCTATTAAATTGGAAGCTCTGGTGAATTCAGAGTCCCAACTAGCAGTAACAGCTTGTATGCGGGTCGTTGCCTTGGGAACCTTCTGCCCAGAGTGTGAGCAGAGAGGAAGGATCTCCCTTTGTTACACACTCCGGACGGGACGTGTAGGAAGATTCCTACACAAGCAGAATGGGACCTGTTGCTGAGCATAATGGGACCTGTTGCCGGGATACCAGTACGGCCAGATGTGGGGGTTCAAGAAGGTCCCCGAGCCCTACGCAATCGTTTTTTTAATAGAAAAACTTACGTTTTCCGAAGGGTGCGCAACTCTGGAAACGTTGCGCTCGCGCCCTTAGAAACCGAGAAGGAAAACTTCTATGTTTTTTGGTTTAAGTAAGGCTAAAACGGAGCGCCCACAACATTTGGTAGCGGAAAAAACGTACAAAAATGTACTTGAACCAATCGTCCCCCTAAGGAGGGAATGTAACAACCAAATGCTTTAGCTAAAAGATGTAATACATTACAATGCAGACAAAGTACATTTAGAGAATAATTATTATAAGACAAGCTATAAGTTATTATAAGATAAGCTATTCAATAGGCCTAAAGTAAAATAAATGCAAAAACAACAGTTGATGGACAGAATGCAGAACAATGTCATACATTCACCCCAGTACAGAGATCTTGGCCTAAATCCATTGTGTTTTTGTTCACCATGCCATTCCAGTTTGAACCCAGCCATATGCAAATCAGTCTTGACCCTGTGCCCCATAGGAACAGTCCAGCCCGAACTGCCAAGCCAGGTCCTCCCTGGACTGGAAATAAGCATCCTAGGACCGGTTTCGGGCTTTCAGCCCTCATCAGCCAGGATAGCTTGATTCCAGTGGCATGGAGAGCACAGGACTCACTTCGGAGTATAAAGGCTGATTAAAGAGTAATCCTAAAGAGGAGTAGAGCTGCTCTACTTATCTTGATAGGCAGCTAATAAAAGAGGAAGATGATGCAGTGCACAGGATACGTATACTGCTTGTCTGAACATTCTTTACTTTATGTTGTGTTCAGTGTTCTATAAAGGGCTGGATTTTGGGCAGCAAATAAAAGTACATGTATAATTGAAGCCTCCGGTCTTGTAATGAAATCATGGATACCATGTCGCCTCTGTCAAGGATCATGCAGATGCCGTTTGTGGCGGCAATGAGCGTTGTTTCTGTACTGTGGCTGGGCCTAAATCTGCACAGTGTGGTGTCGAGGAGCTGGTGGTTGCAGAGTTGTTTTATGAGGCGTCGGCTGATTAGTTTCTCAGAGACCCAGGCTAGGTTTGGTAGGAGGTAATTAGGTGTGTAGTTCTGTGCATGGCTGGGTCAGCAGATGGTTTCTTGAGCAGAGGCATGACGGTGACATGTTTCCAGGGTTCCGGGAATGTGGCTGAGTCAGTGCAGGTGTTGAGGATGGTTGTAAGTGCTTTTCTGAGCGGTAGGGGTCGTTGGTGGAGTTGTTGTGGGGGCATGGGTCGGATGGAGAAATCGGGTGTATGGTCTTCATAGTAGTGGCGGTTTTGACAGTGGTGATGTGAGAGCAAAAGGCTGGGGTTCTTTCTTAAGCAATGACGGGAAGTTAAAGTTGACAGGGTCAGTTGAGGGTTGAAGTTGCTATATATGGAGTGATTTTGTTACAGAAGAATTCCAAGATCTTGTTGCAAAGGTCTAGTTGGAGGTGATGTTTCTGGAGGTGGCAGTGGGTGCGGTGAAATCTTTTATGATGACAAACACTTCCTGCCAGCTTTGATACTGTCTGCATGATCTGTACACTTGGTGTTGCGTATCTGTTGGTGGTAGCATCCTACAGCCAATTTATAGATGTGTTTATCTGTGCTGTCTATTGCTATTGGGATTAACTTAAGGAAGCCAGGGTGTTGGTACATGCAATGATCTAGCTCATGAGGTTCTTGGTGTGTTTTGGCAAGTTGCTGATGTGCTAGGGCCAGTGCACAGGGAGGGCCGAAGCCCAATCCTCTCCTGCGATGCTTTTCCAGCTATGGTGTGCAGGTCGGAGGTGGTAAGTCTGTGGTGGTGAAGGATATGTTCTATTCAAATCATATTTGCTGACTTGATGCCAGTGATGTTAAATAAGGGGAAAATGGGGTCCAAGGTTTTTGACTTTTTCTAGAAAGGCCTTTATTTTTCAGTCTGATGGTCTTCCAGGTGAAAGTTAGAGTCTCCTAGGAGGATGAAGGTGCTAGTGTTGATGATTAGGTGTATGATGAAGTTTGTGATGTTATTGGCAAAATTATTGTGGGTTCCTGGTGGTCTGTATATGAGAGTTCCACCTTAGGAGAAGTTGACTTTGATGTGTATCTTCAACATGCAATGTTTAATTTAGCTGATGGGGGTATCAATGTAGGTGGTGCAGCTAATGCTGGCTTTGAATATGATGGTAACTCTTCCTCCAGGCTTGTGCTGATGGCCTTGCCTGGTGATCTTGTATCTAGCAGGGATGGCTGTAGCGATGTCCTGTTCAGAGGTTAGGTTTAGCCATATTTACATGAGGAAGAGCAGGTTCGAGGCATGGTTTTGCAGGAAGTCCCATATCTCCCTGGAATGTTTGATGAGCGACCAGGTGTTGAGCACACATGCAAGTGTGGCATATTGTGTGGGTGATGGTTGGTCTGTATGAGCGTGAGCAAGCAGCTGGTTTGTGTGAGTCATTAAGTAGGTCTTGGCAGGGGTGACAAGGGCAGGGATTGATGATCGGTAATGAGATGGATGATGGGAAATGAAGTTCTCTTGCTTGGGTTTTTCTTTGAAAGTCAGTTTTTACAAAAAAACAGTGATGTAATATCCTGTACAGATGGATGATGGGAAATTCAGTGATGAGTGATGCCACCTACTGTGCAGATGGATTCTGGAAAAGGAAGGCCTTGCATGGGTTCTTCTGTTAAATATGGTTTGTTGGGGAAAAAAAGTGATGTCACTTCCTGTGTAGATGGGGATGGAAAATGAGTTGATGTTACTTCCTGTGCAGATGAATGATGGCAAATTAAGTTCTCTTGCTTTGGCTTTTTCTTTCAAACACTGTTTTGGCAGAAAACCAGTGATGTCACTTCCTGTTCAAAAGAATGATGGGAAATCACTACACTGAATTGAAGCAATATTTACATTTATTACACAAATGCAACCACAAAATGGCATAGCCCTAGTTGCTTGTGTGTCTCTGTCTGGCTTTGTGTGTATTTCTGCGTATCTGTGCACTGTTACATATCTGCAGTACATGGCCACCGTGCTTCTTTCAGAGAGAGATTGTGCCATGTAGTCTCACATAGCCTGTTCTTTGTGTCACCCTGACCTCATTTTCAATGTGCTGTTTTCAGCTCATGTTGTGGGCTATATTTACTGAGTAATATCCAACACCAAGTGAATTCTTTCAAACATTGCTCTGTGACAGAAGCAGATTTTAATGTGTGCACATGCATGCCTAACGTGTTCTGAGAGGACTGAAATGAATGTTCTTTTAAAATGGGTCTCATAGGCTATTCTGAAAGCATGGTGCAAGTCGGTCTGAGAACGCTGAGGGGTGCTCTGTTTTATGCTGTAATTAATGTATTGGGCTAGAATGAAATGATGGGTGGGAAAAGAGAAGTTACAGTGACATCACTCACTAAAGCAGATGGTTCTACCAGATACATTACATGAGAGACCATCTCAGCAAACCCCTTTCAGGGTTTAATAAGTTGTTTAGAGTGACTAAATTAGAGAGCATTGCCATTCTCTGGACCCCAGGGGACATATTCAGCATAGTTTTTCTCCCCTGCAATGTGGTAAGTTGTAGCATTCACCCTCCTCAACGTAGCAGTAGTAACAATTCATGTAGAAAATGTAATCCTCTCCTCTCAACAGAGTCATAATCCTATACCATCCTCTGTAGAAACGTGTACCTCCCATTCCCCTCATTGCTGCCATAATAGCCACACCTTGCCAGGTGCTTGGTGACTCCAGAATAACCATGGATGATATTTCCAACACATCCTCCACCCCAGATGCATGGAGACTTCAGGAAAACTATGGATGGAATTCCACCAATCATTCTGTAACGTTCTATCATGAGAAGATAACTTTGCACTGAGCCATTTTTTAGGTCTAACCTACCGGACAGCATAAGCTATCTGGTTGCAAACTTAATGTTGTGAACCTATCAAGAACATAGAGGGTCTAGCAGCCTACCAATTGCTTACCATTGGTTGGCTTTAATGTCACTCTGATTGGCCTGCATCTTATTCAATGGCTTGTCCTGCTCATTTTGTGTCTGGACCTCCCCTGGAGCATTTGCATTTACTTGTGTCCTTCCACAGCTAACTTTTAGGGAACTACTTTTTTATTTTATCTTAAGCACTCTACAAGAGTGCATGTGTTTTCCAGTTGACTCCCTAATGTGCTTCTTTCCCCCTTCCATCCTCCATATTGCTCTCTCATGTGTGTGCTTCTATAATGCCCCTTCTGTGATGGACTCGCCCATGTTTGCTTCTAACCCTCTGAGCTGCTTTCTCCTCTATGTACCTCTCCCCTAGACCCATGTTGATCTCTCTCCTCTTTTCTTTTCTCACCCTTTACTCTTTGTTGCTCTCTCTCACCCATTTGCCTTTCTCTGCCCTCAGCTGCACCCGCCCCTCAGGTCCCTGTATTGCTTTCGCCATCCCCATATTGATTCTGCCCCTCCAAGTTGGCTTCCCCAACCTGCTTTAAAAAAGGTTTTACACATTTTAATTCTTTTATTTACAGCTCTAGCTAAAAAGAAAAAAAATACACCCACAACTTGTAGGCGCGTGCATTGCTGGTGTGCTTGCCTGCAAAATGATTTGAACAGCCCCATCATATACTTTTAAAAATTCTTCTTTAGCCACGCGCACAGGAGCGGGGATTCTGTACAGCATAAATCATTGACAAAGCCAAAAGGTCCCATAGGAAAGATCTCTTGACTTTGCTATTGCTTGTTCAACAGAAGCGTTGTTGACAAGGGAAGATTGGGGTATATTTATTGGTACAATGCATAGGGTGGTGCTTTAGAAAGTTACATAGAATTTGGGAGGTCAATGGACAGATAAGTGTTTGTGTTTTTTACATCTAATGTGAAAGGTCTCTGTGTGTTCCAAAAGAGCTGGCGCAATCCCATGCATGCTCCGACACCCACTCACACATGCCCTTCAAAGTCTAGTGACCTTGTCTGAGTAACTGGACTCCGGTCACAAGTGGAACAACAGTCTTTCCAGACCCTTCTCCTTCCCACTAAGCATGGGCGAATTTTGCGAATCTGGCGTTCGCGAATTTGCGTATTTGCGAACTCGGAATCCGCAAAATCCGCGAATTCTCGCGAATTTGCTGATTTTTTTTTTGTGTTCACAAGGGTTTCTGCCAGTTCGCGAGGGTTTTGTACCAGTTCGCAATTGCGAACTTACTTGTCAGCTCGCAACGGTCGCGACTATGTTGTTTCTACGTATGGTTCATCATCACAGGTTCACAGCACCCTCTGTTTCACCACTGCCACCCTGTTTCACCCATGCCACCCTCTGGTACATCAATGCCACCCTCTGGTTCATCACTGTAGATTATGGGGGGGAAAAGCAAGCCCACCTGCCCTGCTTCAACTGACATTAATTAATTTGGGGTTGATTTATTAATGTGTCACTGTTTTAAAATTCCAGTCTGGCAACTGCTTCCTTATCTGTAATTTGCTTTCTGTTGCAGTGCAATTTTTTTTCCAGGACCTTTGTGGCCTACTGAGCTATTCTATGAGCCTTCTGTGAGGGTCAGAGCAGGGTCATAGGATTGTTGCAACTAGCAACTGAACTCTGGAGGGGCCCCAGTCAGGAAGCACTACAGGGAATGGTGACTAATGATGAGTTTGAACTTTTGCACCTGCTGAGTGCTTTCAGTTTTGCAAAACTCGTTTTTCTGCAGAACAGCAACTGTAAAGCCCCAAACAAACATAGGCAACTGAACTCTGGAGGGGCCCCTCAGGAAGTACTACAGGGAATGGTTACTAATGATGAGTGAACTTTTGCACCTGCTGAGTGCTTTCAGTTTTGCAAAACTCGTTTTTCTGCAGAACAGCAACTGTAATGCCCCAAACAAACTTACTTGTGAAAGTTGATTTATAATCCAAAAGTGATCCAAAGAAAGTCAAAAGGCCTCAAATCCAAAAAAGTGCAGGCAAATGTCAACCTGAGGAGTTATTCTGATAAAAATCATCATTTTCAGAAGGTCTATGCTGCTTGCTAGTGGATTTCTTGTGCAGAATTGCAAATTTTGTAATTTCGCGAGTGCGAGATTGTTGCTGCCCGCCGCACCTACATGTTCGCAATTGCGAACTCTCGCGATGCGTCGCCAAACTCCCGCGGGATGCCGCAGCAAGATCCAAAATGGCGCAGCACTAGCAAAATATCGAGAAAAACAACTCGGCAAACGCTGAATGACGGTAAGTGAACGCCGCAATATTGTATCACCAAGAAAAAAAATCCGCTGCGTGCGAATTTGCGGATTTTCTGTAAATTCACGAGAGTTTGCGGATTGCGAATTTACCGGAAATCCGCGAAATCCGCGAGCGGAACGGATTTTCCGCCCATGCTTACTTCCCACCCCACGTAAACCCCAGCTCCAGCTCAGCTCCTTACCAACGGATGATCACTTCTCTGGCAGCTTCCTCTGCACAACAACCTTCATCATCACACTTCAAGCTGCAGAGGTACATGGCTTCTTTTCTTCCCTACAGCAACTAAACCTGCAGTCTTGTCACACTGCACTTCCTGGTAGGTGATTCTGAAGAGTTTAATGTTCTGTTTTGCCACGTTGGGGGTTATATTGAAGAGGGAGGCCATCAGGGAAAGGAAACTCTTGGCACAATAGGCCAAGGGAAGGTGACCCTTGGAGTGCTAGATAGGCCGGCCCTAAGATGGCTGCACTCATCTGAGGCGCTGCTGGCCAGGGATAATGATTCGCTATTTATCCCAACACATTGGGGGCATTGGATACCTCTGGATCCATATCACAGTCCCCATCCCTGGGCTGAATCCGTCTATTGCAGTAGCTGCTGGATTGGCTCAACAGACATGGCGCAGGTGTCACATGCAGTGTGGTTAGCGCCTGGGCCATCTCTGTGGCTGCGGTCCCTTGTGACCCCTCTAGATCCGGAATTGCAGCAGCCGCGATACTGACACAACTCGAGGGGAAGGTGACCCAAGCATGTTTGACCTGCCAGGGACCGGACTGACACAGGCCTGCAGCGGATGGAGAACATAGCTGCTATTTTGCCACGAGGGCCATGATCACTTGATGGTGCGTATCCCTGTGCGGGGTGCCTATACTCAACTAGACCTTCAGATACCATGTGAAGGCGCCGATCCACCGCAACGGGTCTGATCTTATCGGCATTTTGCCTTGGATTGCACTGTCAGACACAGCAGAGCCATCAGAATGCTTTGAATCAATGATGATGGGCTGAGAAAGATCTGAGACCTGGCTGGTTTTCAGTGAGTCAGGGTGTGGCCCATGGGGCTTGGTAGATTTGGCCGCAATAACGTTCTTTGCAATCACGCCTTCAAATTGAGCAAGTGGCACTTTCTCGGGTCTAGAGGCGGCTGTGATTTCATGCTACTCTGGGCCCAAGCAAATCCAACACTTCTGCCACCTTCATGGCCAGAGCACATTACTCAGCCTATAGTACATACTCCTCTCCACTTGACTGTGTTCTTCATAACTGAGCAAGCGCTTTGTCCACTACTGGCCTGGTCTGAAGTCTTAATGCTGCGGAGAGATACTTGTAGACCTGCTTGTGCCCACACGATATTGGGAAGTAGGGGGTTCTAGATCGACCAGTCGTAACTTACCTCGGACAACCTTGTGTTAATGACCCACTTAGATCTGCACTATAAGACACTAACTCACCTGCCAGATCTGTATTGTTCCCACCCACTCCAATTGGGTGTATCAGTGACCTGCTCATGCCCCTTGCAAACCTTCAGGGTGTGTCGTGGTCTGAATGCTGCCCTGGGCATACATGATGTTCTGCTGTAAGTGAGTTGTTCTTGAGTGGTCCCCATGACTCTGCTAGAGGCTGCGTGGTGGATGTAGCCCCATTCTACAATACTAGCCTGTACTCTGTGGCAACCACTAATCTTCCACTGATGCTGGTGTTTTACCTGTGACATTGTACCCGAGCAGTTGTTCGAGCTTCTCCGTGGCTGGTATGTCTCACCTGAGAGGATGGGGGCAGGCAACACTAAACAACTCAAACCCTCATTTGACAACCATCGACAGACCTGTGCCATGGAACTGCCCTCGGGAGACATGCAACGCAAGGGGCACTACGGGGCGGAGGGTTCATCCCCGGACCTCAACATCTGTACAATGTTCTTAGACTTGAAGCAGAGCTTAATGGCACCCAACACCAAAATGTATCTTCTTTCTGACAGGTTTGATCGGCTGAAAAAGAAGGCCAATAAACTCGATGATCACATTGATTAGCTGGAACGATGCATGTCTGATGCCAAAGATGAACGCTCCTTTGAAACAAAAGTTCCTGCGCATTGAAAAGGTACTTAAGGTGATACGCAATAAGAACTGAGATTTAGAAGCTCAATCCCCATGGAACAATCTATGAATTATTGATGTGCCGGAGTCCTCAGAAATGGGAAGAATGGAAAACTTTGTGGAGGACATGCTGCACACACTGTTTGGACCTGAACTATCCCCAATGCTTACAATCAAAAGGGTCCACAGGAATCTTGATCCTAGATCACCTTCCAGTACTCTGCCTTGGCACAGCACTGTGATGCACCTTGCGATGGAGAAGAGACCTCTGCATTATAATGGAACTGAGATTTTGATATTCCAGGATATCATGTTGTCAGTGCTGGCTGCGTGCAGAGACTTCTTGAGAATCAAGTGCACCCGTTTAAGCATTGAGACCAGCTACTCGCTTCTCTATCCTGCAAAGTTGTGCATATGTCATGTTGGCAAAACTCTCATTTTCAAGGATCCCGAGAAGGCTGCCAAGTTCACCAAAACCATTCCTCTGAAGGCAGGTGGCTCTCCAATGAGAGTCAGGGAGCAGGATGAGACACATCTCAGTGAAACTGATTAAGGTCTGATAGTCTAGTCGGCTGGGGAGATATGAGATGCCACACTCAGATGTCGTGCATGCGGTGCACCACTATACTTAGAAATGTCTGCTGGAACCTTCCTCCTGCACCTGGACCAGTAAATAAAGACAGCACTCTTAACACCTGGGAGGTCTGCGTTGTTTCCATGATCAATATCTCCGGCCACCCAGCCACCACAGGTTGGGCAGTGTGCCTGTCTCCTATATAGCCTCTTCGACTGTTAAATGTTTCTATTGTTTTCCTTCTGAATGTCACTCAGTCTATACTCTGAATAGCCATCACATACGATCCAAAGGTAGGTGCTCTTCACTTCAGTATCCAAATACTAAACCACCATGCCCTCAATTATTGCTGTATCCTGGATTATCTTGGGCCTTAACTACCGTCGCAACACACCAAGTAGAGAGACTCCCTAGATATCTGCTTTCTACAGAAGTTACACCACATTGAGGGTACTCTTGTACGACTGTGATCAGGATGAGTTGTGGAACAGCATGTGGCTGTTTACTCTAACTATGGCCACGGACTGGCGATTCTCATTAGAAGGGGGCTACCATGGCGCAGGCGTGGTGTCATATATGATATTCCCTGGTGACCAAAGGAGTACTGCAGGGCTCTTGCCTCAGCCCTTCGCTATTCAATATTTATATACCCCCTCTTGCGGCACTCCTTAGGAAGAGCGGGTTCACCCCAATCTCCTACGCGGATGACACTCAGCTCCTCCTCACCTTCGATAAAGATAACCCGAATATCAAGAACATCTTCCTAGAAGGCATGAGGACAATAACATCATGGATGAGTAGAAACTTCCTGCAGTTACATGCAGATAAAACTGAAATAATGCTCTTCAGCGAAGCAGTGACCACCTGGTGCCCAGCTAGTGGCCGGAAGAAATGGGCCAGGCACCATCCCCTAAGCCAGTAGTGAAAAACCTAGGAGTCCTCATCGATAGCAAACTCAACCTCGATGAACATATAGCCATCACAAAACAGGCCTGCTTTAATGCATTTAGTCTTCTTCGCAAAGTTTTTCACTTCCTTCCCACGTCCACCCGTAAAACTCTGGTTCATGCCTTAGTTCTCAGCTGTCTAGACATCAGTAATGCCCTGTTTATCGCTGCCAAAGAATCTGCCCTGAACAGTCTTCAGGTGGTGCAGAACACAGCCGCCCGCCTGGTAACCAGCTCACCGTATAGCACTCCATCACTGCCCTTGTTTCGCAAACTCCACTGGTTACCCATTAGCAAAAGAATCATATTTAAAATCTGCTGTCTGGTGTTCAAGGGCCTCAACCAGTTGAGTCCCATATATCTGACCAACAAACTGACCAGGCACTCACCCTCACGTACTCTTCGCTCCAAGGGGAAAGGTCTTCTAATCATCCCGCGCATCAAGCAAACCAGACTGGGAGACAAATCATTCTCCCATCTAGCACCCCAATACTGGAATCCGCTTTCACTGGACATACGCCTTTGCACCAACTATCTAAGCTTTCGAAAAAGAAAAAAAAAACCTCACTCTTCTAAAAAAAAAAAAATCTCCTACTGCTACACCTGCTTGCATCTTCAGCGCGGAGATACCCCATGTAGGGTGATTCAGGCGCTTTACAAATGACATAAATAAATAAATATTCAGGGCAGATTGGTTCTCGTTTCTGGTACCCTACAAGATCACCCAGTCAAACGCATATGGCCCTAACACTAATGATCTCCAGTTCTTTGCTGATGTATGGTGATTGGCTGGGATGCTACGTCCTGGAGCAATTCTATGGGAAGGGGATTTCAATGTGGTGCTTAATCCGGAGATGGACAGATCTAGCGACTATAGACATGCAGTGGCTCAACTGCAATTCAATATGGATGATTTGGGCCTGACCGACCTTTGAAGCTTCCGCCACACTGAGCTAATGAAGGGTACTTGCATAACAATGGCTCAAGCTTTGTGGTCGCGAATCGATTATTGGTTGACGTCACAGGATGTGCTGGCTTGGAAGGTCAGATCTCCGCTTACCAAGGATGCTCTCTGGTCATGCTCCTGTTCTACTAGAATTCTTACTTCCACACAGCACCACCTGTGCTTTCATGTATAAACTTCCATATGGAATCTTGCCAGAACAGGAGTTCTGGGAAGATATCAGGATTACAGTAGGGGAATACTTCGAACACAGGGACAACACCGAGATATCGAGGTCTTCCCTCTGGCAAGCTATCAAGGTTGGGCCAATAGTGACCTGTATAGGACTCTAGACTGTATTATCTCAGCAGGCACCTAGTAAGTGTTCATGAAGCCCTCACCCACCAACCTAGTTGGTGGCATGCTTCATCATCGGGCCCACCCAGTGACATCCCGGGTGTGCTACGACGCCTGATTACAGCGGAGCAGGTATATTACTGAGAGTGCAGTGTGGTGAGTGAAGATGTGAAAGTTAAAACGGCCTAGGGTGATCCCAGTATCCGAGGGTAAATTAAATTTTAATGACTGGGTCTCCGTGGGCGGTTAAAAACAAGGCAGTGGGACGTTATGGCGGTGGAGTTAAGGCCACCTACGCCCAGTGTAGGTCGACATGTTTCAGCCAGTGCCTTAATTAAGCTGGCTTTCCTCAGGACCAAGGTAGTGTGTGCAATAGTTAAAATTATATTTAAGTAAGTGTGAACGACTAAATGTCACACTCGCTAAGGTGCTCTTAGTGTGTGAGGGGATTCCCTCATCAAGCATATGCTGGTGGTTTGCCTGGTGTGCCTCCTGGAGTGACTCGGCAAGGGGATTGACCGAGCATGTCAGTCAAAGCCTGCGGGGTACCTGTTGTGCCGTCGTCAGCATGTCCGTTTTCTATTTTCTATGCAGTAGACTACTGAGGACAATGTCTATATCTACATATTCTGATTTTTGTAACTTGTTATCACTGTGCTCTATGGTCATTGCATGCTATATACCTCTGTACTGTTTGAAACCTAATAAACAGAATTTAAAAAAACAAAGAAAGAGTAGGTGGCCATTACCTCCACATTTAACATTCCGTAAGCAACTAAAAACTATTCTATTCAAAAATGAAATCTAAACACATCAGTATATCAGTATGTTCGTAGAGTTGCCGGTCAAAAGCGCAGAGATACTCCTGGCGGAGTGATTCTAGCGCTATACAAAACCACAAATAAATAAATAAATAAATGTTGAGGTTGCTGTTGGTTGCATGGTGAGCATCCCTGAGCAGCTTCTCCCATGACACTGCCCCTTTTTTGTTACCCATCGCCATAGTGAGCATGTGAGTGGGAAATCATGGACCTGGCAGAGGTTTAAGGGAAAAAGGGGGTCCCATTTTAAAAGAAAATGCTGATTGTTTCACAAGGTTATAATTGAGTATTTTAAGTTTAAACTGAAAAACAGAAAGCCTTACGATACCACGCTCCATCAAACAACATGCCAAAACTCCTAACATGGACTGTGCAACGCACAGCTGTCTGGCAATCATGCCTCAAAAGTTATAGACAGATCATTTTACCCAGCATTAGCTGATGTTAAACACATTTATTGTACACATTGATTTGCAGTATTTAAGCAAATTTTCAAAAAAACATAATTATACAGTACTTCCATAATGGTTCAGCCTGCTGATAAGGGAGGAGCTTTGGTAATACTCAATACTGAATTCTATCATCAAGGTGGTGGTGTTAAGTTCCTTTTAGAGCATGGTGATCTAGGAGTTTCATAAATAAATCCTTCTATATTTCAAATCAAGTCAAAAAGGCTTTATTTCGATAAAAGAATTATCATAAAAGCAGCACGTAAATCACAGTACAACAATTTGTAAAATCAGAAAAGCATATGTAAAACGTTCTCACAGATTTACAAAGCAGTTCATTAAGGAAACAACTATATTTTAAAAAGGAATTAAACAGTCAATTTAAGCCTTTTGGTGCGGATGGACCAAGCCCATGATAAAAATGTGGCTAAGACACAAGCATAGGTGGCACGGCTATCAGACATTAATATCCTGATTGCAGTCACATGACTCCTGGTACCCAACTGCCGACATAGATTTTTGAGCCAAACCCTTCTTGGATTTACATACTCACTGCACTCGAACATAAAATGCGCCAATGTCTCTGGTTTGATTAAGCACGCTGGGCAAAGCTCTGTGGTTTGTTCACGTGATTTCCAACTCGATGTAAAAGAATGAAGGGGAAGGGTTCCTGCTCTGAATTTAAAATATAAAGCCCTATCAAAGGGTTTTTCAATAATGTCAAGATACACTTCCCGCTTGGGTTGCTCTTTAACACCTTGGCTGCTAGGCGTTTTCCCCTCTCATGCTGGATCCTTTGCTTTCCCATTGTTTCATGACGAGCTCAGCTCGTCATCAGCACAGCTCACCCGTGCATCATGACGAGCTGAGCTCGTCATCAGCATCGAAAGGGTTAAACTTCAAGAAATCCTCCGTGAGTCTGCCCATAGTAGTACTAGTGTTTCTTTTTGTGGAGATCCAGTCCCAATATAGTTTCTTGAGCGTTAGCTTCGGGGGTGAAGTTCTATTTGACCACGCTTCATTGAGGCCCAGATTGGATAGCAGCAACTTCATGTCTCTTAACCATTTAATTTTGTGCCACCCTGGTTAGTGACATGATTTCTGCAAGGCCTAGAGCGTATTTGCTGAGTTCCTCCACACGCCAAAGCCGCGCCCAGAGCAAGAGTGGACGAAATTTTGCGAGGTCATCAATTGGGCGACATCCCAGGTCCAACATTAGCGGGACCGTGGGAGTTCCCTGCGGTAAAGACATAATCGCTCTACAAAATTTCATCTCTGATCTTGGTAGAGCATCGGAAATGGATGACCCCCAGAGTTCGGCCTCATAGAGAGCAGAGCTGACACCCTTAGCCGAGTATATTTCTAGGACTGTAGCTATAGGTCTTCTTTTGCAGGAGCGTTGTTCTTTCAAGAGAGCTCCTGTTATTCTCTTGTGGGTTAAAAGCATTTTGTCCAAGTGTGGTGTCCAATCCATTTTATGTGAAAGGCGTATCCCAAGATAGTCAAAAACTTCTACCCTCTCCAGTGGTTCAGCATTCAAGATAGGAGAGCGGACTGGTTTTTTGGGAGGGTTCAGAACAAGATATTTTGTCTTGCTTGTGTTGATTACCAGGCCGCGATTAGCACAGAAAGATTGAAAGTTATTTAAGAGTCTTTGGAGGCCTATTGGGTTCTTGGATATTAAGAGCGTATCATCCGCGAAGAGGAGGGTTGGTATGCGTTCGCCAGCCAGGGATGGTTCATCTGAGGGATGTTTCCGAAGATGCTCAACCACCCCATTGATGTAGAGGGAGAAAAGGGTGGGAGCTAACACACATCCCTGGCGGACACCTCTCTCTACCGGGATACTTTTAGTTTTTTCCCCCCCTGGGCCCCACCTAATCTGGGCAAAACTATTTTTGTGCAGCCTAACAAGCAACACAAGCAGGTAATGCGATAACCCCATATCGGCTAGTACGCTCCATAGGGTCTCTCTAGGTACAAGGTCAAAGGCAGTCTTTAAGTCGATAAACGCGAGATAAAGACTGCCCTTGCCTATAACCACAACTTTCCAGTAGACCATCATAAGCCTAAAAGCTTGCTCGATCGTCCCAGTTCCCACTCTAAAGCCCGCCTGGTAGTCAGTAAGGATTTTATTTTCGTCTACCCAATTAAGAATTCTTAGCAGTAGTACCTTGCCAACTACTTTTTGGCTGATGTCTAACAGGCTAATGGGCCTATAATTTGACGGATCATCCCTGGGGCCTTTTTTGTAAATAGGGACCACCTCCGCCCCCTTCCACGAGGAGGGGACAGGGGCGCCCCTACAGATAGCGACGAGTAGGGAATGGATCAATTTTCCCCACTTTGAAGTATCTGATCTTAAAAGGTCACCGGGGATACCATCCGGGCCAGCCGCTTTTTGGGGAATAATAGTGCCTATTGCGTATTCGACCTCCTTGATGGTAAAATCGAAGTCGCTAGGCTGGATGTTCCAAATTGGAGGGAGCATGGATGAGCCCCCAACCCCCCCTTGAGAGTCGCTCGTCTGCAATTCATCAGCTTGGCGGGTGTAGAGCTTGGAAAAGTGTTTGACCCACGCCTGACTAGGGATATTACAAGTTATTAAATCACTATCAGGCCTGTTCCGAGCTCTAATAGTATCCCAAAAACTTTTTGGATCCCTCTTGGAGCTAGCTTCTTTAAGAGTAGACCAGTAAGCCTCCTCCCACTCCTTTTTTGCTAGACCTAATATTCTCTTATGTTCTTTCCTGGCTAACTGTATTTGGGGTTGAGATTTGCCTTTAACGGCCGCAATTAGCCGGGACTTGGCTTTCCTGCAAGCTGCTGTATACCAGTTGTGCATACCCTTGGTTTTATTCTGGGACGTGAACCTCCCTGCATTGCCCTTTGCCCAAAAGACTTCCCCTATAGTCTTAACAGCAGCTTCAAAAATGGGTGTTGCCCTATCCACTGCCGTGGCTAAGTCAATAGTGTCAAATTCTATTTGTGATGCCGCAAGAACCACCTCTATGTTAGCAAGTTTGTCAGGATTACTGGCAACTTTGTCCCACTTTAAACGCCTTCCACAGGAGGAGACAGTGATCTTTTGTGAGCATTTGGAAGGTGCTGACAGTGCCTCGTTAGACCAGGGATTCCTGATAGTTATAGATCAAGCCCTGATCTGTTGACTGGGTATGAGTGTTCTGCTTAATTCAGATACTCTGTCCATCACCACCCCCTTTTCTGAATCGTTTTGCCCACCATAAGCGTGGAAGGGTATGCTCAGACATGAGTCCCTTGCTCACTGCACCATCAGCATTCAAGCAAGCAGGGCCGAAGACGGCTGTAATGCCAGAAACCGGTCCCCGGAAGCTTGTTTCCTTTCCAGTAAAAGAATTGGCTTGGTAGTTTGGTCTGCCCTGTTCCCATGATGCACCGGGCCAGGGACAGATTAATTTGCATGTAGCCAGGTTCTGAGCTGGGATGGTGCAGTGAGCTAAAAACCGGTGATGGATCAAGCCCTGATCTGTTGACTGGGTACGAGTGTTCTGCTTCATTCAGATACTCTGTCCATCACCACCCCCTTTTCTGAATCGTTTTGTCCACCATAAGCGTGGAAGGGTATGCTCAGACATGAGTCCCTTGCTCACTGCACCATCAGGATTCAAGCCAGCCGGGCCGAAGACGGCTGTAATGCCAGAAACCGGTCCCCAGAAGCTTGTTTCCTTTCCAGTAAAAGAATTGGCTTGGTAGTTTGGTCTGCCCTGTTCCCATGATGCACTGGTCCAGGGACAGACTAATTTGCATGTAGCCAGGTTCTGAGCTGGGATGGTGCAGTGAGCTAAAAAACGGTGATGAATCAAGCCCTGATCTGTTGACTGGGTACGAGTGTTCTGCTTAATTCAGATACTCTGTCCATCACCACCCCCTTTTCTGAATCCATATCTACTAAGGGCCCGATTACGATGCGGTTAGGAAATCTACCCAACCGAATCGGTTTGAAAATGGTTTCCGACCCACTTGGATGTGGAACGTCCGACCGACCGAGTACAATGCATTCGGATGCTTCCAGATATGATTAGGTTGGACTCCCATTGACTTTAATGGGAGCCTATGTTCCTAACTGCATTGTAATAGGGCCCTCGGTCGGTAAGACATGTTCCCGATCAGATTCGGAAGGAACAAATGCCTTTAGGAGGCCTTCCTATCCGCATCGTAATCGGGCCCTAGGGGGGAATGCTTTCCTAACCGCATTGTAATCTGGCCCTAAAATGGGGCACACTCCTGCTCCCTCCCTGCACTGGGGCACACAGCAGACTAGCACGAACACTGGCATCCTTGAACCATGGTGCAAGCGTGACTGGGTTGCAGGCAGGATTATATTTGTGCAGGAAGGGGCACCTTCCTGCACAAAAACAATCTTTAGAGGCGTTTCCCTCTTTCTATGTGAGCTTCATTATGCAGCCTACGTAGAATAGGAAAAAAACAAGGAGAAATAATCCTATTACCACATTACATGGTGACGATGTGCTTTAGTCGTTGAAGAACAGTCCATTTTCCATGTACCCACTAGACTTCCTTCCTACGACTTTTTCATTGTCTTTTTGAATCACTTAATAGCTAAACTACTTGAATAGGTATTACGCATGCGATTTACAGTAATTACGCTAATTCTAGACATTCGCATTTCCACATGCGGCATTTCGCCCTCATGGGACTACTTATATGATGCGGGCTTGGCTTTCACCAATAATGATATGAACCTTGTTCGCATGATCTTGACCCCACTGTCTCGTTCTTTTTCACCACTTTCTGCTTCAGCATACCCCTAATGCAGAAATACAGCCTCTGATTCTTGGGGCATTGTTTCACGCCCTGGGAGTGAGAAACCTCCGGGGCTGTGTTTTGAAAAAGTATGGTACCAGTAGTTCATTTGGCAGAAGCCGTACCCTAAGGTGCACCTGTGAAGGTTCTGTGACTCAGTCATTTTGCCCACGCGCTCTTGTGAAGGTTGTGATGCATTCATCTTGCCCTCAAGGTGCTCCTGTGAAGGTTGTGACACAGTCATCTTGCTTCCCCCTCACGCTCCTGTGAAGGTTGTGACGCAGTCATTTTGCCCACACGCTCCTGTGAAGGTTGCGATGCATTCATCATGCCCTCAAGGTGCTCCTGTGAAGGCTGTGACGCAGTCATCTTGCTCCTCCCCCCCACGCTCCTGTGAAGGTTGTGACGCAATCAAGTCAAGTCAAAAATATGTTTATTTAGACCATTTGATCTATAAACCACAGTTCATCCTTTATCATTTAAAACAACATAACACAAATTCATATTCTTAACAGTAAAAATTATCCTAAAAACAACCTTTATACAATTTAAAACCAAAATTCATTTGGAATATAGGGCTATTGGCTATTTTGGGTCTCCAGACAGATCAGGAACTTATATACCCCCTGCATATATTTCCCGATAGCTATCGCAATGTCAAAATTTTCCATGTCAACTAGAAGCTCCCGTGCTTTAGTGCGATCCTCAACCTCATATTTTAAAAATATCGGGCGGAGAAACTGTTTACGTAAATTTAAAAACATATAACAATCCAGCAAGATGTGCAAAATATCACATTTTATTCCTAATTTACACACACATTTACCATCAGGATGCATTAGGGCAGTTTTTATTGCACTGTTTGTAAATATCGGATTAATACCTATTCGTAATTTAAGAACTTCTGCTCTTATCCAACGGTTTGGTAGCAAGTCTATATATGGAAAGTTAGAGTCTTTCTCCCATCCTGAGCTCATAAACTTTACAGAGCCTTTCTCTCTCAGATACATTTGGTCTGTCGTCCTAGAAATTTCTTTACCCTGCACTTTAAGAACATTCTTTGTAACATTTGTTTGGAGTGTCATAGGGTCGATGTTCACATTCAGGTAATCACAAATGGCCAGGAGTTTCCTTCTTGTTGCCTTCGCCCACTTTAACTCACTGGTCTGAATTTCTTTCATACACCATTGTGATACCTTAGTGACTTCCCCCTGACCCAAGCGGTTCCAGAATCTGAGGAGACTCATCTGCACCTGGACATTCCATGCGGTTAGGCTCAATTCTACTCTAACTGCCTGGATCATTGCCGACCCAGGGAGGGACAGCAAGGCTTTTAAACATTTTCCCTCCTTTATCCCAGGTTCTTTTCCCATCGATGCAGAGAACTTCAGCCCCATATTGGAATTGTGGCGGAACCATAGCTTTAAAGGCAGTCAAGAGAGGTTTATGTGACATATCGCCATAGATATGGTTGAATCCTTTCAACCCGCATACCGCTAAAAGCGCTTTTAGTTTCTGCGCTTCCAAATGGGTATCCCACTTCAGAGACCTTGTAAACCATATTCCGAGGTATTTATATTCGCTTACAGTTTCTAGCTTGGTTTGGCCCAAGTACCAGCTAAACTTCGTACTCTTCTTCCCAAGACATAGAATTTTTGTCTTATCCATGTTTACTGTAAGTCGCTTTGCGATAGAATATTCATTGAATACATTTAACTTCCTCTGAAGCCCCACCTCTGTTTGATCCATTATTACAACGTCATCTGCGTACAACAGACAGGACAGATGCTTACCATTTATTTTAGGGCTCGCTCCTCTGGCTGTACCCAGGAGAAGGGGCAAGTCTGCTAAAAATATGGCAAAAAGTAACGGGGCCAGAACACAGCCTTGTCTCAACCCATTGTTTATCGGTATTTCCATTGTAAGGCCGCCAGAGGTATCTTTAATTACCCGTGCCCAGTTATGGCTATGCAGTTCTTGGATAATCAACAAAAGATCCGCCGGAACATCATACTTTCTCAATGTCTCCTACAAACAGTCCCTATCCACCAAGTCAAAGGCTGCTCGAAAGTCCACGAAGCAACAAAACAATTTGCCCTGCTGCTCCATGGACTTCCTCGCTACAGCCCAAAGTGCGAAGCAGTGATCAATAGTGGAGTGCCCCTCCTTGAAGCCACCTTGCTCTATTGGAACTATTGACTGCCGCTCCACCCATTCTTTCAATTTTCTCAGGACTATTTTAGAAAAGACCTTTTCCCCGATATCTAATAAGTTAATTAACCTATAGTTCTTAGGGTCTTTCTTTTTTCCTTTTTTATGCAAGGGTCTAATTATGGCACCTCTCCAGGATTTGGGGAAATGACCTGAAGCCAGGTTTGCCACAAACATGTGGGATAAAAATCCAGCCCACCAATCTATCTGGGTTTTAATTAGGATGGCGGGAAGATTATCTGGGCCTGCTGCACGTGATAAGTTTAATTTTTTAATAATTTATTTCACTTTCTCTGTAGAGAAATCTGGTATTAAACCTTCTATATCCCTTATCCGAGTTGATCTATTCTTCTCGCTTTCCGGGGACTTTTTAGCATTATAAAGGTTACTTAAGTAGTCTACCCATGCTGCCTCCTCCACAACGCAGCTCATAGTACTCGGTACCCTTCCTGCAGCATCCTGTATCAACCTCCAGAACCCTTTTATATTTTTATTTTCAATTGTTTCTAAAAGGTTTGCCCAGCATTCTTCTTTAAAAATCCCTTTCTGCTTCTTTACTAGGGATTTATACTCCTTCTTCAACCCAAGCAAGAGCTCCACATTCCCAAGGTCATAGCTGATCCTCTGGCGTCGCTCTAATTTTCGTATCACACTTTTTTTTCCTCTGACATTCCTGATTAAACCACTTGGACTTTCCTTTCTTAGGTTGTGCAATTACCTTGACTTGTTTCTTAGCATTTAGGTACACTCTTATGCACTGCACCGCCTGTACTATTATATCCTCGTACCATGCTACCTGGTGTCCTTCGATCCTTTCCTTTGATAAGTTTTGTTGAAAATATACCAGTTTCTCCACATACTCATCCGTCAGTCTTGTGGACATGCGTTTGGGATACTCCACACTTTGGGGGATTACCCTTTCACATGTGCCTAATATCCCACCTACAATTTCACAAAACAATGCATTGTGGTCGCTATCTCTGCGCTTAATTACATGGAATTGTTTTACCAATACATAGTTCCACGCCTGGATAAAGATATAGTCTATAGGGCAATGTTGGTTTCCCACTCTAAAGGTCTGTGTAGCTGGTCGATCAGTATCCTTCCTGCCGTTTAGGCAT
Source organism: Lissotriton vulgaris (assembly GCF_964263255.1). NCBI lineage: Eukaryota > Metazoa > Chordata > Amphibia > Caudata > Salamandridae > Lissotriton > Lissotriton vulgaris. Next base: position 981,963,651 of record NC_141689.1, read on the forward strand.
ATTAAACCCTTTGAACCCAAGAACTTTCCAAGACCTTCATCTTGGCTAGACGTCGGACATAATGGGAAATTTGCTGGATCTATGTTATAGGCACTCAGCATATCCTCGAACCAATGATCCAACCTTCCAAAATTTAATTTATGATTAAAATCGCCCATTATTACCAAAGTATCCTTCCCATACTTTTCTGTCAAGTCAATTATATCCTTTTTAAAGAGGCTTAATTCTCTCTCATATCCTGTGAAGGTTGTGACGCAGTCATTTTGCCTGCGCGCTCCTGCTGTGTAGGTTGTGGCCAGTCATCTTGCCCTTGGAGAGGCCGGTATTGGTGATCCTCACTAGGGAAGGTCCTTATTGTCGTGTGGTCATGCCAAGTCCCGCTTCTCTTGTCTCTCCAAACACCTCAGGCGCCAGTCTTGTAGGGTGACTAGGCCTCTAACAGGTTTGGAGAGGTGGGTCTACACCCGGGTTCAGTCTTCCTCTGCTTTCACTCTTGGGAGAGGGGCTTTCTAATTCTGGGCTCTGACAGACTGGAGAGCCCACAGAGAGGCCTCTTGGTTCTGGAGGGGCAGTTGATTGGCCGTGTGTTCCGCTGCAACCCCGTGACGAGTCCTGCTCCCTGCTGGGCTTCCTCTCTAACGCCTCTTTTGGTGAAAGTGCCTGCGTCCTGCAGCCCCTTACACACAGGGCTGAAAAGGTTTGTCTTCTCTGAAGAAAGGCGATCCGAACAGCAAACAGGCCCCCCTAGCCTGCCCCTCCACCCCACATCACAACCCAGAGTCGGCAGGAGGAGAGGCTCCCGCAGTGGAAATCCCAAAGCAGCAGAAACACCCGAATACATTAAGTGACCGCGTGCCAGACAGAATGGGGTACGGGGTCGCTTCAAAGAAGAGAAAGCATACGGTGGGGAAAAATGAGCGAATGAAAGAGACATAATAATGCAGAGGGTACAGTGCCACCCAAAAAAAAGGCAACACTTTCAGCGCAAAAAGAGGCCGTGTGCCAGACTCTTAATAATTCCGACCGCGCAGCGCTACCTCTGAGAAGAACAACACTCACAGGGTGACAGTGACCTGACCCCAGACTGGGCAGTGCAGAGGGCGTAGGGAATCGGGGAAGACGCAACACTCCAGTCACCCCAAAGAAGAGAGAACACTCCTTTATTTTTTTTTATTTTTTTTAGTTGAAAAGTTTATTTCTCAGCAGAGCAAAAAAACATTATGCTACCAGTGCTGAAGCCGTTGAAGATTCATACTTCCAGTTTGGTGGTAGCACTCTCCTAGTCTTGTAATAGCGTGCCAGCCTGTGAATTCTGCTTTCGATCAGAGAACACTCCTAAAGCAACAAGTGGCCTCGTGCCAGACACTTAATGGAGCATGAAGGGAGGGGAGCAGGGAGGTGGGCGGCGGGCCGCGTGCCTGGGTGTGTGTGCAATAGAAGTGCCCTCTGTACTTGGGGGCCCCCAGAAAAGAGATAACAGCCCAACTGCAGAAAGTGACCGCATGGCAGATACTTATTGACTAAAGAAGAAAGGGGAGCCGTGTGTGCGCGCGCACCAGGGTGTGTATACAATAGAAGTGTGCTCTGTACTTGGGGCCTCCCCAGAAAACCGACAACACTCCTACTGCAGAAAGTGACCTGGCCGCACGCAGGAGATGCACAGGGGATAAGTGATTACCCCGCGGAAGAGGCAAAGATCTTAGTAGAACACGTCGCCATGTGCCAGACAGGAACAGTGCGAGCCGAGTGTGCTGTCATCCCATAGAGGTGATAGCGCGCCCCGTGCAGCCTTCAAGGCACTGAATAGTGCAAGGGGCCGAGGCACCTCAGAGAAAAGGCAAGCACTTAATTTTAAAGGAGTGTGAGGGGGACGGGGGGGTGCAAGCGAGACTAAGCTGCGGCCGGGTTCTGATGATGAAAAGTTGTTTTTGAAAATCGAGGGTCCGTTTGCCATGAATATGCAATATTTCCAATACGAAGTTCACTAATTAATCACTAATAGAGGCTTTACACAATAAACACACACGCGCGTGTATCTAAAGCAATAATGAACACCTTTCACTGATAAGCCCTCGTTCTCCCGCCTCCACGTGTTAGGAATATGCAATTTATGTTACAGCATTTGCCAGCCGTCCTGCTATTCTGTAGCGCTCTACTTAGCACAGGCTACTTTATCCCATGATCTTACCAGTACCCTTTTCACCTCCGAAGGCGGCTCTGAAATGTTGGGAGTGCTACACAAAAGCACATAACGCCGTAAAATGCAGCCCATTGCTTCATTTCACTGACAGCCAACAGGCTTCAGATGCGACAGCTGAGTGGAAGCCCGTCTCACCTGAGACGGCACCGCCTGAAGAAATGGTGTTGCGGGTCGCCGCCAGTTTGACACCTCTGCCCGTGGTCCGGATGATCCCTCAAGGTCGCCTGACAGGTCACTGGCACCGGGGTGTAACTTTGGGAAAACTCATAAGCGACGGCATTTTATCATTTGCTTTTACTGTCACTCTCTGTGCTTTTCTGTTAAGGCTCCAACAACAAATCACCCATCCATCCTTCATTGTTTTCTGTAATACGGCCTTCTGTCCATTGAGGTAAAACAATCAGCTACCCTTCGGCACTCTACTTTTTTGCCGTCGCTTTAATATCTTTTTTCTTTGTTGTTTTCTTTTTACTTCTTTTCTCTAACATGATTACTTCTCTCCTTTAACTCTTTCCTCTCCTCTTGCCTCCCTCACGTTTCCTTTTCTTTCATACTTATTCCTTGCCTTACTCCTTCCTCTTTCACATCTTTTCTTCACCATTTCACTTCATTTTCTTTCTTTTTGTTTCTTTCTTCTGTTGAGGGAGTCTTTTTAATGTATTATGACTCTGTTTTTCAGCTAAGGTGAGTATTCATCGGCTCAACCCGGCACGCATATTCTCTCTTTTAACACATCGCTTTTCTTTACGAGTTCTAGTTTACTCCTAGTTTCTCCTACACGCCTTGTTGTAACAGAACTCATACTTAGTTTCCGATCCGTGAATCTCACCTTCTTACTTTGGTCGATGTTTTCACCTTTGCCCCGTATATCCTCGTCCGTAGGTTACCGATCCACTCGCCCGCGAGTTTGGGATCCGAGTGTTAACAATGAGCACCTCGAGAGCCTCTGGAATGAGATGCCCGCAGATGTTGCTGGGCGTGGCATGCCCCTAGTCCCACTCAAGTCTCGCGGTTTATTCTCTAAAATACCTATGCCAGCCCCTGCCTGCGGCGCACAGTGTACCCGATTTTAAATGCTTTATTGAGTGGATCTGGCTTCACAAAATGTGTTGCGGGGAGAGCTGCAACGTCTCATTAGAGGTAGCAAGCGCTATATAAATGTAAATGCAGAAAAAAAGTTCACTTTGACGTCACGTGATGTTTGTGTTTCAAGTGCTCTCGTCGTCGGAGCCTCGTAGCACCAAAGCAAAGAAACAAAAAAAATAGACGCATTCTTGGGAAAATTAGAAGAGCTGCTTTTAAAGGACCAGGGGCGGTCGTAGGCATGTGCAAGCTGTGCACCTGCACAGGGCCACCAAACCCCAGGGGCCACCACCAATATATATCCTTAACATAATAATCTTCTGAGGATGGATACATATTTGCGCGGCGGCCCTTTGCAAGGATTTGGCGGCCTCCGGCTTTGTTCCACTTCCAAACACTCTGACCCCCCCCCCCTCCCCCCCACTCTTCACTGGCCTCCATGCTCGCCCCGCCCGGACGCCCTATTCGGGGGCCCCCTACCTACGCTCCCTGCCCAGGGCGACAATGAGCCTAGAGCCGCCCCTGAAAGGACAATTTATACTTTGTTTGGCAACCTATCACGTGCGCTAGTTTAATCATGGGTCGAAGCCACGGTCGCAAGATAGGGGTTAAGTCTGCCAGGCAGTGTGTGTAATAAATGTCAGGACACTTTAAAAAGAAGGGATGCGAGGCCACCTGCCCTGTGCCCGGGAGACTGCAGGCCTCTCTGGCAGAGCAATGGCAGTGCCTGCTGTAGTGTAATCTGACCGCACACCATTCAGCACCCTTCTCGGTGGACAGCGCCTCGACATTAAAGTGCTCCTGTTGCAGCAAGGCTCTGGGTCCAGGCTCTGTCACAAGTAGATGTGACAGACACAGGGCCCGCAGGACCCGCGCCGCTCACCTGTCGTAAAGATGCACTCCCCGGCAGCCCTGTGCCAATAAGTGACAAGCTCTCACTCCCTCGGCCCCTAATACTTGTTATTGTGTCACTGTGTGCGGCGTCAAATGCTGTTGAACATTTCGGCGCGCTCTTCTATATTAACCTTCCGGTTTCGGCAATGTTTATGCTATATTTAGAGTACATATATGTACATATATACAAGGATCAAAATGCGCGTGTATATACATTATTCCTATTTCGTTTCTCTGCAACAAAAAGTTCGAGGGCCTCTAAGCGCTGGCTGGACGGCCTTTAATTTTATAAATTGTGCAATAGATCAATAAACATGTGTGTGGACTGGCTGTTACTAGGACCCCCTTGTGTAGCACACCTTTCCTCCCCAAAAGGAGTGCTGTAGGTTAGAGGTGCCCGCCTACGACAGAGCAGTGTCACGGACTCAACTCAGCCGCTCATCCTCGCGAGGACGATAAAAGCAGTGCCACTGAGTTGAATAATTATAACAGCTACTGTTTTCGGCGCTACTCATAGTTATTGTGGGAGCTTAGAATATTTTTCTCTTTGAGGCCATGCCACACATATTACTCACTTCCGCTTACAAGGCCCGCCACCTTTTGAATGAAGTATTCATACATTTGCAGGCGAATCCCTCCAAACCCACCGCGCTTCTTTGCTCCGGTAAAGTGCCTAGAAGGGCCCCTAGAATACAAAATGTTACAGTTAGTAGACGAATTGCAAGGAAGGCCAGTGAGTGGCAACGTCGAAGACACTGTGAACCTGCCAAACAGGTATACAGCAACAAAGGTGAGACACAAACCGCTTGAACATGAAGCGCTAGCGTTTCTTATTTGCTTTTGAGCTGCAGAGCCGTAAAGTTAGCAAGAGTCTGGCGCCGGTCAATCGTTCGCACTGCTGTGAAGTGGACAATATTGAATAAAGCATCCAATCACAAAAGCAGGCAGAGGCAGGAGATGTCCAAATTCTGCAGTTTAATTTCAAGTTACGGCATATCACGGGAAAGAAAAGACTATACACTACAACTGCACGGAGTGGTTCTTGTGAAGGGCGAGTGCTTTAAAATGCCCGCCGCTTAGCGCCTAGTGGGCAACCACTGCACCTTCTCTCGAAGCACTAGACTGGCGATGTGAAACCGGCCAGGAGGCTCAAGGCACGCTTTGCAGGCTTGTTGCGTTTAGGTACAGGCTCCTATTTTCGTCAAGTGCGTTCCCAAATTATACAACCCACACTAACTGTCAGTTAATATAATAGGTCAAAGTGGAAACTTTCAAAATAACAGACTAGGGACATTATATTATAGAAGCTATAAATCATATAATTCCTCCACATTAACATCAAACGTATGCATCTGAAACTTCCCGCCGAAATAAATCTGGCGCATCAGTCCGATAAATAAAGTTAATAAAGTGTCACGTAAAACCGCTATATAAATATTTTAAAGAAATATGCCTCTAAACTATTACCAGATATACCTGTAGCTCGCGGATGTGAGGCTGGTCCGGCTATACAGCATCATTTTATAACACTCTTCTGTATATAAATATTACATTTCCGACATTTGATGCAAAAAAACATAGTTTACCACAAAAAGTGCTTTTTAATCCACATTTTATTTGCTGTTGAAAACTGCGAATGTTTTCGTTGGTTTTAAACCTAACGAGGCGGGTGGGCCTTCTCGCTTGATACATACTTGTTACTCTAGAAACAATCCCCAGATAAACTGTAAATTTAGCAATTTTGCACCATACACGTGTCTCACGTGTCTGAGAATAAACACAAAGGCAACTTCGTTGAGTCAGATTTTCAGTGTATTGTTCATGCAATAAAAATAAATAAAAACCTCTTTAAGAATAAATACCACCCTTTGTTGCCCTTTCACACAATTAAAATGTACTTTAATAAAATTAATGTGCTTTTAAAGTGTGACTGAACCTCACATTTAATATTACAATGAACGATATATCATAAAATTGATACCTGTTGCGCCAGTAATAACACCGAGCCACCAGTTTTATACGGAAATTGGCCACACTTTTTATACATATCTATATTTATGGACTTTTCAGGTTATACATGTAGACATTTTCATATCAGTAGACAGTCGTGATACGAGATGTTACACGAAATTTAAAAATAAATATTGACATTTTTGGACACATTTCAATAATAATCATTGATGTTTAATTTTTGAGGTTTTTTTATTGATAGGCTAGTGCAACCACTGCGGCTCCTAAGTGAAAGTGGAAATTATTATGAACATACAACGAATCCCACAAGCTGGTGTAATCTGTGATAGAAATTCCAGCTAAACCTGGTTTCAGCTTGATCCAGTTGCAGCATATGTTTTTGGAACACTAGACTGTACAAGTCAAATGTAGAAAACAAGAGAATTTAAACTGTTTGAATGAAAACACCGACAGAATCTAATAGATGCCCTTAGATACCACTGAGCAGTTTTAGGCAGAACCTGCAATAGCCTAGAATTTCCTCCACAGCAGTACCGAATGGGGATAACCCATTTTAAAAGCAGGGAACTAAAAGTAGAAACCATTGTCTCAGGTCATTTGGAATCCCGCCAGGGATAGGTTAGGTAATTTAGACTGAATATCCCTTACAACGTTTTTTTCTGTGAGTAGTTGGGTCTTACTTAATGTTTAGCTATAATGTATTCGTATATTTTACGGATGTAAGGAATGTTAACCCCCAGAACAAAAATCTTTGTACATTTCAACTTGATTTGTGAGTATGCATGTCTTATTCCTGGACATTCGTAAGTATGTTAGAAACATAGAAACATGAGACACAACTATTCACAGGCATGAGAATTCAGAAGTATTTCATAGCTGAGACAGCTACTTACAGTAGAAAAAGGTTGCGGAACATATTTTAAGCATGTATTAAATCCGCGAGTTAGCCCCATCTAAGCAAAGAGGAGTGGGGTCTCTGTCTCTGCCAACAGTCAGCACTGCCTCTGCCAGTCCAGTTCCAGAATTATTTAATAGAACGTATTTTTCTGAAATATAGCTCTCTGGAGATTTCACTGTACAATATATATATAGATAAATATTTTCGTCTGCACAAATGAACACAAATATAGTTATTAAATTAATGTCCACCTCCACCACTTTATTGAGGCACAGTCTGAGCTGGGGGAGCAGTAAGGCCTGCCTCGGAGTGTACCAGTCTACATCAGGAGAGCACCTCGACGGCCTGCAGACTCCCACCTTTGCTCTCTGGACCCCTGCCCTGCTCCAGGAGGGCGCCCCCTGTGGTCGGGGCGCAGAGGTGCTGCGGGCTGAGGCTCAGAGTCGCTGGCATGGAGGGTGTAGGCTTGATGGGCAGTGGAACAGCAGGTAATGTCTGTCCAGGTGGGCTGCACAGGGCCTTCATGTGTATCCCGAATGGCCCGTAGTCCCCGGGCCCGGAATCCATGACATGGGGCCACACCGAGCTGACCACGCTGCCCAGCGGCCCGGACATGGGGTAGCCCAGATGGTGCATGACCGAGGCGAAGGGCAGGCCGCCCACCACGCCCTTGTAGTCCCGGCCAATGATGTTCTCGATTGCGAAGGGGTGCTTGAAGCCCGAGGGCTGCAGGCCGTAGGGCGCGTAGTGCGGAAGTCGCTCGGCGGCGGCGGCGGCCATCTTGGCTTGGGCTTGCGCCTGCTGCTGCTGCTGGTGGTGCTGGTAGTAGTGCAGGGCCTGCTGGCCCTTGGGGGGCGGAGGCTCTGCCCGGACCACTTTGAAGCGCTTCCGGCGCCGCAGGAAGCTGCCGTTCTCGAACATGTCCCCGCAGCCCGGGTGTAGCGCCCAGAAGCTGCCCTTGCCCGGCTGTTCCGGCCGCCGCGGTATCTTGATGAAGCAGTCGTTGAAGGAGAGGTTGTGGCGCAGCGAGTTCTGCCAACGCTGCGTGTGCTCCCGGTAGTAAGGGAAGCGCTCCATGATGAACTTGTAGATGTCGCTCAGGGGCAACATTTTCTCCGCCGAGTGCTGGATGGCCATGGCAGTCAGCGATATGTAGGAGTAAGGCGGCTTCTGGTCGCTGTAGGAGTTCTTGCCCGGCCGAGGCATGACTGGGTTGACAGTCCTTCACTCCCAAGAGTTCAAGGGCGACCCTCAGTGAAGGTGCACAGCTCGGTCAGAGTTCAATTTTGAGAGAGTTAAGTTTTGATCAAAGTGCCCTTCACAAACTCACCACTGATCGCCTGTGTTCCCTTTGCTTTCCTTCAAAGAATAAAAGTACAAGTTGAATTTCGCCTTTTTATTGAGTGAATGCTCGGAAGCGTTGTGCCAACTTCTTTTCTCTGCGCGTCACTCCAGGTGCTGCCTGCTGCGGTGTGGGTGTCAGGCTCATCACAGGATAAGGCCCCCCTCACACAGGGCAGTCAGGGGAGAAAGCCTAGGCTGTGGGACTTTTAAGTCTCAGACCATCGCTTGTTAGTTCAAAGGGACCCTGAGTGTGTGGGGCTGAGCCACCGGTGCTCCAGAGACTGACGGTCTACGCTAGCAGAGGATGCGCAGGACAGGTGTAAGGACGTAGGTGCGTTGTAGCCCTGACTAGGGAGCAGGGCATGAAGCGAATAGTCTGTCCTGGAACGGGATGCTGAAGCTGAGCCCCGGAAGAACAGGAAGAAAAGCGGAGAAGTTGGTGCTTAAGCTGAGTGGAGATGAGGCGGCCAGAGGGAGCTCTTCCTCCCACTGACTGTCAGCTCGCTCCACACTCTGGTTTTGTTATAATGGCAGCAATTGAGATCCCCCTCCCTCCGCCCTCCCACCCCCTGCAGCAAGCACTTCATCAGCCCGAGCACATGACAATGGCTACAGGGGGAGTCTGAGGGGCAGCCAGGACCGCAGCCCGCAGCATGGTTATTAGCGGGACCAAGTCGAGCCAATGGGCCACTGTGGGAGGCTTCAACGCGGTGTGGGGTTAAACTGACGAGAGGGAGAGAGGAGGCGGCAGAAAGATAGTCCGAAAGAATGAAGAATGGTAGGACCTGGCAAAGAAGAAGGGAACGAGGAATGCGAGGGAAGAAAGAGGAGATAAAGGACACGTGGAAGAGAGGGAGAAGGGAGTGAAAGCTAATTTGGGGTAGAAAGGGGCCAATAAAAGTGGACAGGAGCAAGAATGGAATAGAAGGAACGAAGAATGTCAAGAAAAAATTAGAAAGGAAAGGAGGAAAACAGGTAGAAATGAGGGAGAGTGGCCGAGGACGAGAGAGCGAAGAATAACTAAAAGCGGGAGGAAAGAAGCACGGCAGGAAAGAAGCAGGAAAGGAATGAGGAAGTAGGTATGATGGTACAAGACAGAACAAAGGTGAGAAGGAGAAAAGAAAGGAGGAAATGCTGGCCGGTAGTAAAAATTATAAGTGCAATGAAAAGGGATAGACACAGGAACAAATGAGAAAGAAAGAGAAAAAAGAAAGAAAGTGAAAAAGAAAGAAAGAAAGGAAAGGGCCAACCTATCAGGAAAGCAACTTCAACAGTAGAATGCATTAGGATGACTCAGTGGGACAGCCAAGGCACCCTGCCCTTAGTGGCCATCCGCAGGACTTAGTCGAGACAATGGGCCTTGCAGAAGTCTTCAGGACGCGTAAGATTCAACTGAAGGAACGGAAAGAGGGGGCTGTACAAAGGAAAAAGTAATGGAGAAAGAAGGACGAGAAACGGGCAGACGGTGGAACAAGAGAAGGACGAAAGAACAAGAAGACGAACAGAAGGAATTTATCGCTGAATGGCGATATTAAGGGTGCAAAGGAGAGCGGAAGCAAGCAAAGTAAGGGGAAGTGGGATGCAGTACGGGCGAAAGGAGAGCAAGAAGATGGGGGAAGGCAGTAAATAGAAGAGATAACAGAAAGAAAGGTAGAAAAATAAAGAAGGGAAGACAGTAAGATCCGGAAAGGATGATGGGATGGAAGAAGGAAGGAATAGGGAATGTAGAAAGAGGTGGTCATAAAAGAAATTAAGAAAGAAAAAGAAAGAAAGAAAAGAAGGAAAGAAAGAATGATGGAGCGAGGGGAAGGGGAGCAGCGAGCAGCACTGGGCCCAAGGCGAGCAGAGGCAAGTAGCGCCCCGCGGGCATTTCTTTGAAGGAGTTTTCTTCTTTACCCCTCACACATACACGCTTTAGGGAGGGACACACCGTGATGCGCAGTGAGTTCGTCCGTGGCTAGAAATAACCATGCGGAAGAGAGAGAGAGGGACCACCAAGGGCAAGATGGAGGGAACTGAGAAAGAAGTAGCAGAAGAAGCGAAACGAGAGAGATGTGGCATTGGAGACAAGGAATGCAACCGCGCGAGAGACACGTGGAGGCATTATTAGGATCGAGGGAGACCCTTGCGGGTGCCCTGTGTGTTCCATGCCACTGTGTATCCATGGTATCAGCCCTGTGCGAGCGGTGCCAGTGTTCAAGGCTTTATTTGTGACAGTGCTCATACATCAATTTATAAAGGGAGGAGAGAGAGCCTAGAAGCAGTACGTGAGGCTGTGTGATACAGTGCTGTGAACCTCACTCTTCCTCGCTTCAAGCTGCACCTGCTTCCTTCCTTCTGTACCTCAAAAGTATTCCAGTACCACCGGGGGGGGGGAGGGGGGGGGGGGACTGGGCACGGAAATTGTGCAGTGTCTCGAGTGCTGTTCCTCTGCTTCCGGGTGTAAGGTGGACGGGGACAGAGGGGGGCAAGAGAGAGAGACAAGGTGGGTGGGGGGCGGGGGCGCAGCGAGGGGAGGTAGCGACCAGTGAAGCGAGAATCCGAGCGAGGGCACACTTTTTTTTAAACGGCCGAACAAAAGCAGAGGAGCTGATGGGAAATGCCCCCTCCCAAAATAATAATAATAATAATAATAATACTTTCTTATGTGTTCCCGCTTGAACCAGTAGGTGTGTTTAGGACTTGGTGATTATTTTTACAGTATTCACGCCACTAAGAACATTTCACAGGTGGGTGTGGAATCAAGCGGGTAGTGGAGTGGTGTATTTTTTTTTTTTATAACTGAATGCGGAGAAATTATAGCGCCCAGAAGCAGCACTTAAATGGAAAAAGGGAATTTTAATCAGAGTAAATATATATGTATATAGTAAACCATAAGGCCTCAGAATTAGGGTTTGTAGAAAGTTACAACAACACACCATTTGCATGTTTCTGTGAAACACAACTTTGCATCTTGCATGCAGAGTTTTCAGTAAACACTCAGGTAAAGTGCACCTTGAGATGAAATGCGCTGCCCCTACAGTTTGAGGACAGTCTGCATGGCACCACCACACGCATCCTGGTATTATCACAATCAGTCCGACTGCCCTTACCTGCCAATTCGACGTTCAATTCTCCAAATGAGAGTGGGCCGCAGTGGCGGTGCGTCCATTAGGGGCGTTGGGGCGTTGCCCCACTAGCCATGGACGACCGCACGCTGCAGGAAGTAAATACTAATTACTACTAGGCTTCAAAAATAAATTATCCGCTTCACTAAGCGCACTCGGCAGTTTGCGACAGAGAGAGCCAGCGGGACAAGCCTGACAGAATCGGAATCGCGGAAGGCAGTGGGGGCGGGGCTTCGGCAATGAGTGACAGCGCAGCCATAGGCAGCGCAGCAGGCACTGTCTGTGAGTGTGTGCGCATTTTGGGCTAGCCATTTTTTTGACTGGCCCACGCATGTGCACACCCAGTAGTACCTTCCCTCCTCCTCCTCCCCCACAGCACGCAAACAGGCAGGGACCCGGCTCCCCCGGGTCTCAAAATGGGCAGTATTGACCGTGCTCTTTAGCCAATCCTGGCGCAGTGGCACTGGTAATGCTGCGCCAGGATTGGCTGAGACACCGTGGAGACTTCAACACTGTGGTGCCGCGCGTGGGTGGTGGATGTTTCCTAAGTGCTGCACTGTAATGGCCAATCACATGTGGCTTATGTCAAGCCATGAAGTGGTGATTGGCCATTTTCCCATGCTGCTGTAAGCACGTCACCGCGCCTGGCGTGCCTCAACAGCACATGACGAGGAGTAAGAGAGTCACGAGGAGAGTGTGTAGTATACTACTCTGTCATGTACCCTCGTGCGTGCCAGCTGCAGTCTCCATACAGTCAGCGAGTCGAGTCTGTCGAGTGTCACGTCACCTCATAAAAAGTACGTTTTTTTACAGTACAACAATCCAGTACAGAAGTGCGTCAGTGTGCGTGGTGTGTCGTGTGTGTCTCTACTAGTCTTTGCATATGCGGTGTGTGATAATGATTGCATGACTGACCTAGTATGTGTATGTAGTAATGTTGGTGACTGCTTGAACCCATGTGCGTGTGCCTATGTGTGCGAGTGCGACTGTAACTGAACTCACATGCATGTATGTTGTGTTGTTTTTTGTGACTGCCGCTGTGTGTGCTTGCTCGTGAACAGTGGTGAAAGCAGCCGTCTCAGACTTAAAGAAAATTGGTTAAATTAATTTCTGCAACAGTCACTGATATCAAATCTTTTATTTCTGCTGCCCGGCTGCCGATCAGCGGCCTTTACATTTTACACTCAAGCCGGTGCGCTGCGCAGCGCACTCCTGCTGCGCTTCACGCATCGCTCGGCTCATGATGTTATTAAACTCCGATTATGGATCGGACACAGAGAGACAAGATCAGGCCTGGTTTTATTAGGAACCTATGATGACTGCTGAGACTTCGATAATATTGCATGATTGACTGCTGAAAAACGGAAAACTCTGGCTAAACAGAAAATCAGTGCAGGCTGCTGACACTAGAGTCCCTGCACTGATGGTAGTGTCCCGAGCTGGCAGGATGGATGCCACACTCTCAGCGTTGCTGCAGGCGGTAGATTCCCAGGGCCGCCTTGGCTGCTCCTGCTTCCCACCACGGGCTAGGTTGAGAGCAGCGGCTCTGGCTGAAGTTACAGTCTGGGCTGCGCGAGTTCCCATAAAGGTCCTCTTCCCTGGTCATCACCCGCATTCCAGGCCATCCGAAATCAGGCTTCTGCCGTTCCAGCATACGCATATTGCTTTTCCTGTTCCCCACTCACTGCATCTACGACCTCCCCCACATGCACTTCACCTCATCTGCTCCCCTAAACTGCCCGGCCACAAACGATCTGTCACATTGTCCTTTCCTGCTCCCGATCCCTACATTACAATGCCTGCTGCTCAATCGACAAACACCCCCACACACTTACCTGTTCTCCTGCAGAGCACTTTCAACCTGCCTGGAACACACAGCTAAGAATGCACAAATGGCCTTTGTTAGCTGCCAGAAATGGACATGCGGCCTCACAGTGGACCCTACAGAAAGACCATCCATTGTGCTGTGCAGCCGGCGATCAGTTCTTGTCAGACACCAGGCCATTAAAGGTATTGCTGTAAACAGGTCTTGGGTTGCACATTTCGGCCACCACAATTCCTAGTAATGTTCTCTGGACAGGGAGGTTTGCAGTCAGGTAATGTGCCCTGGTGCACTGCAGTGCTCGCGTTTCACTTTCTTTGTGCCTGCTGCTTCAGTCTACTGCTCGTGGTCGTGGCTAATAATCTGTTGTTGTTCGTAATCGTTGGCTTGGAAAACATCAAAACAAGTAAGAGTCGGGTGGGGGCCCCAGCTGTGACCCGTGCCCTCTGACCGGCCCTCGTATTACTGTACACACATGTGATGATCACTGACTGACTGATAATTTAGTGCTATAATGGCCTGGTCTCTTTGATTAATGATGGGGACTGCAGTGCTTTAACTAACAAAGGTGATTCTGGCAATTATTCAGAGCCTGACGCGCGTTGCAGATACAACATGAAACAAGTCCATTTCTCCTCAGTTCCTTGTAATTAGTGGCCACAATCCTTTACTAGTGCACACTGTCACTGATCACGTTTAGGAGGCCAGGCAGGGTGAAAGAGTCTTTGAATCTTTCGAATCAAAAGCTTCCTACGTGGGAGTGAACAATCAGCAGCCAAGCAAGAAGCAGCAAGCTTATATGTTCGAGAAACGATCGTTTTGTGCTTTGTTTTGTGGTCACCAGTGTCATTATTGGTAAGAAAAGGGGACCAGTTAAGAAAAAAACACACATCATTTCATGTTGATTTCTGAGTTTAACAGTGTTACTAAATTTATTTACAAAAAGTAGCTTAATCTTTCCAGGATGTGATTGTATTAATTAATGTGCGATGAAACTTTGCTCTAAATATGCTGACAGCCCTGAAATAGAAAGATTGCAGCATCAATCATTTGTAAGGTTGAAACACAGAATTAGTATCTACTGCGTTTCTCTTGCTCATACTCATATTCGTGGTTGAATGTCTCCTTTATCCCTGCTCATACCTGGTATAGGAGCAGACCCATCAGCCCCCCTTCCCTTTGTGGATTTCCTAGTGTTAAGCATTTCTACTTTTATTAAATTAAATGAATGAACATTTAGAAAGCCAATGTTTTAAAGAGCGCATAAGAGAAGCTGAAAGATTGCTCATGAAGCAAAACTTTCCTTCTGCATCTGCATGCCTTATCAACACACCATTCATCATTTTTACTTTTGTTAATGTTGTACTATTTTGCTTCAGAATTTTGACTTGTGCTGCATCCAATTACATTCTTGCCTAAAGTATAGACAAAACAATATACAGTTAGTGTGGTGACTGAAATGATGGCTCAGTGAGCTGATGGTTGGACATCAGGATCATGGTTTTAACAGTCATAAAGTAATAGCTGTCCTGATATATTTCTGTAATACTTAGTTAAATGTTTTTTTGTATTCTACCTTATGATACGACCGTGGACAACCGTGTTACAGGCTTATTTTCTCTTGTGTCCTAATGATGGCCTAACTATAATTCCTTTATTAACCTTCTTGCTTTATCAAACTTGCTTGAAAAGGCACATTTGCCCACTCTTTTAAAAAAAATAATGCCCGGGGTGGGGGCAACTCGCCCTTATGACAATTGGGCACATTTTCTACACTTGCGCGGCACAGGGGACTCATCCTAAACATTTACGCCGCACCACTTTGAAATGTCACCAGCCGCCACTGGAGTGGGGACCATGCAAGCAAGTGATAATGTCACTGAGGTTTATTGCTCTGGGTAGTCTCAGCAGGGTATGTTGTTCAGAAGAGGACATCCCCCCCCCCCCCCCCCACACACACACGCACATCCCTCCAGGCACCCGTCAGAAGTGACTCCTGGACCGTGGTCCAGGCAGCCAGACATCATTCACCACATTCAGCTGCAAACCACCGGGTACGAACCTGCCAGCCGGTGGTCTGTGAGTACCCCTGTAAATGTAACGCTGATACTGAGCGGCTTGTCTTTAAGTACAACTAGCCAGTCAATCGCCATCCAGTGCAGCGGGAGCGGCTGGCGAGCCTCGGTTCCATCGAGAGTCACAACGGCGACTCCTGAACCGGCCCGCAAATAGGCCGCTTCCCTCCAGCAAGTGCGAGGGGCGTGCACGGGCCCGTCCCTGGGACTGCAGCCATCTCTTTGCACCGTGTATGTGTGTATCCTAAACCACAACAGAGTCTTTGTAATGTATAAACTATAGCGCCACGAAGCTGTGTTGGGCAGCTTGTGCTTCTACAAGATCTCATTACAACAGTTTCCAGTTTAATCCGCAGTAAGAAGCACCGTGTTAAGCATTGGCCGCTTTCTTCCCCGCCTGGTGTGCAGGCAGCAAAGCGCCCAGAAGCCGTCCTCTCGGCGATTCTCACAGCCGCGCAAGCTCCGGAGCTCCCAGTGCAGAGGGAGTGTGCGGAGCGCGTGTGCTTCCAGTGCACCCCACGAGAATGGACAATACAGCCACACTTCTTGCGCAGCATCTACTGTGTTCTGAAGGAGATACGGGGGGCAACTCACAATGAGGTAGATCAGTATGCCCAAGCCCAGGATCACACAATTCAGTCAAGGAGACAGCTGGGAGGGGGAATCCAGGTTGAAGGACGCAAAATAACACGGGCATTAGAGCGCGCCCTCCCCTTCCCCGTTAGGATGATGGTCCGTTCATTGGAGACGTAAACGGACACGCGAGAGGTGACCCCAGGTCCATCTAACTAACGGCCTTGTAATGTTGTGGCCGCACAGTTGCGGTCTAGTTGATCAGCGTACGTAGACGTACGCATACGCGGTGGCGCACGGCGCCGCGTAGTTTACTTAAATAAAAGTGGGCGTGTCCCCGAGTTAGTCGGGACCACGCGACGAACCAAGCAAGGTGTCCGTGTGGGTCCTTAATGGCGCGCCCCCCAGCCTGCGCGCCCCCCAGGACTTAAGAACCTGATAATGGCGACGAGGGGTGTCTGACCCCACGCTGTGCCCTCTTGCACAGCCCAAACTGCTTCGACGATCCGGCCCAGCCTTGGCCGTGTTCGGTGTGAAGAGATGTGTCTGGAGCCGCCTCAGGGCCGCCCTGCCTCGCTGTCTCATGGCGCCTCCTGGTCACAGCGCCTGCTGTTAAACACTCGCGAGAACAGCGCTCACCCTCGCTAATCAGTGAAGCGTGCCCAGCGGTGGCTGCCCTGCCGGTGGCGCCCGTCCCCACGTGGTGGAGCCTCGCCTCGCTATCCAGAGCACGGCGCCCCTAGTGGTACAACCGGTGCCCGCGCCACGATGACGTCCATCCCCCCAATCGAGCCCTTCGTGATCGACGGCGCGCCTGCCTCGTTGGCGCCAAGATGGAAAGACTGGACGGAGCGCCTCAATTTCTACTTTGAAGGCGCGGGGACAGCTAGAGACCGCCGCAGAGCACTCCTCCTGCATCTCGGAGGTAAGGACATTCACCGAATCTACAAGACGCTGACAGAGGCCACGCCGCACACCTACATCACACTCCTGCAGGCGCTTAACGCCTACTTTGAACCCATGATCAGCAAGGACTACAATCGTTTTCTCTTTCGCCAAGCCCGGCAGGGGGCAGATGAGTCTCTAGATGCCTTCCACGGGAGACTAATGGAGCTCGCTGGCACCTGTGGATTCAGGGAGGAGCAAGAAGAGATACGTGGTCAGATCATCCAGAACATGTATTCCTCTGATCTCCGGGTCAAGATCCTCCAGGAAGATGGAAAGCCCCTTGCAGAGATCCTGAAGCTAGGCCGCTCCAAGGAACTCTCTAAAGCGAGGGCCTCGCACATGGAGGCGGCGCTGCACAGACCGGCCGCAAGTGAACAGGCCACCGTCGCGGAACAGGTGCATGTTGTCCGCCCCAAACAACGGTCACGCGGAGGGAAGAAACCACCGGAAAGGCGGAAAGAGTGTGGATACTGTGGAGGCACACCCCACAGAGCAAAAGACTGCCCGGCAAACGGCAAGAAATGCAGCGCGTGTGGGCGGTGGAACCATTTCGCCTCAGTGTGCAGGTCCTCGAAACCGAAGACGGAGGCAGCGCACGCCATCAGAGACAGCCCCGATAGCGAAGATATGGACGACGATGTCCATGACTACCCCGTCCATTATGTGTTTGCCATCGATCAGCCGGCCAGGAAGAAGAAGCGTCTCCCGAAGTGCCGCATAAGAGTGAGCCAACAGGAGGTAAGGGCCACTATAGACACAGGGGCCTCCATCGAGTTAATGGCGGCAGACGTGTACAACCAACTGCGTGACAAGCCAACTCTGAGTAAAGCAAAGATCCGAGTGTTCGCTTACGGACAGAAGACCCCGATACCACTCATCGGGTGCTTCAAGACAGACATCTGTCACCTGGACAGGACGGTCCCCTCCACCATATATGTGACAAAGGAAGGAAGTGGCATGCTACTCAGTGGAAAAGCCGCCGAGGAACTTCAACTCATCTTCTACGCCATGGCTGTCCTAGAAGACGAACTCGATACCATCATCGAAGAATTTGATGACATGTTCAGGGGCATCGGGTGCCTGAAAGGGAAAGAAGTTTCGCTGCACATTGACCCGTCTATCCAACCGGTGGCACTCCGGCACCGGAGAATTGCTTTCCACCTCCGGAAGAAGGTTGAAGAAGAGCTCGAGAGCCTAGAGAGACAAGGAATAATTGAGAAAGTGGAGGGGCCGACGCCTTGGGTGTCGCCGATCGTAGTGGCGAGAAAGCCCAAACAACCAGGGCAGGTGCGCATATGCGTGGACATGCGCCTACCCAACGCCGCAGTCAAGCGGGAGCGTCACCTGACACCCACCATTGACGACATACTAAGCGAACTCAATGGAGCCAAATGGTTTTCCAAAGTCGACCTCCGCTCAGGCTACCACCAACTTCCACTCCACCCAGACTCCAGGTACATCACTACTTTTTCAACCCATGTGGGCCTACGCCGATATCGCCGACTCAACTTCGGCATATCGAGTGCCGCAGAGGTTTTCCAAAACACTATCCGCGAAGTGCTCAGCGGACTCCCCGGCGTACTCAACGTCAGCGACGACCTGCTGATATACGCCCAGTCGGTGGAGGAACACCACCAGCGGCTGAGGGGAGTTCTGCAAAGACTCAGGGATTCAGGCCTCACCCTGCACCGCGAAAAATGCCAATTCCTCCGCAACACCATCAGTTTCTTCGGGTACACCTTCTCAGACAAAGGCGTTGCCCCTGATCCAGAGAAGGTCAAAGATATACAGATGGCCCCCGCCCCGACAAACATCTCCGAGGTGCGGAGCTTTCTAGGAATGGTCAATTTCTGTGGTCGCTTCATCCCGGACCTCTCCAACACCACCCGACCTCTTCGCGAGCTCACGAAGACGTCCACCCCCTGGCAGTGGGGCGAAGAGCAGGAGGACGCCTTCCAAAATACGAAAGCAGCCCTATCGGCAGAGAAGACGCTCTCGTACTTCGACCCCTCCAAGCAGACCAATATCGCCGTCGACGCCAGTCCTTTCGGTCTGGGTGCCGTCCTCACGCAACGTCAGGGAGAAGACAACTGGGCACCGATTGCATACGCCAGCAGATCGCTGACAGAGACGGAACAAAGATACTCTCAGATAGAACGCGAGGCCATAGCTATCCACTGGGCATGCAGACATTTCCACATGTACGTGTACGGACACCCGTTCACCGTCTCCACAGACCACAAGCCCCTAATCCCGCTATTCAGGGGAACAGTGTCAAAACCGCCGCCCAGGATTGAGAAGTGGATCCTGCAGCTGCAGGAATATGACTACCTGCTTGAATTCAAACCGGGTGCCACCAACCCAGCGGACTTTCTATCACGCCATCCGAGGGCAGCCACCCCGGGAGAGAGGGAAGATGCTGAGGACACTGAGTCGTTTGTGAACGCGGTAGTCGAAAGATCCAGGCCGCTCCCCATGAGCATGGAAATGATCATCGAA
Organism: Lissotriton vulgaris; assembly: GCF_964263255.1. Classification (NCBI taxonomy): domain Eukaryota; kingdom Metazoa; phylum Chordata; class Amphibia; order Caudata; family Salamandridae; genus Lissotriton; species Lissotriton vulgaris. The sequence goes on from NC_141689.1 coordinate 981,983,065, forward strand.
GCCACCAAAAATGACGAAATCTTCCAGATTGTCTCGAATGCCATACGCACGAACGAGTGGAAAACGCTCCAAGCGTCACTGGGCCAAAGAACACCACAAGCAAAAACAGCCCTGGAAGCGTTCTTGAGAGTAAAGGAGGAGCTGTCAGTCGACAGCCAGGGTTGCGTGCTAAGAGGACCCCGAATCGTGATGCCGGCTACTCTCACACAGCAAGCCATTACCCTAGCCCATCGAGGTCACCAGGGAGTAGTGAAAACGAAAAGCAGACTTCGTGCTAAACTATGGTTTCCGGACATGGACTCGCAAGTAGAACGGGCCGTCAAAGAGTGCCAGTGGTGCCAAGCAGCGGGACTCCCAGAAAACCCACCACCAGTCATCACAGAAGTAGGCCCGGAAAGACCATGGGAACACGTCAGTGCCGACTTCGGTCACCTGCCCGATGGCAGACACATGCTGGTCATCATGGATGATTACACAAAATATCCAGAAGTGGAGATTATCACATCCCTCACTGCAAAAGAGGTGATTGCCAAATTCGAGAAAACCATCGCAACCCATGGCATCTTCGGGAGAGTAAAAACCGACAACGGCCCCCCCTTTCAGAGCCAAGAGTTTGCGGAGTATCTAGCGGAGTGGGGGATCCTACACCGGAAAATAACACCCAGATGGCCGCAATCAAATGGAGAAGTGGAAAGATTCATGCGCACGTTGAACAAAACCATCCGGATTGCCCATGCCGAAGGGACATCGGTGGAAAGGGGAATCTACTCATTCCTCAGAGAATACAGGCTCACCCCACACCGCACCACTGAGGCAGCCCCAGGTCCGTCAACGATGGGACGCATAGTCCGGGACACCCTCCCAAATCACCCCACCTGGAACCCTGCCAGTGCGGAATCATGGAGGACTGGTCACAACAGGAAGAGATCCAATGACTATGCAAGCTTCCGGCGGAAGTCCAAAGAATCATCCATTACCGAAAATGACCGAGTGTACGTCCGGGACAGGTATCCAGGAAGCAAATTCAGACTCCCATTTGAGCCGCAACCATGGACGGTCACTGCCCGGAACGGGACCATGGTCACCGCACAACGAGAGGGAGAAACAGTCACCAGGAATGTCTCATTCTTTAAAAGGGCTACCGAATCCCTGAACAATCCAGCCAGCTCCGAGAGGAATGGGGGATCGACAGCATCACCAACCCGGCCCGGAAGCAACCAAAGCACTCCTGGAGCCGCCATCCAGGAGTGGGGCATGGACTCTGCAGAGGAACCCCGAACCTCCGACACCCCCAGTGTTACTCTCCCCGAGAACCCCCAGAGTCCCCGGGGCACAAGCACTCCCTCCAGTGAACCACCTCGGAGAGTGCTGTTCCGTGGCCAAGCGGCTGGCTATGGGCTGAGAAGAAACCCGGTGCCCTCCTCCAGGATGGCTGACTATGCAGTGGGCTGAGAGATCCTGACGAGACTGGTAACGGGCCGGATGGCCATGTTTTGTTATTCTGTTGGGACACTCAGAGCAAGACTGTTGTTAAAAAAAGGGGGGGGGAGATCCGTGTTCATACCAAAGGTGAAAAGGAATGTAATGTTGTGGCCGCACAGTTGCGGTCTAGTTGATCAGCGTACGTAGACGTACGCATACGCGGTGGCGCACGGCGCCGCGTAGTTTACTTAAATAAAAGTGGGCGTGTCCCCGAGTTAGTCGGGACCACGCGACGAACCAAGCAAGGTGTCCGTGTGGGTCCTTAATGGCGCGCCCCCCAGCCTGCGCGCCCCCCAGGACTTAAGAACCTGATAGGCCTGACCCCACAAATAACACCCCGACACGAATCAGAGGAGCATTGCTGTGGGCAGTACATTCTATTTTATTTGTTGGGTCATGGACTGCCACCTTGCCTTTTCCAAAAACAGTTCATATTGTGGTATCTCTTTTAAAGAGTGGAGTAAAGCAGATAAAGGTAAAACCCAGCAGAATTATTCAAATAAATATTACTCCTACGTTGAAATCCGGGATGCCGAGATAGGTAAAGAGCATACTTATCATAAATGCTGGCGATAGCATTCTCACCCGCAGATCTGCCCGAAAGGTGCTTAAAACCCAAGATTATGAGGATTGGACGACAGGTAATAATCTATGTCAATGTCTGTGGCATGCAGTGCGCGTGGTGGGTTTATTATGCACGCAGTATGTAGAGTGACTGAATGTGGTGGATATAATCATAGGGTGCGGATTAGGTGTTGGAGGTGGTTACTGAACATCTCCTGGGTTGTCTGTGAAATGCTCTGCAGTGTATGTTATGCTTGTACATTCAGCAAGTGGTGTGTTTTGTGTAGAGTGTATTGTGCGTGGTGTAAAGTGCGCGGTGTATGGCATACGGCGGCCCGCCGCTTATTGTATATACTGTGTGTGGTGTTTTCTGTGTGGCGCGGCGCGGGGTATATAATATTGCGCGAGGCATGTTTTGTGTTATATATTATGTGCGTGGTGGACTGCGAGAGGTGTGACGTGTGTGGTATGCTCACCCCCTGTGTGACGGAGAACACCTCATAAAACATATAAACCATTCCACAGAAGCGAGCCACAGCTTTCCAAAGAGAATTTAGAGCGAGTCAGCAAAGATCTCTTTCCCGATATACTTTTTAAAACTATAATTTGACTAAAAAGTTCTTTCAAAAGTAGATTTTGGCTAACGCAGTGCGGGATTTAAAAGATACGTCGTGTTAAATGGCGCATTTAAAAGTGTGTTATGCCAAATACATTGCCTGTAGCTATATTCTCTCCTTACCTTCGAAACAACTCTGTAAGTCCGCGGCTCCAGCAGTTTTCGCTCAGTTCGACGATGAATACCCATTCAAATAACCCACATGCTGTGAAAAAAACACAACACGAAACGCTACGTTACACGTTGTATGACATTCTGTTTCCTTTGGTGACTAAATATTTCCTGGTAAAATTAAAAACTTTAAAAACAGATTCCAGCGCTGAAATGCTTTCGTTTACTTTTCTTCAGATACGTGCAATCAGCAGTTGTATGCATCTGGGAAGCGCATATTTGACCCGCGCTCGCCCAATATCAGCACAGAACCGGCGATGCCAGCGCCCGCGGGAGGCGCAGGTAGGCACTGCTAACATTGGCACCTGCTTGGCCTGAAGTTCCAGAAGGAAGTCACGCATCATTGTTGGCAGAGCTCCTGCGCCAGGCTGGGGTGGGCAGTATTCATAAACACTGCTGGGCAGAGACCGTGGCCGCCGACAGTAGGCGCCATTTCTAGATGTCCATAATACTTCCGCACAGAGGTAGTGTCCTGTGAAAGGCAGGAGTCTGGGAAATTGCTGAACAGGGGCCGTATTAACTACCTATTGCCATTGATTGCGCCCGACCCAAACAATGCCAATGCCCTCTATTATGATGTATGCCTTGCCCCCAGGGCAACCCCGACCTCGTGCTGCCCCGGGGGCAGCGCATTCATGTTGTACGACCCACCATAAAATATGAACAATCCAAGTTTTGACCCCTAGCCAGCAGAAGTTTTTAGGCCTTCCTGTTACCTGACCTAAGCTATATTCTCATTTCTCCCTTTACTTATTCACACTTCTTTCTCTTTCCTTCTCCCTACATTAATCCAAAGTATTACGAAAAGGGGTCCGTCATAAACCCACAGTGTATGATCTACCTATGTTTCTAGCAGGTGGACTCCGTTTACTGTATGTATATGCATAAATACCATAAATATATATTTTTTAAAAACAAACAAAAAAAAAACACGGAGCAGGCACCCGCCTGTACTTTCAAAGGGGATTAGAGATCCCCTTGCAGGCTGGTGCAGTCAGTGACAAACTTTGTGGGGCACTGCTTACACACCTACCTGTGTGGGCCCAGGAAATCGCGGCAGCCTGTTTCGCTCTCCCCCGCCGCCACTCTCGACCCAGTGGCCGCCGAGAGGGGGGAGCGTCTCTAACACCAAGCAGCCTACAATCCCCAGCATGCTCTGGTCCAACCCGGGGACGCCGGTAGCAGCGTCAGCGGCAATTTCCCGCGCCCGGAGGCGCTTAAGATCAAGCCGCCCCTGCTGAGGAGCGGGAATACAAACTTTGTGGGGCACTGCTTACACACCTACCTGTGTGGGCCCAGGAATTCACGGCAGCCTGTTTCGCTCTCCCCCGCCGCCGCTCTCGACCCAGTGGCCGCCGAGAGGGGAGAGCGTCTCTAACACCAAGCAGCCTACAATCTCCAGCGTGCTCTGCTCCAACCCGGGGACACCGGTAGCAGCGTCAGCGGCAGTTTCCCATGCCCGGAGGCGCTTAAGATCAAGCCGCCCCTGCTAAGTAGCGGGGGTGCAAACTTTGTGGGGCACTGCTTACACACCTACCTGTGTGGGCCCAGGAAATCGCGGTAGCCTGTTTCGCTCTCCCCCGCCGCCGCTCTCGACCCAGCGGCCGCCGAGAGGGGGGAGCGTCTCTAGCACCAAGCAGCCTACAATCCCCAGCGTGCTCTGCTCCAACCCGGGGACGCCGGTAGCAGCGTCAGCGGCAGTTTCCCGCGCCCGGAGGCGCTTAAGATCAAGCCGCCCCTCCCGCGTTGCGGGGCGCGGGCGGCGCCGGACGAAGCCCGGACTAAGGGCGGACAGTCTAAGACAGTCCGGGACTGGCCGAGGCTGGGCTGGGCCCCCCCTTGGCTCCTGTTCGCGAGGTATTTAGTTGTGCAAAGTTAGAGCTATCCGACTGTGTCCATATCGGAACTTTGACTGCCTTGATTGATCTGATGGTCCTGTATGTTAAGGGCTTTTTACTGTTCTTATATTGCTGATTTAATTCACTCAGCTTTGTTGGAATTCATGATAGCTTTGTTTTATTGATACTTTTATTTTTCTGTATTTTTAGTTGGTCATTTTGTGCATTTACATACATAATGTCTAAGCAAAAGGCCCCAAAAATTCCCCCAGTATCGGCCACTATGGATAATTATCTAGTAAAAGTGGTAAGCCAAATTAATAAGAAGCGAAGGATGTCGTTAGGGAAGGAGAATCCCCCTACTAACTGCCCTGCTCTCCCTGATCCTAATATCGTAGTACATATGGATGATCACCCAGACCTTGTCAACCTTGACATTTCGATAGAAACCCCGGTCCAACCTGCTGTTGGTCCAGATATCTCTGCTGCTCTTACAGTATATCCCAGTGTATCGCCTGCCCAAAACACACCGGCTCCTAGAGAATTAAGAGCATGCAGAAAAGCACCCATTACTCGAGGGGGGTACCGCACTCGCAATAAAAAAAGAGGTGAGACTGTATCAAAAATCACTCCTGGGGAAGAGAAATTGACAACTAAAAAGCTTCATCCTTTATGAATGCAATCTCTTAATAAGCATTATTGATTCAAAGGTTGATAAGATCATTAAACCCTTGGTGGACAAGCTGGATCAGCTGTCATCTGAAGTAAATAGATTAGGTGGGCTGCTCGACTCGCATATTGCTCTAGTTGGAAAGTCCAGGCCCATTAATGTTGGCCTAGGTCCTCCCAACGTACCCGTAATTCAACCAACCGGGGGTGGAACAGTAAAAGAATCAGCTATATCGGCCCCATTACCTACTAACCCATCTTCCACCTCCCTTCAGAGTAAGCCAGCTGCTAACGAGGTGGGTTCACCGAAACCAACCAGACGGAAACGTCCTGTGGATCTGCCTCCTGCCTGTGCACCCTATGTGGCCGTTTTGACCAACGCCCCTTTTTATGAGACTGATTCCACTAGACCCCAACCTGAATTCCACGATTCGCTAAAAAATAAAACGGTCTCTTGGCTACACAATAACTGTGGATTTCCAACTACTTATTCAGACCAAATTCTAACCACCAGAAGGGTTGATTGGATAGGTACGTCTAGCAAAACATGTAGGGGTGACTGTGTCATCGTTAACTTTAAACACCCCCAACATGCGGCCACAGCTTTGTTAAGGGCTGGATCCTTAATCCCCGGTGAAGACAGAATAAGTGTACGCCCTCTTGGCTTCTTTTATAGTCATTTAATTAAACCCCCCCCTCATAAACCTGGAAATAGAAATCCCCAGCCTAACCACTTTTTGGGGTTTGGGGTCCCTATTCCGAACAGATTCCAGGCACTAAGCTCTCTGGACTCTAATGACTGACTTGCCGGGACAGGGGTTAGTGTCCCGTGCCAGCTCATTACTGTCCAGGTGCCCGATGCGTGTGTTTTACCCCCTGACCCCGATTTAAATATGGTGGAAGTCCAAAGTACAGAAAGAGGTATTAGCCCTAGAGCACTAGTGAACAGTTTCAATGAGGTAGATGTAGGTGACACTGTTCCTCTGAATAACACCAGCGCTAATGTATCTATTGGCATCTCTATTGTAAGCTGGAATGTTGCTGGACTAAAATCTAAACAGGACACCTTGGGTTGGAAGGATTTTATCAACACTCATGATATTTTGTATTTCCAGGAAACAGGGTGTCGGGAGGAGGTACATTTTGAGGGGTTTGTAACGTTTAACCTACAGGCAGTTAGCTCTGGACCAGGGAGAGCTAAAGGAGGTCTTATAATTTTGGTGTCAATTAACAAAAAAATCAGGATTGTGAAATATTTAAACGTGGGACCGCATGTGCAGGTATTGTGGCTCTGCAATGATCAAGGTCGACACATCCTCCTAATCAACTACTATAACAATATTTTTGACGATAGTAGGATATCTGTTGTTAAAAATTTAGCCAGTGCTATTGATGACCTAATTGACTAATGTAATGTTTCTTTTGACTTTATATGGTTAGGAGATTTTAATATTTCTCTATGTGAATTGACCTTTCAGAAAGCCTGTGGGGTTGTTAACAATGCTGGTGCTGTAGACCTCCATTTTAGGCATAATAGCTATGGAGAAATTTTGTACAAATGTATTAGTAATTATGATCTGGAAATCTTGGATTTTGCCAAAGATGTCAATGGGATGATCATCCCTACTTTTAAAAACTGGAGGACAAGCTCGGTGATAGATCATGTTATTGTGTCATCGAGTATTACCCCCTTTTGTGAAACTCCCAGGATTGAAGTTACATCTTTGAGCGATCATAACTATGTTGTTCTAGACCAGTGGTTCCCAAACTTTTGACTCCCGAGGACCCCCATTGAGTCACCACTGGAAGCCGGGGACCCCCAAGCAATTTGTATGAGATAAGTGTCAATTGGCGATACATTGCGAGTGGCAAATTGCGAGTCGCTAAATGAAGTGTACAACAGTGTGTTTAACACTGTTTGGGATTACCGTTGGAGTCGCAAATTGTGAGGTTCATTAATATTAATGAGCCTCTTGCAATTTGTGAGCCCATTGGGAATGCCAGCCATCCCGGGGATGGTGGCCTGCTGGGCTCTGCAGGCCACCATGTCTCAGACTGCTTTTAAATAAAGCAGTTTAAAAAAAAAATGCAGCCTGTTTACCATGCATTTAAAAAAAAAAAGGAAAATGAAACGTTTTTGTTTCATTTTCTAAGGGGAAGGGGTCCCCTGGGTACCCCTTCCCATTTGCGAATGCATTACCATCTACTTGAAGTAGGTGGTAATTGCGACTGTTTTGCGACCGCAAAACATTTGTACGTGGTTTTGAGACTCCCTATTTGGAAGGGAATGCCCCTTCCAGCAAGTTGCAAAACCTATTTAGCGAGTCACAAACAAATTGTGACTCGCGAAATAGGCTATGTACATTGCTCAATAGGTTTTTGCATGCATAAACAGGTTCGCGAACCTGTTCGCGCATATAAAAAACAGATCGTACATCTGGCGCTTAGTATTTTATATTGAAATAATAGCCCCTCTGTCACATGTATTTCATTTGTTTTATAGCATCTCTCATACCATTGTGGGATGTCAGAGCACTTTACCTCACACACATAGAGACATTGAATCTTACATGTAAATCAGTGTGTATATAAAATGTTTAAAGAGTGCTAGGTCTGGAAAAGCACAAACTCAGGATTCAGAACATAACACAGTGGCTAGCACTGACTTTAACATTAAAAATGTATTTCCACCCAAATAAATCTTTTTAGCAGCATCAGGATAATGAATAACTGGGAAAAAATATAAGTTACTAACTGGTACCATGCAGTTTGCAAGCAGCTCTTTGATGACAGTTTATAGGTCCCTCTGCTGGATGTAACCACAAACCTATGCACATAAAATACTGCTTTTTAAGATGCATGATACACGCTCTTTGCAGTAGGCACATTAACCCTCTGTGCTACATTAGTTCAATCTAAGCTGCAACTGAGCAAAACTCTCCTCAGCTCCAACAGGTGCATTAATCACTGGCATTCTCTTGAAACTTTTATTGTTGCTGGAAAGCTGCTAATTATACAAGAAACGTTTATGTGCTTTTAAAACTGTTGTCTACGGACCCCCTGGTAATGTGTCACGGTCCCCTGGGGGTCCGCGGAGCACAGTTTGGGAAACGCTGTTCTAGACTGCTCGCTATGGAGTGAGAGTCCTGTAGCTGTGGGCCATACCATCACCAACGTAGAACCCCACAGACCTAATGGTGTTAGAGTTAAATGGGTTGGGGATAGAGCAGATGAATTTATAGGCTATATAGTTTCTGATTGTTTAACTGACATTACCCTAATCATTGAAAATAATACTGGGTCTGAATGTGTTTTAACCCCTTCCATGCTGATGACGAACCCCAGCCGTCATGCACTACGGTGCTCGTGTGCTGATGACGGCTGGGGTTCGTCACGGCCCGCCCGTGTTCGTGTTGTTTAAAGCACACCAGGGGGAATCGCGGCCGCATGGAAAGGGTTAACAGCTTTTAAAAATATTAATATATCAATTGATGCTAGGTTTACCAGACCAATTAGAGATAAACGTAGCCATGGACAAGGTTGGTTCGACCATTCTTGTACCAGGCTACTAACAGAGCTGAAGAAGGCCTTGGCCATAAGACCTAGGAACACTACTTTAATAATCAAACAAAGAGCAGAATATCAATTAGCATTAAAAAAAAGGAAAAGAGAGTTACAGCAGGAAGCATGGGAATCACTAAACCAAGCTGCAGAGATACACAATAACACCTTATTCTGGGCTACGGTTAATTCCCCCTTCCTCAGAGACGATAACACCCCTGTATTGAGCTCTAATGTTCCTAGTGATTGCTGGGTAACATACTTTTCTAATATATTTGGTTCAAATTGTGGTCCAGCTACTATCCCATGTAATTGGCCCGTACTACCTTTAAATCTTACTGTGGCCGAGGTCGATATAGGAATTCTTGCAAGTAAGGGGGGGGAAGGCTCAAGGACCCGATGGGATCCCAATATATGTTTACAAAGCAGTCCCGGAGACCTGGAGCCCCCTCCTTGCAAATGTTTTTAATGCAGCTGTTTGTACTGAAGCTCCGAGTACCTGGGGGGAATCTATTATTATCCAATTTTTAAAAAAGGCAATCGGTCTGAAGCAAAGATTTATCGCCCCATCTCCCTTCTGGACTCCTCTGTAAAGGTTATGAGCAGAGTTATGCTAGCTAGGCTCGAGGAGTGGGTTGAGGATAAGGCAATTCTGTCTGAAAGCCAGTTTGGTTTTAGGAAAGGCAGGGGTACATTGGACCAATATTTAAATCTTGACCTTATAATTGGGAAATATGTTGAAGCTAAAGGTGGCACATTATATTTATGCTTTGCTGATCTAAGCAGCGCCTTTGACTTGGTTGATCACAGAATTTTATGGCCCACTTTGTTGCGGATGGGCGCCCCTGAGGGTATTATTTTCTTCCTTGCTAGGCTGTACCAAAAACTGCAAACTTGTGTGCGTTTCGGAACCAAGGGAGAATGTACCCCTAAATTTAGCGTACAACGCAGCATAAGACAAGGCTGTGTTTTAGCCCCGTTATTGTTTATTTTATTTATCAATGAAATTGATTACATTTTAAAAGGTGTTCAAGCAGATGCTCCCAGGCAAAAAGGCGTATCACTGCCGGTGTTATTATATGCTGACGACGCCGTGCTTCTTTCTAGGACCCCTCTGGGACTGCAAAGATTGATGGATAGATTTTCTCTGTTCATTAGGGACAGGAAACTACTCATCAATAAGGATAAGACACATATTATGACCTGTGGGGCAAAAAATAAGAAATCTACTGCATTTTTCATTGACGGTAATAAGGTGCAATCAGTTGATTGCTTCTGTTATCTTGGAATAACTTTTTCCCATGATAGGAAGTGGTCCAATGAATTTAATAATGTCAGTAATAAAACGGCGAAAAGTGCCCATGGTATTTTTAAATTCACGGCAAAAATTGGGGATAGACGAACAAGAGACATGCTGCAAATCTATCAAGCAAGATGCGCAAGTATTGCATTATATGGGGCGGCTATTTGGGGTCATAGTAGTGACCATAAATTGTAGCTTGAGGAAAATTCCTTTTTAAAAAAACTTTTATGTTTGCCCTCATCTGCCGCCACTGCATTGACCCATCGGGAACTAGACATTAATTACTTGAATGATCCTTTAGCCTTAAGACCACTAATGTTATGGCGTTCTATTTGGCTCCAGGATGAAAAGACCTTAAACAGATCTATAATTGAAGATTGTCTCTCACTGGACATGTATGGAAAAATCCCATGGATAAAATATGTCTCTGATTGTTATTCACAAATATTTAATCTTGATATTCTGGCCGACCCTAAGGCTGCGCTGGCTATATCGAAAACAGAACTGAAAGCAATCTTTTTGGACAATATGGCAAAGAAGAGGGCTTTTGCATGTCGGTCCATGCTGACTGTTTCCTTTTTCAGCAGATACTCCCTCATTGAAGGATTTCCACCGTACCTTGCACTGGTAACGAGGTCTTCGCATAAGTTCGTCCTAACCAGACTTAGGTTCGGAATTGTACATGAGTTGGTTTCTTTGCCTAACATAAAGCAACATCCTAAAGGACCGTGCCAGTGTAATGGTATATCAAAACAGAGCACCCTGCACTTTTTACTTATATGCAAATTGTACCTGAACTATCGAATTTTGAACCTTAAGCCTTTATTTGTTAAATACAGGTACGTACAGTGGATGAGGCAATGAGTCTTATTTTCAACATGAAATCTGCTGATATCTGTTTTTATACTGCCACGTTTTTAATAAAATCTATCAGTGTACATAAAAGCATGATATTTTAGCGTATTGGTCTGTATTGTACTGAAACCTATTTTTACATTTCAATGATTTATGTATATGTACTTTTTTATATGTGCTTTTATGGTCAATTCTTTTGTACCGAATAAAGCTTCATGAATTGAATTGAATTGACTGCACCCACCTGCAAGGGGATGACTGGGGCAGTCCATGGGACCCCATTTACCCCCTGTGGAGGGCTGCTCTCAGGGGGCGTACTGACAGTGCGCCACCTTTTAAATAGTACACTGTCAGTGCACCTCCTGAGGGCTTCTTTGACTCTGCGCCCGTCTGTAATATGGCGCAGGGTCAAATAACTCACCTCATTTGCATAGGGCACACCCCAATGCAAATGAGGGAACACCCTCTGTTGATAGCACTAGCGCTTTAAGCACCAGTGCTGAAGTGGACTGTGTGTTGTGGGGCACAGCTCTCTGTCAATGGAGAGGCAAGGCGATTCCCCAGGGGTTACTATTCGGAGGCGTTGTCAACGTAGAGCTGAGTAGTAGTAGTAGTAAAATACTTTAATCCGTAAACTAGTACCATCAAAGTGTACATAGACAAGGTAATACAATAAATACATCAGAATACATTTTTAAAACATCACAGGGCTCAGGCTTATAATAAAAGAAACGGGCTATTGAGAAATTATTGCTGAAATCATTACTTGTGTACAAGACAAGTGCAAAAGTCGAACAAGGGTTATGTGCAAAGCAAGAAATAAAAAAGTATTTTATATAAAATAAAACATTATTACAATTAGATAGTAGTTAAACATATCTTAATCACTGGCAGTCACAGTCTGTAATCTACCACGTTTGGCCAGACCGCCCGTAAAAGTTGCTGATAGCGATAACAACTGCAGGAGTAGTATTGCTCTTTAAAATTCTAAAGGCTACTAAATGTCTGTTCACCTCCAGGTTACAACATAAGGGAAAAAGCCATTTCCGATGGGGGCCTAGATAACCAGGACAGAAGAATAGTATGTGTGTCTTATCCTCGTTTTCCAAGCCACTCGCTGGACAAGCACTAGAAACTGGGTCCTTGTTCCACTTATTAGTAAAGGACCTCAGAGGTAAAGTGCCAAATCGAAAGTGAATATAGAGACTTTTCTCTAAGGGGGAGGAAACAAAATCTAACAAGCATTTACAATGCAACGGTTTCGCCTTTGTAAAAGTTAGAGCACTTTCTCTGCCACATACACACACACGCACACACAAACAGGGCCACAGAAGCAAGGCGCTCAAACAGCACAACACCGGCATGAACACCCAACATTCACGCAAACACGCACACTCAAAGTACACACACTCAAAAGGACGTGTGAGCCCAAAACACAATTACAGGAATACTTCACCGAAGCACACACATACAGCAATCAAACCATGCACGCCTATAACAATACAAACTCCTGTGCATTCGGGGTAGGCACACAACCACAAAACACAAACAAAAACTTACAAACATATGTAACACAAATCACAGCGATAGAAGCACAACCAATCACTCATACATAATGCATACATTCGACACGGAACACTCTTATGTCACATAGACATGTACATATAAAAACGACATGTGCACATACCCAAAACATACATTGAACACAATTATAAACTTTCAAAGGCGCACCAATGCAGTTTAGCATACAAGACACGTATGGCAAAACACCAAATACAAACTAAATACACACACATATCTACCAAAAGTAACGAAAACAGGTAACACAAAACCACTGGCCCAGAGCACACTGCGCCCTTCCAGCTCAAAGACAGCTTATGGCTTTGCAAAGGACAGGAACGACTTCCGCAGGTACTAGAGGAGGGGCAGCAGGGTCGGAGATCCGAAAGGACCAGCACAGCAGTATTTATTTATTTTTATTTAGGGCATTTTTATATAGCGCGGACATTACCCAAAGGAACATTAAACAAGGCTTTCCATAAAAGGGATATGTAACTCATTTATAGACAGTCAGATCTATTCACTGGCCTCATAAACTGTTGTTCTAGAGCTTGTTCACCCTAAAGAAAAATCGCTGGCTGATTTAAGACTGAAAACATACAGTCTGGTAAGATGAACGTTTCTGCAGCTTCAAGTGTGTTTACGACTCCTTACCATGGCTGCTGCTTTGCACAGAGCTGCGTGAGGGGGGAGGAGACCCTGCTTTGAAGGGTGGAGGCACCCCGGGCATTGCTCGTCTGCACACACACGTAGGTGGGCCCTAATGGAAATAGGAAGAGTGTGCCATAGAGTGCACCATCAGCCACTGTTAGTTCAAGAAGCCAGAATCAGAAATGCCACCGCCAACAGGTCTAATGCCTGCAGGCCAGACAACAAAGCGTGTTGTTTGGCTGATAAAAATCCTTCAGGGAGAACCCCAAACCTATTGTAAAGGTTGGGTCTGGTGATGCTGAGACCAATGTTACTTGCAAACGGTGCTTAAAATAAAATTTGACTTCGCTCTGAAGAGCTTGGCTTTGAACACACACCCACGGGGAATGAGTTTGGGGGGGTGAGCTGCTGGGGGGCATGTAAAACTAGGGGGTCGGAAGGGTGGGGACCTGAAATGGGGTGACCAGCTGCGGTGAATAAAAAGCCAATACAGTTTGGGCAGACTTTAAGGACAGTGTTTGGGACAGCGTGACGGAGTGATAGGTGAGAGTTCTGCGAAGGGACAAAGTGTGGGGCAGTAGGATAGCATAGATACAGACCAACATAGAGAGTTTGTAGTGAGGGAGAGGAGAAACTAGAAGAAAGACGGAGAGAGTTTTGTATGGGGGATAGGTGTTGGGAGCGTGCATTTGAGGAATAGAGTTTGTCGAGCAGAGGCAGATTTTTGGGCTTGAGAAAGAATAGAAACTTTAGAAGAGAGAGTCGGGCAGAGTTTTGGGGAGGTCGGACGGACGCTGGGTTTAAAAGGAATACGCATGAGTGAGAGAGTGCGTTTTGGGGACAAACAGTGAGTTTGAAATCTAGTTTATGGGGACAGGGGAGCGTCAGGCGGAGGGGCAGACCTCCGAGGCACAGGCAGAGTATAAAGCAGATGATAATAGGTCAATGTTCCCCCCACCACCCCAGCCCCCCCCTTCTGACTTTCATGCCTCCTTTGGAAAACTTTCTGGCTGAACTTGGCACAGATGTGCCAGCCCCTCCGGCCCCATCCTTAGGGGCACTGCCCCTTTACTGTGCAAACAATTCACGGCAACACTTATAATTCACTCAGGGGTTCACAGCTAGCCAGGTAGCGTGACGTGCACAGAGTCCCTAACACCTGTTGGGACAATATCATCCAGATACAAGGATAAACAACAGCGCAAAGGTGATATAAAGCATGCCGTGATTATAAAAACAAGGACTGACCTGCATACTATGTACTACTCCATTTATACAGCCTCTTCTTTTAGAAGCACCCGCTACAGTAAATGTTGTCTGTGAAGGGCTCTGCAACGCGTCAGAACCCTTTACTGGATGAAAATTATATCATGTGTACCTTTTGTAACTTACTTGGTTCTACTGTAAAAATGCTCCGACACCTTTGGGTAAAGTTTGCGCTATATAAAACTGCATTCAATAAATTAACAAAACGGGCAGATGCCTCGTTGAGCGCTAGGGAGAGGGGGGGTTTATAGGGCGATAGTGCACTTGGAGAACATTTGAGCTTTTTGATGAATTCAAAGAGAAAATGGACAGTGCTGTGGGCAGTATGCGCTATCAGGGCACCCAGTGTGTGCAGTGACTTACAGCCTGGCATAGCTGCACCAACCTTCCGGAATTCGAACCCTTCTGGGAAACTTACAAAACACCACAGTTTAAAAAACATGAAAATACTCTGCAACCATGGAAAGTCCTTTCTCCTTAGAACTCTCAAATTTTATTTGCAATACTGGTCGATAAATACAATACTTTTTTTTGCAGTTTTTTTATGTAGCGCGAACTCGACCCGAAGATATCGATGCGCTCTATGCGATCACCAGTTGCGTTGCAGACAGACACATTCATTTTAGGCACGGAGAGATTTGTCCAAATTTACAGGATGTTGAACCTCCCGCCGAGACCGGAACCGGTTCCTTAGCTTCACAGTCGTCCGCTCTAGCCGTTACGCTACCATTAATAGGCTCTGCCAGTGACACTAGAAACTAGTGCGGGAAACTATCCGCAAGTGCTTCGAACGGACATTCGTCATTAGGAGGAGCTGCATTAGTTGGAAATTGAAACAAGCACAAGCAACCAAAATGTGCTGAGAAACGCAAGAAAATATACCCTAAGTGTCGGAAATACCTCAATGGATAAGGGGAATCTGAAACTGCATAAAACAAAAAAAGACACCATGTCAGTGCACAAATAAAAGCACACACTTAAATAAACACTTCACTATGCATGCGTTTTGAAGCTGTACACAGAAAGCGTACAGAGTAGTCCAGTGCTTTCCAAACTTTTCATCTTGGTGACACACTGTATAGGCATTAATAATTTCGCGACGCGGTAGTTCAGTTTTACTAGCACACCGGAATTTAAATTAGCAGCATTTTTAGACATGCATCATTTTTCACACTGTACATACATACAGACTTACTGAGTATTGACAACAAGTAGTGGGCAGCGAGTAGGCAGAGGCAGCTTAGCAGCACCACTTGGATTTGCATGAGAGCTGTTTATGGTGAAAGAGGAGAATACTTTGAAGTCGGGATTTGTAGGTGGGTTTGTTTTTCACCAGTACTTTGGTGGTCGGATTCATCAAGCATGCCTGCAGTGCCATCCATGATTTCGACATCATCAGGGTCAGGGGAGTGTCAAGGACAAGGACAGAGCACTTCCTAGTGATAGCCATTTCATTTTGTTGTCTTTCAGTATTTGTTAATGCATATATCGGTATTTGTATTTATGTAGCAGAAACCTAGCAGTGGAGCAAAAGCATGCTGTCAATTAATTAGTGAGGTAAGCGACGATACAAGGATCGTGAGTTGCCATTTCTGGATTGATGAGGCTGGAACAGTTGGAAGTCCAGATATTTGTTGGAGCTGCTTGTGGGACGTTATGTTAACATCATCTCTAGTTGTGATGCCCAGGGCTGAATGTGGATTACTTCCAAGTATACGTGGTTCATGGATTGAATACTCAGCAAATATCTTGCTGTAAGTCAGGTGTTGTCCGGGCTGGAATGATCATGTGGGATACAGGGAACTCCCTCCAAGAAAAAAAACACGCCGAAGTCATGTTAGAAGCAAATGCGTACGTTTGAACGCATGTGCAGACCTATAAAATTATGCGGCAGTCATGTCATTACCTTTTTTAAAAAAAATGTTTATAACAGCCACACTGCGTGCAGCCGAGATGCTTCACAGCATGGCTAAAAAAGATTGGCAAAGTCAATAGGTCTAATCAGTGCTTGAAATGGAAAAATCGAAGTGCAGGTGCTCTGTAGCAGAGTACCTGCTTGTTTCTGAGAAGTGCCAGTGCTCTCCAATTAATAGTATAGCATTTCTCTTTTTCTCTTGAAAAGTGCCGGTACTCTCCCTTCCAAAATAAAAAAGTGCCGGTACTCCGTACCGGACAGTACCGGACCATTTAAAGCACTAGGTCTAATGAGAGACACATAGTGGCTTAGCCAGTGCTTGTTGTTTATTGGTGCATTTTGATAACCTGTTGGGTTTCATGTACTTCTCAAGGCAGTGGCGTAGCTTGGATGCTATGGGCCCCAAGGGAAGCAAGAAAAATTTCCCCTGGCACCCCACCCCTGCTGAATCGGTAATACAAAAGACAGCGATATACGGGGTGCAGTGGGTTCCTACATCCATTGACTCCAGAGGCACTGCACCTGCTGCACTAATGATAGCTCCGACCCTGCTAACGTCTCAAAGTTCTTTAATCAGCATGTCTGTCTTCTCTTCTCCCTCTCTCCACTCATCTCCTTCCAATCTTTTACTCCCTCCTCCGTCCTCCCCATTGCCTTCCTCGCTTGCTGCTTTCTCACTGATCTATGTCTCCTTTCTCCCTCACATCCTTTTTCTGGTCCCTTTCATTGCCTCTTTGCTCGTCCTTATCATCGTTTCTCTGCCATCATAATTCACTTCTCTCATTCTAACCTCTTTCTCCAACCTCCCCATTCTATCTTTCACCCTCTCATTTCATCCCTTTTTTCCCTAAAACCTTCCCCCCCGTGCTCCACCCAAACTCCACAAAAACTAAACACAGAGCCAGGCTCAAGGCAGGCTTTGTGTTTAAAAACACGTGTGCGAGCGGTCTCCTAAGTCACTGCAAACAGGGCAGGACTGAGTCCCTTCAAACCCCTGGGCCACGGTGCAACTGCACCGGCTGCACCTCCGACAGCTACGCCACTGCCTCGAGGCGAGATCAGGATGCAGCAATCGGGAGATAAATATGCAAATCCAACCACATAACTCCATTCTTATTCCATTTACACGACTAGTCACATAGCGAAAGCAGACAGCCCTTTTGAACCGTGTTGCCACATTTTGCAGGTTAAAACCTCGAAACTCCAGACCTGACGGGCACTGGACTCTGGTTGTAGACAAACGGCTAACAGAGCGGCTCTCACCGTAACAGAGCATTAATTGTTCGGTGACACCATTTGATGCCGTACATCTGGTCTTGAAATGTGTCTTATGTTATTTTGTTTTGTACAGAATGTTGCTGCTGAAGTGAAAAGTCTGTCCTACTGCTCTCAAGACATGTCATAAGTAGATGCGTTTTATCTTTTTTTCCTTCTATGAAATGGCTGCATACATTAACCTTGAAGAATTGCTGTCCGTGAGTTTGGATTAGGATAAAAGCCACCGGGAGTGGCGATTGTAGGTTTGAATGCGCCCCTGTAGTCCACCGCGGGTCCTGCCTCTCTCTCTCCCCTCTGCGCCCCGTTTCAATAACAATGTGTGTAGACATCAATGGCAGGTGATTTCAGAAGCGAATTAGTATTGGGTTGACGCCGCAGTATAATATTCACCGCTGCTGCAATGAGTCAGCTGAAGAATGGCATGATAATTAGGCCGCATCTCGTCCTCATTGTGCGACACACCCACACATGGCAGCCGACACAGTAACGTGTCGCGACATAGAGTTTGGAAAGCTCTGGGGTAGTCACTCACCAGCAGCACGAAAGAACTGGTGTCCTGTTAGGCAGAATTGAAGTGAAATACCAGACGGGGGACGGGCAAAAGTGAAAGTACTGAGTAGGCAAAGAAACACGCAATTAATAAGCGAAATGCCGCTACTGCTAAAATACAGGTATTCTCAAAGCAAAAGGGCAGCGGGGGAACTCTAAACACTCACCAGGAAACAGATGAAGGAACGACGTGTCTGCTCAACCGGGTTTGGAGAAATGTAATCGACACAGCAAACAACCGCGTAGGTTTAAATCGCGGAAATTCAGCGCTGATTCAAAACCACGTTACGGTGACACTGGCTAAATAATATGTTTCTAGGGCGCCATCTTAACGTGGTGCTAAGAGGTAATGATGTTAAATGTTGAACAAAGCCACAACGGGATAAAAAAGTAAAAAACAAGAAAGAAAGGCACAAACAGGGGGGCAGAGGCTTACCTCATGGCATGGCCTCGGTAGACGCTGCTCAGAAAGCACAGCGTCCTGTAGTGATTCGGGGGCGTGCTCTCCCCTTCCCATTGGCTGGAAGGTAAAATTCCAGCCAATGGGAAGAGTAGAGGGCGTGACTTAAAAAAAGACACGGAAACGCCCCCGAATCGCGTCAAGGCGGGCCCTGAACTCAGTGACGCTCCTCTCCTCCAATGGCTGGCCAGCATTTACGAGGCCAGCCAATGGAGAAGAGGGGCGTGTTCAGGCTCCGTACTACTAACAAAAGATTTCGGCTCCGCCTACCCACTGCTTATGCAGTGGGACGGTAGCCGAAACCTAAAAAGTCCACAAAGCAGGGGAATGGTATCATATCTAAAAATCTATTTGTCAATGTGCCAGTGACTGGTTATTGATGTAGCCATCTTGGATGTGAATCTAGTAACTGGGTTTTAAAATGTTAAGATCGGCTTTGCAAATTTTTTCTGAATTGGCCCTTAGCCTTTGCAGACCCTGTTTACTTAGCTAGTCAGAGACAAATTTAACCCAGGGTACTGATTTAGCACCTCTAGCGGAAAAAAAGTCAGCAAGGCCGTCTCTGAACTCCCTTAGCTCAGGTGTAACCCATAAATGAACCCAATAAACAAGTGGTATAAGAGCAGTCAATTCTGCAATTCTTTTTAATCCTAAATCAAAAAATAGGGGGGTTAATGGTGTACTATTAGGAACAAAAACCAGTAGTCTGACAAATCTATTTTCTGCAACAATAAGTGGAGGGACAACAGTACAACCCCAAGTCTCGGCTCCATAAAGAGCAGTCTTTTCGCCTTACTACAATACACTTTCAGGGCCGGTGAGACCGCACAAGAGCTTGTTTGCCTAAGAAACCTATTAATAGCATTTACTCTGTGCTCGACCAGTAGCATACTTTTGCCTAGTTGATCATTCCACTTTACGGGGGTCATTATGATCGCAGGCGGATTGCCATAGCCCGACCGGCGGTGGCGATCTGCTGGCGATAACTCCCCGCCGGACGGCCATTTACCCTCGCCACATTATCATGGTGGGGGTACTGCGGCGGACGGAAAGACCATCCGCTAATTTTCCGCCCACAGGCAATCGTCACGATTGCCTGCCGGGCGTAAAAGACCCATAACTAGGCACCGCCATCCACATTTCGATGTGTGCGGTAGAATGCCTTTCCATGGCAGAGACTCCGCCATGGAAAGGCATGCGAAGTTCACTTAGGGGGCCTGTTGCGGCCCCCTGGGGGTGGGTGGGGGGGCTTCACTTTGGGCTACCTATGGTACCCTCCTACATTGGCATACACACAGGGGCAGGCACCGCGCAGTGCCTGTCACGCTGTGCATGCCAATGCACAACATGCATATTCAACATTGTGGGGGTGCTGCTTACAGCACCGCCCACAACAATGTTGAATATTTGGGATGCGACCGCCAGAGTGAGGGTCGCATCCTAATGGGCACAGCGGGGCCGCCTCACCTCTGGCGGTCGGTCCCGTATACCGGTACGGTGGCGGGCGGACAAAGTCCGCCCCCCATCGTAATGGGCCCCTAGGTTCTCCATTACTTTGACTCCTAGGTAATCTAAGCCGCTCACCCTCTCTAGTGCTTCTCCACCAACCCGCATGATGGAATTTTTGACCCCTTCCTTCCCAAACACCATATATTTGGTCCTATTAACATTGAGTTCCAATCCCCTTGACACACAGAAATCTGTAAGTTTGACAGCAAGGAGCTGAAGCCCCATCAGTGTCTTAGAAATGAGAAGGGAGTCATCTGCGAATAAAAGAATCAGTACCTTATTACTGTTCTGAACAGGGGAGTCATTTTTGCAGTTCAGCAGGATATCAACTACATCATTTATGTAAAGGGTGAAGAGCGTGGGTGCAAGAACGAACCCTTGTCATACACCCCACTGGATAGGAATGCGTTTGGTTAATTCTCCCATGTGACACAACGTACCGGGGAAAAGTTATCACTTTACAGCTGGTACATAAGATGAATCAAATTTCCAAGAACCCTTACCTCGTTTAGAAATTGCCACAAATTAGTACGAGGGATGAGATCTGAGATCGATAAAAGCCATGTAGAGTTTCTGATGTCGCAGTGAAATATATTTCCAGTATAATGTGGCAAATTTGATCAGAGGTATGCATCTTTGAGCAAAACCCGGCTTGGAGGGCTGACATAATATTGTTCGAGTCTATACAATGTAACAGTTTGTCTAGAATTTGCCTGGAAAAAATCTTTTGACCATTGTCAATAAGGCTGATTGGCCTGTAGTTTGAGGGCACGCATGCATCACCTTTTTTATGTATTGTAACAATCTCAGTCCCTCTCCAAGAATCTGGTATCTCACGCCCTTGTGCTGTAGCATTAGAAAGTAGGTTAAGATAGACTGTCCAAATCTGGGGTTCTGATTTGTATAAGTCGCCAGTAATTTTGTCCGGTCCTGGTGCCTTAGCAGATTTTAACGAGGAAATAGCTCTGGCAGTATCCTCTAAGCGAAAAATAATTGCTGGGCCATGGGCTTTTATAGTGTCATGACAAAGTGTGCCTGTGTTGACCATTAGGTTGCAACAGGGCCCTAAAGTGTCAGCAGCCTCTGCCTCATTGAAATCAGAGAAGTGGGATACCCATTTATCAGCTGGTATATGATGTTGGTAGCTCTTTGTATTGCCTGTTCTTGTTGGGGTCACTGTGCCCCCGAAGAGGCTATTGTCATTTGTTTTAACTGCTAACAGCACGTCTTCCCAAATTTTATCATTTCAATTCATTTTTGCAAAGTTTAATGAGGCTTTGTAAGAGCGCTTAGCTTGGGCTATTAAAACCTTGTCGCCACCTAAAACAGTGAATCTTAAGGAGCATTTGGCTTGCTTACAGGTGAAATCATACCATTTGATATCTTTTCCCAATGCTGGTTTCTTACGGACCATGTCTTTATAAAATACCTGTTACAGCTGTTTATAGAATAGGTTTTGTATACTCAGAATAGGAATCTCTAATTCATTCACCCCTTCATAATTTGACAAGAACTTGGCGTAGAGCCCATATATCTGGGACAACAACTTCGGATTTGACATAACTCTCAGCCAGGAGACATAGAATCAACAATTGACTAATACAGGTTCAGACACTATTGAATAACATGTATTTGTACGCCTGGTATGTGAATCTCCAATCAATGATACGATCAAGGAGTCGTGATCACCGTCAGATCACCTGTCCACATTCATCTCGGTCAAACGTGTCCACAATCTCACGTCTAGGATAACAAAATCAATGACACACGTATAATTGCCTCTTCTAAAAGTGGGGGCTTGATCAGGGTCATAGGTAGTGCGTCCATTACATGCCCTCAACCCTGTGCCAAATGTGTGGGAGCCTAGTTTAAGTCCAGTGGCAGTAAAATTAATTCAGGGTTTACCAGTTAATAGCCGGATAGGCCATTGGTCATCTTCTGCTTCTGTGACCTCATTGATATAACAGGAGGGTTCATAGAATGTGTTAAAATCTCCAGACAATAATATTCTAGTATTTGGGTGCAAGGAATCTAAGAATTCCCCAAAAATAGTTAAGGTGGGGGATTCGGTATTGGCCGCAGTCGATCTTAAATAAATATTTAAGAGTACCAAATCCAACCCTGACGGAAGAATAACATTGCTCCCCATTAGATCTGGGCATTTTAATCGCAATAAAGTACATGATCTAAATGCATTGTTCTTAATTAGAATTAAAAGACCCCAATTGCCCTCCCAAAGTGCTCGGGTGGTTAGCTTCCACACTGAAGGTTGTGAACCCATCAACAAAAACTTTTTCAGTGACCTAGGTCTCTTGAAACTTACAAACATCGTATTTGCCAATATACAATAACCAATCGGGGTCAGCCAATTTATTTGGGATTCCTGCCAAGTTCCAAGATATTAGACTGATGCTGAATTGTGAAGGAGTGACCTCAAAATCAGCTGCAGAGATAGTACATGGAGTTGCACCTGCAAGTGTGATAATTGTGCCATCTTCCATTCTACCTCCGTCAGATATATGAATGTCGGAGATTTCATCTGTGCCACTCAAACATGGCGAGGGATCACTGACAGAATATCGACATAAAAAATATTGAGGTACAAAAATGTCGAGGCAAAAATATCGATGTCCAGAATATCAAAGCCCTATCTACATAATGGTTAGTACAAAAATATCGAGAGAAAAAATATCGTTGTCTAATATATCGTTGTCAAAAATATAATTTTTTATGTTTAAAAAATAATGTAAAATAAAGGAAATAATACATATAATTAAAAAAAGAGTTAGAATTATTAGAAAAGGTTTAAAATTATAAGTATTAAATATAATGTTAAAAAAAGAAACATACATATATATAAAATATAATATATATTTACCTAATAGTATTAATAAATAATTATTTTATTAAATTATAAATTGTTAGAAATATAACAATTATAAATACATATATACACATACACCAATAACATAAAAATAGAAATATAATATATATAATACATTAAAATATTAAAATATGTGTAATCTTTTTAAAATACCTTTTACGCTACATTAACTGAAACATTAGAGAAAATATGGTATAGCGGAGCCGGAGAGGTAATAATTACTATTCCCACTCCAATGAGTGCAACAGTAGGGAAATTGTTGGATAGCGTAGGGGTAAACAATTACTATTCCAACTCCAGAGAGTGCAACAGTAGGGAAAGTGTTGGATAGTGTAGAGGTAGAAATTACTATTCCAACTCCAGAGAGTGCAACAGTAGGGAAAGTGTTGGATATTGGAGGGGTAAAAATGACTATTTCCACTCCAGTGAGTGCAACAGTAGGGAAGGTGTTGGATAGCGTAGTTGTAAAAATTACTATTCTCACTTCAGTGAGTGCAGCAGTAGGGAAAGTGTTGGATAGCGTAGAGGTAAAAATGACTATTCCCACTCAAGAGAATGCAACAGTAGGGAAAGTTTTGGATAGCGGAGGGGTAAAAATAACTATTCCCACTCCAGAGAGTGCAACAGTAGGGAAAGTGTTAGATAGCGGAGAGGAAAATGTTACTATTCCCACTCCAGTAAAATGATTAAAAATAATTAAAAAACTAATAAATATTTTTTTTTTACCTCCCACCATATTCCCCTATAAATGATACCACCAATGTTGTAAAACACAACATAACACTACTAACATAATTTATGAATAATTAATGTATTTAATTATTTAAAAATACCAAACAATGTAAAAACAATGAATAATAATTTAATTCACACAATTAACAGTATAAATCATTTTAAAATACATTTTATAAAAAAAAATAGATTAAATTAATTCCCAGCCTACTCAACATACAACCCGCTGTTAAAAAAAAACACACAAATAACATAATGAATAATTATTTAATAAATATTAATAACCAACGAATGAATAATTAACAATAAATTATTTACCACAGTTTACAATACACATTTTAAAAACATAAATATTAAATATCTAAAAATATAAATAAATACATTATTATTACATGTATGCCCACCCTACTCCCCTATAGGCCCACAACACACCCCTAAAAAATAACACAATTTATATATTTACCACGTAAGTATTAATAATTAACAAACAATTAATAACTAAAGATTATGCTAGAGCAGGAATTCTTGCATCTCAGCCTTTGAGTATTTAACCCTTGACCCCGACATAGGTCTATGGATCCTTGTTTGTTTGTGGATAAGGAAACTTGACAGGGAGCATTCATTTACATCAAACACATTGAACAGTGACATCTATTTGGGGCTTAACAAGAATGAATAGAGAGAGTTGTTTTGAGTTAAAGGTTTTTAATATCAAATTAATTCAAATAGATTTATTTATTCAGTATTTATATATATTTAGTCATCATCATTACAAATTCAAATAATACATTAGTCAGTATTTCAAAAGAAGATAAAATACCACATTAGTAGGTATTACAATTTAAAATGAGCAAATACAGCATTAATAAGAATTACAAATAAAATTGAGAACATTCAAGATTAATAAGAATTACAAATAAAAGGGAGAAAATACAGCAAGTTAATTCCATAAAGTAAATTCCTAATCTAAGTCAAAAGAGTTTTAGGCATTTAAGGTCAGTTTCTTCAATGAGCAAGGTAAGGTGTCAGTTTCAGAAACTAAACTTTCTGGTGAAAGAATGAAAATGCATAGGCATGAAGCCTTCAAACTTAAGCAATGGCAAACTTGCAAAGCAGGAAAGTATTCTCAACTATAAATCAGCAGGCATACCTAGTCTGTGGGTAAGAAACGGTAGGGATCAGAGACGTTCTGTCACAACCAGTCCTGCTCTGCTCTAAAACTAAGTTACACACACTAATATAATTCTGCCAAAGCACCATTGGAAACAAATATTTAATTTCGTTACACAACAGCCGATCAATTCTCGGCAAACTCTGGAAGTAGGTAAACTCTAGTTTCTCACGTCTTCACAATGATGTACAGAATTGAGTCCTTGAAATGAAACACTAGGCACATTATTTCTTGCAATCTCTTCCCACTGAGAACCTCACTATCAGTTGTCTAATACATCACACATTCCTATTCACTAGCTGACAGAAGGCTTCTGGAAAGTTACAGCATCTGCAGTGGAAGGGAAAATCATCTTGTACAAGATAACTGTTTAATGCAAAAACAGCCTTTTTAACCCTAACATGTAAAATTCACACCCAATTTGGTATCACTAGTTCGGCTAACTTGAGCCAGAACATTATGGTACTCCATTTGTGTGCTTAGAATCCCTAAATGTGATTGCCTACTACAAATCTGCATTTATTATACGTGTTATTCGGCATAAAATTAAGCACTTTTTAGTTAAATGCATTTTAATTCACAAATAATTAGGAAGTTCGCTACATCAATTCCTACATGTGACGGCTAGAATAGCCATCACACTTTATCACAAATAAATCTGTAAGGTGTACTCTTTTCCTTTGCTGAGTCATCTATCATAGTCCTTAAAGTTTACATCTCCTTCAATGATTTGTAAGCTTTAACCTTTCATTCTTCCATTTCTATTTCTTCAATCCTTTCCCTTTTCTTTTCTATTTTGTTCGGTAACATCTAAATCCTTTATACATAGCAAATAAGCATATTAAGGAAATGTCAATAATTAAAACAGGCTTTAATACACCCCCTAAAAATCCCCAACCAATTGTTCCGTTGCTCATAGCTGAAGCTCCTTTAACTAAGGTTCCAAACTCTAGTTGTTTCTAAGTTCTTTTCTTCAGGCTTGAAGTCAGAAATGTTCTTTGCAAATTCTTCTATCTTCTAACTCTTTTCTGGTATAAGTCTGGTATAAATGACCATCAATGTTCTGCTTTCAACATCTTACAGACTCCACATTTCTCTGCCAGCAATATGTCTAAAGACAATCAATCTTGCAAAATTATTGCCATAATAGCTACTAATTCTGCATTAACTGCTTACAAAGCACCTGATGTTCTAGCAGTTAACCTATCTACCTACAGCTGTAGAAAGGTTTCTGATTTTCTTGTCATTTAGGACTACTCCCACTGGGAGAATAATTGCATCAAAAATATCTCCCACTAGCAGTGTCCCATAAATTGCACTACATTTATGATGGATTCATTGTTAAAACATCTATGTTATTTGCATGCTATAGTTTAGGGAACAATAAAGCTAAATAACACCCTCCCAAAGAGCAGGCAATTGAAAAAAGGCATCTTTCCCACAAATAAAATGTACTCCAGTGGTAACTGGTTCTTCCCTAGTTAGTATTTGAACACATCCTCCAAGTACTTCAAATATATGTTCATAACTACTTATCCCCACAAGTCTGATTCTAATGTGATTCCTCCGTTTGTTAAAACATAGTTTCACTTTCTGTTACCTGTCTAATTTCAATTTAGGATGTATC
This sequence comes from Lissotriton vulgaris, assembly GCF_964263255.1. Lineage (NCBI taxonomy): Eukaryota > Metazoa > Chordata > Amphibia > Caudata > Salamandridae > Lissotriton > Lissotriton vulgaris. The sequence goes on from NC_141689.1 coordinate 982,009,726, forward strand.
ATTTTCTTTATATACTCATCTTCTTTGTTCCACACATTCTTCAAAACATCTTTGTGTTTTGTTGCCCTATGAAACATGTAAGCTCTGCTTTCCTCACATGCCTGGATGTAATTCTTTTTTAATGGCTTCATAGAGCATGCCAAAGTTTGTTCTCATACCTTAACAGTGTCTATCTTGAAGGCGTGGCAAAAATAGCGACCAGAGCAGACGTGTGTTATATAAGTGTTACACTGCAGTAATAATACATCGGTTGGTGCGCTTTGGCGGATCAGGGCCTGCGCTAAGGAACCTGTCCAGATCTCTTGTGCACTGAAATCAAGACGATTTGAATACTGCATTGAAATAACCGACCAGATCTCTGTCGGACAAGGCCGGAATTGAGCAGGGACTGCTCTTAGGAACGACCAACTGCTCTTGCGGATCGGTCAAACTCCTTGGATTTTCGGGGCCACCCGCCGCAACACTCTCTGGGTCATAGCATTGTTTTCTATACACGGAGTAGTGGAAACAGACTCAATATTGAGAAAATCAAGTGTTGATGCATATCATCCATCTGAAATACTACATAGACACAATGCCTCAATATTTGGTGTCTTTCCTCCGGCCCCTGCTTCTTCTTTCCTGCCCCCCTGTACTGAAAATGGGCAGAACCAAGCAAGAGAGACCTCATTCCCAGGCGAGGTCTACATCGGAACTCAGCAGAGAAAACATCGGAAACAACCTCAGTAAAGGGACAGCACCCGGGAGCAATATCCGATCATACAGAAAGTTTTGATGCCATCATGGCTGCTGTCCTGGACATCAAATCTACTCTAGGCCCCAAAATGGACACCCTCCGAATAGAGATGAGCCTCCTCGTGAGGCTCAGAAATGCCTAAAGGAACGGGTAGAAAACTCAGAATCAACATTAGCATCTCTGAGACCCACATTAAGGAGATAGAGGTACAACTTGGGTTGTTGCGGAAAGAGGTGAGATACCTATGTGATAGGATGGAGGACCAAGAGGAAAGATTGCATAGAAACAATGTCAGCATAGCTTGTCTCCCAGAACGAACGGAAGGCCAGAGCATGGAATTATACTTGGAACAGTGAGTCACAGGCATGATCCTACAAGGCAAGCACTCTGAATTTCTCTCTGTAGAAAAAGCTCACAGGGTACCTGCAGGTCCTCCCCATTGAGGGGCCCCATCACGCCTGGTGGTGGCACGTCTCTTCAATTACCGCAATAGAGTCCATATTCTACAGGTCACAAGAGCATGCAGACCCTGGACAATTGAAAATGCTATGATTCATATTTACTCAGACTATACACTGGTGGTATAACAACGTAGATCCTCATTTCTTGCAGTAAAGAAAAACCTACGAGAACACAACATAAACTATGCACTGCAATTCCCCGCCACCCTGGGGATTCAGCACAATGACCAGGCCACCTTTTGCACTGGTGAATTCTGGGGACTCCTCCTCCTCCACATCACAAGGTCCATGGCAGAAACGAAGGCAATGCAAACAGAGCTCTTGACAAAGTGTACAGGGTCCCACTAAGGAGCAAGCAGAAAGAGAAAGAGAGCTAGCAGTACAGGATGCTGGACGCTATTTAGCACTTCAATCTACTCCATCTTTGGGCTCTGATTTGGATAACGCACAAGAGGAGGTGCCCTCCTTGACAGACACACAGAGGGCAGCTTTGGAAGCAGAAGGTCCAGAGGTTACACGCCAGAAGGCAGAAGATCTTCTGTACACAAAAAAGATCTGAAGAATTCAGATCAAGAGAACCTAGCTACCAGGTAAGACATTTCACAATGGGATATGTCTTAAAAAAGCAAAGTTGGACAGGGAAAAAAAAACTTTTTCTTTTAGTCCCCTCACTCACCGGAGTTTCCTCATGGTGACATGCTTCATCATAGGGGCTTCCCAACCCGCTGCGGGTTGAGGCGTGCTACAACTAACGATGTTGCGTAGGAGCACTTTTGTTGTGAAGACTATGTGTCGTGATATGTGAAAAAAGGGGGAAAGTGAGGTGGAGTGATAAGAATTAAAAATATCCTACTAGTGAGCTAAACCAACTTTATTCATGCGCCTACTAGAATAAAGTTGGTTTAGCTCACTAGTTCCCTGTCCAACTTTGCTTTTTTAAGACATATCCCATTGTGAAATGTCTTACCTGGTAGCTAGGTTCTCTTGATCTGAATTCTTCAGATCTTTTTTGTGTACTTAAAGCTGTAGAGGGCGAACCTAGCTAATCTTTCTCCTCTACCTCCCCCCCTTTTTTGAATTTTAGAAGATCTTCTGTAACAGGACTCATACAGGTTTGATAAAGATATATATATATATGGCGGGCATGCTGAGCAAAATTGAGCTTAAATAAATACGCACTCTGTTTGGCACCATTCTTGGGTTCCTCTCTTCGTCTTTTCGAGACTGCGTGGCATTTGGCAGTGTTGGAGTTTTGGGACGAGTCTTTCTTCTATATATATATATATTTATATATTTATATATTTATATATATATATATATATATATATATATATATATATATATATATATATATATATATATATATATATATATATATATATATATATATATATTCGCCAGAAAGTATGACAACTATAAGCGCCAGGCATTAACAGGACACAAAAAAACAAGCACTGGAGCAGTAATAGCAAATGCAAATGTAAATGTAAATGTAAATGTAAATGTATAGGCATTTATATAGCGCACTACTTACCCGGAGGGTCCCAAGGCGCTTCGACCGCTGCGAAACCCTTCCTGGCTTCCCTGAGAGATGGTCCCTTAATGGGTATCTCCAGGGTGAGACCAGGCATCCCCGGCGGTCTGGTGGGGCCGTTAGTGAAGATGAGGCAAGCTAATGCCCAGAGTTGCCGAGTGTGATCGCTGATCAGAGTGGGCACCGAGGCGAGAGAATTATCGAGTCCGCTGACCCTGGTCCAGAAACCTGCTGCGCCGGGAATCGAACCCTGGTCCCGGGCCGCCCTCTGCTCTCGGGTCTGCCGACTCTAACCAGTGAGCCACACTACTTCACATACAGCTACTCCAGGTGACGTCGATATTGATGCTGCCACACTAACTTCAAACAGTGACTCTGAAGACAACAGGCCGGGTACGTAATTGTTGGGCCCGACAGATGATGAATCTTTCTGTTGTGGATGAACTGAATTTTGTCAGCGAGGACCGGAGGTACTCCCTGCGCCCCCGCAAACCTCTGCCAAAGCAAGGAAATCCACCAATAGGAGCCGGAGCGACAGGAGGCGCAAACACAAACAGAGGTACAATGCGAGGCAATGCGCGGAGAAATTGGAAAAGATAACAACCACAATGGAGAATACAGTTGTCAACCTGACTGATGTCGTACTTTCAAAGGCAGAGGAGCAACTCCTATCTTTGAGACTTACATTTTGCCCTAAGAACAATTTTTCTTACAATCAAACTCACATAGATGTTTTTAAATTAATTCGGAAGATTAAACTGATTAAATATTTTCAATTACACTCTTTCCCGAAGAAAGCATCTACTGAAACATCTGATGATAGTTCCATCAGCCCTATGCAAGCTAGGGACATTTTGGACCTGCAATCTCTCTATGATCTTGCCTTCGAAGATGACTCGCAGAGTGCTCCCACTGTCAGCGAAGTTGTTAACGTTAGAAAATCTGCACCTAGTCCCTTCCGCCCAAAATCCACTTTTTTACCACTCATGCCTAAAGACGCTGTAGATGTCTTCAGTGACAGAATCATCGCTGAATTGAAAGAGCCTAACAAAAAAACATTGGACAAGTCAAAATAGGCCAACTACAACATCAGTCAATGCCATCTATTGATTAAAAAAACTTCAGAGCAACCACAATATAATTATCAAGAATTCGGATAAAGGTGGCAACACTGTCTTATGGTCAAAATGGACTATTTAAATGAGGCTGAAAAACACCTATCAGACCCCACGTGTTACATTAAATCCACCAAGATAATTATGAGAAAGTGCGAAAAAACAACTCGCAAAAAGATCCACAACTGGCAGAGGAATGGACTTCTAACTAAAGAGGAATCTAAATTTTTGAGTGTTGAACATCCTATCACTCAGATCCTTTACCTTCTGCCAAAGGTGCACAAACTGGTTACTCCTGTCCCTGGTCGCCCAATAATATCAGCCCAAGGAAGCATGAATGAAAATGTGTCCAAATATGTTGATTTCTTTCCCCAGCCCCATGTGGCAATTTTACCATCATATTTAAAGGACACTACAGATTTTCTTATCAAAGTGAAAAATGTTGACTGGTGCTCTGATTATTTATTTGTTGTCATGGACATAGAATCACTCTATACCAGTATCAATCACTGGCAGGGTATCAAGGTGACTGAATACTTTCTAGACAGCCGTGATGCTACTTTAAGGGATCATAACAAAATGCTTTCAGAAATGATAGACATTTGTCTTCGAACTAACTTCTTCCAATTCCTGAATGAGATTTTCCAGCAGCTACGCGAGGTGGCAAGGGGGTTGTGCTTCTCCCCCAGCTATTCATGCTTGCATGTTGGCTGGTGGGAGAAGCACGTGCTCGGAGCTGCTCATCGCCAGTGGTGGACACACATTGTTCACTATTGCCGTTATATTGACGACGTATGCATTATCTGGAAGGGGTCACAGGAGGAAGCTTTTGCTTCTGTTAATGAAATTAATATCAATGACCTTAATCTTGAGTTTACTGCATCAGTTACCAACAATTCAGCTGGGTTTTTGGATGTGCAACTTTATATTGAGGCAGGTACTCTTCACACTAAGCTACATAGGAAGTCCACAGCGGGCAATTCGATCCTTCACGCCCAAAGCTCACATCCCAGTCATATCATCAACAATATTCCGTTCGGAGAATTTATCCGTTTCCAACGGATTTGTACCAATGAAGAGGCATCTGATACATGTTTAACTGAAGCTGTCCAGAGATTCCTCCAAAGAGGATATAAAAAGAAAATACTAGATCAGACACTTTTGAAAGCAAAGATCAGATTGAGGGATGATTTTCTCAATCCTAGTGCTGCAGTGTCTACAGATCAAAAAGCAACCTGTCCAGTCCGCCTTATCACCACCTTTTGTACCCAGGAAAAAGCCAAACGACACATTATTTGCTCTGAATGGCCCATTGTTATGACAGACAACATTTTAGGTCCTATCATGCCCAGCCAACCTGCAATCACTTTTAGACGGACGCCCTCTATGAGGGATGCCCTTGACAGATCCATGCCAGAGGTTCCACCGAAAAAAACCTGGTTATCCAAAACGGGTTTCTTTTAATTCACATCATGTCGTGCTTGCACGTTTGAAAAGAATGGCACTCATTACAAAACTGCCTTCAGCAAGAAACAGATCGCAATTTGTGAATATCAGACCTGCAGGTCAGAGTATGTAATTTACAAACTTAGATGTACTTGCGATCTGGAGTATATCAGAAGTACAAAGCTTCCAGTAAATAAAATTATTCTGCAGCACGCAAGGGCCTTCGTTAATTCTGATAGTAACTATCCAGTGGCCGGACATTTTAAGTCTATACATGACAACAAGCTTAGAGACTTAGAATATACTGTTGTAGGTTCAGTCCCTAACCCCGGACGGGACGGGAATCGTGACAAACTACTTAGACAAAAAGAAACCCACTTTATTCTTTCATTGGATACCAGAGTTCCCAATGGATTGAATATCAATGAGGACCTGCATAATTTCCTTTAACTACTGTGCCCTTTGTCTATGATATGATCTTGAGTATGTTCCATTGGGTTATTGTAAAGTATATGTTGCCACCTTGTGGCTTCTATTCTCCACTAAACCATTACATAAAGAGTCCTATTTCTATTGCTGTTTTTTCTCAATACTTACTATTCTATGGTTCCCAATCTTTGAGCCTCTGCTTTGCTGCTAGTTAGTTTTATTTTTTTATACTTTTCAACATTGACAATATTACACAGCACTTTTTGCACTTTAATGACCATCGTGGCACAATTTAGTATCAACTTGGTATTTTTCTACCAAGACCTAGGGTGGTTTTTTAGAATACAATGTTCTCTGCCATGTTCACTTGCACTTTACTTGAACAGATGTTGATGTATAGTACTACTTATCAATCAATGTTTTGTTTCTATATATGCACTTGCACTTTATTTAAAACATTGCTATAAACCAGCACTGTTCATAAATTAGAAATTCAAGTTAATGGTTTCTGATTTAATGTACCATTAACAGAATGCGGGGACTTGTGCAATATAATGTTTTCCAAGTGAATGTTGTTTTACCTAAGCACCGACACTTTATTGGGGGACTTTGCGGCAATGATATGGCTGACCATCGTGATATATAAGCCTCCGCCTTACAATCTGTATTTAAGAGTTAAAATTCTCCACTTGCTATATATTTTTTATGTTGGAAAATTTCTGCTGCATGTTCTATGTTTATTTGCATTAGATCATTTTTGTTAATATCTAGGCACATGCCAGGATTTCAAAATTTCCCCTCTTTGTGAAATAGCTAGGCTTTTTTTTACAAATGCAGCACATTTAATTTTGTACAACTTGGTTTCACTTGGTACCATCATGTAAACTACTGTTTGTTTATTCTGCCACCACAGTCTGTTATTTTGCTTATTTTGCACACTTTATTCCACTCAGTCTATTTTTTAAGGCTGTTTGGGCTTTTAAAGCACTTTAAAACTGCAAGGCCTGTTGGGGCGCGTCATGTGATCAAGCTCCTTCTTGGAGTGAAACGCGTCATGGAAGACATTTGTCTAAAAAATGGCTAAATAAACGAAAGACACTACTTGCACCAATCTTCTGTGTGGTGGTCCATTACTGAACGAAGGATTTTTGGAAGTGGTCTACACCTGTACAGATCCGCCTTGCAATCGGCGGTCAGGAGCCTTACTTATATATATATATATATATATATATATATATATATATATATATATATATATATATATATATATATATATATATATATATATATATATATATATATATATATATATATATATATATATATATATATATATATATATATATATATATATATGAGTGTCGTCAGTAATGGATACCCTGATGCTCACAGCCTCAACGTAATCAAGCGGGTAAAGCTGGGGCCCAGACCACAAACTTATATAGGCGGCACAACAGAATCCGCCCCCTCCTAACCACTCACTTTAAGTGGATGTAATAGATGTAGTATTCATTCCTTGTTGTAATATCTCATCCTTGGTGGGATTCTCTTTTATATATTTCTTTTTCTTTTCTATATACAATTATCTTGCTTTGTTTTGCAGCTGAGTGCGGATGTCTGGCTGCCCGTTGGCGCTAGGGGCTGGGGATGGGAGTTGGGGAATGTTTTTATTTAGAATGCTTAATCTCTGCCCAAATAGGTACTTAAGTATTGTGACAGGACTAGCTTACACACATGTCGTCCATTATGCGTACACAGGTGCAAATGCGAGAGATATGTTACTAAGGAGGGAGACCATAGACTTACCCATATTAGCCTTTTTATACACATGGCCACACAAGTAGATAACATTACAGTCCTTACTTTAATGTGCAAGGATTAGCAGGCTGTGCAAAATAACATTGCGTATATCAATACTTGAGAAGAAAAGGGATCAACATCCTGCTCCTACAGGAAAAACACTCGAACACACAGATATTCACGGCCATGCACAAAAGATGGAGGGGCACGGTGGTGGGAACCACATACTCAAATTATGCTAGAGGGACCAGGGACTCCACTTGCAATAAGGTCTACACGCATTGACCCAAATGGACAATACACAATCCTAGAAGGGTTCTTAAATGGTCAGCCAGTGGCACTGATATTACTTTATGCCCCAAATTAAGGACAAGCCCAGTTCTTGCAAACACTCACACCAGCAATATAGCAGAATCCTGATGTACCCATGATTTGGGGTGGAGGCTTTAATTGTACTCCCACTATGTCACAAGACCATTCTTGGCCTGGTGCCCAAAATATCACCCTCTCACACTACTTATGGACCAGGTCCACCATGACTCACTTATACAATGCATTACCTTCATACTAGAATAGATGTGATATACTGCTCATCAGAGGGGTTCCCATGATATCTCAGGCCGAATATCTCCCCCGCAGACTCTCAGACCACAACCCAATGCAATTATGTTTGACATGTGGTCCTATCAGATCCAGCATTCCTACTTGGCGTCTTCCTTTGGAAGTGCTTAAAGATGCACCACTGCATGATTCACTTACAGAAACAGTTACAACCAATTTCTCAACTAACGATGGCACAGCCTCAAACACTGGCATAAAATGGGATGCACTCAAGGTGGTCCTATGAGGCCATATGATACAAGCGGTGTATGGGACGTGTATGGCACTCACAAAGGAAAGACAGACTGGAACACAGATGTGAAGCACTGTGCACGGCAGTGACCCAATTATATTAAGGATACTATTAAGACTGAGACAGCACCAGCAAAATATATTAATTAATAAATACAGAGCGGCAAGACTCGTGTTCGAGATCCATCCTAAGATTAATGTTCTGGATAAACCTACAGGAAGGATAATTTCGTGTTCCAAGCATTATAAAGGAGCAGAAACGTTATAGCCGAGGTCTTAATATTTCCAAAGGGCCAGATGGGCGTTTTGTCTTTTTTTATGTGTACTCTCTTTATGTAGTTTTTATTTTAACCTTTGGTGTAATAGACTATTGATTTCAGATTGGCTTTTACTTAATGACTCATGTTGTTTGTATAAAATTTTTCTCAAACACCCATTTATGAAACAAAACTGTGTATTCTGAGTTTGGGTTTAACTTTCTGCTCTCATTATATGGATGGTGTAAGTGGAGTGTGAACCGCCTGAGTGACCAATTGGATTTATCCCAAGACTGTGAGTCTGTGTGACAATTGTAGTGAGTGGAGTTAATCATGCTAGTTATAGGAAACTTGTAGCTTTTAGTACAAAAGAAACCCTCTTTGTGACATTATTATTATGGGTCCTACACCCGTGTGCTGGCAACAGCAGCATGGATATGACCGCTTATCCTGCAGAATCTTTCATATATATTTAAATATATATATATATATATATGTATATATATATGAATCTTAATGTGTGGAATGTTTTGTTTGGGGTGATTCAGCAAGCAGAGACCGAGAAAAAGTGGGGTACCAAAAGGCAATTTCCCCCTTCCATTTCCCCTAGGGATTTTAGACATGACTAAAGTGTGAACCACTGAACGGATTTACACCGAATTTGGCAGAAAGCTAGCTCTTGGTCCAGAAAGAGTCCTTTTTGTGATTTGGTTGAAATCTTTTCAGTAGTTTTGGAGTTCTTAACCCGTTAACGGCAGCGGTAATTCCACCGCGGTGCGGCCTTTTCTGCGCGGGTGGGACCGCGTCCGCCATTGGCCGACGGCAGCACTGGGGAGGTAGTGCTGCCGTTGGCCAATGGCCGACGGCAGCAAGGAAAGGGTTAAACAAAAAAGAATTGTATATATCTAGGGATGCAAACCCTCCACTGATTCAACAGATCTCATCATCCCCTTTTGTATCGCTTTGTTCGCCCTAAGTTGGCAGGGTATGCTCAGACGTGAGTCACTTGCTCACTTTGCCACTGGATTCAAGATAGCCTGGCTGATGAGTATCATGAATCTGAAACCGGTCCCAAGATGCTTGTTTCCGGTCCAGGGAAGACATGGCATGGCAGTTTGGGCTGGACTGTTCCCATGAGGCTGTAGTGTAGTTCCTATTTTCCCTATAGGCCCTGCGCATTGGAATAACATAAACAGCAGTGTAGACGTAGAAGTGCGGTCTTCCAGGTCTCTACTGACTATGCTAAACTTAATTGGGTTCGTACCAACTAGCTCAGAGGTCACTGGAAACTTTCTTGACTGAATAGGAAGTGATCAGCTTCCCTGGTACAGACAAGAAGGGATTCAGTTTTCCAACAACTGCATAAACATGACAACTTTGCTCCTTAGAATAAGAGTCAATCTCTAGAGTCGTGTGAAACAATAGACAGCTATTTCACTCAGTCAGTTGTGCAGATTACTTTCACCAAGATGCAGAGATTAGAGAGATGGGCGTTTTCAATAAAAGGTATTATTTATTGAACAGTCTTTCTTCTCATACAAGAGAAATGAATTGCCACAATTGCAAGACTTGTTATTATAAAAAGTGCGTACAGTAAAAGGAGGATTGCAAAATAATACTGTAAAAGCATTGATATGGTTTCTTAGCCATACAATGTTTTAAAATGAATAAAATATATACATTCATATATACATTTGACTAACGTACTCAACTGGTGCTTCTAAGTACGCCTACCCCAGTGTACCTGACCTAAGCCTAATACTTGGGAGGGAGTAAGTAAGTAGCAGTTTAGTTAAGTTGGTTTTGCCAAGGGTTTGCTTCAAGAATTCTCCCTAAGGGTTTAGTCAACACCATACCTCTGGAATAGAATGTTGGAGGGCTGGTATCTCCTTTCAGGACTCGATATTCCAGTCACCCGCAAGGGTAGGCTGGAAACAACGGAGCTGGATTTTCTCGGCAGGAGAAAAGACAGCGTCTTTCTCAGCGCATCAAGGAGGAGGAGGGGCAGCGTCTGTGGGCTTCTCGCATCTGCTGGGCTCTGCAAGGGACAGCTGTTCTGCTCCTGTATTCACCACACCATCGCATCTGCCTAAGGCAACTTTGGTAATATTTATACCTGAAAGGTGCCTTGTTTGACGTAAGTTTTTGGACATAAGACGTCAGTAAAGATGTCACTGGTCGTTCTTACAGTGCTCATTAGAGTTCTATTACTAATAAAAACAAAGCAAGCTGGGCTTTCCCAGGTTGTTGGGGGTTTTATCTTGTTGAAGAACTCGGAGTGTAATCTAGGAATCTAAGATAGTGGCTTCTGCTGTGTCATCTACTGTAATGAGCTGCAGAGGCAAGATTCTGAAATATGGCTCTGATCATTTTTAGGCCAGAGACGAGTTTCTGAAATATAGCTCTCTTTCATTTATGCCATTATAGGGTATGGATGGATTAGAGCCATATAGGGAATAAGGTCACACTATTGATCGGGGTCCTAGATTAGAACACAACACCCAGTCCACGAATTTATGTCCATCAAATTACTAAAAACTAAAGCAATAAGATGCGTGTGTAACATTACCCACCCCAAAATACATATTTGTATTTGAAATGGTGTATTTGAAATACATGAAAACATAGGTACTGTACGTCTTTAAGCATAGAAATCATTCAAAAATTATAGCATATTTAAACAGTTGAACGATTTTGCGTAAAATAAAGAATTACACATGAAATATCTCTTTATACAGAAAAGAAGGGCGAGAATATTCCATCACATATAAATGCATTTGCTGTAACATGTTGCTAGAGGCTAAGGTAAAGTTACTATGTCTCTAGATGTACCTAAAAATAGAAGTTCTGTTCTTTATGAATAGTTCTACTTTAAGCAAAGGTTTTCGTGCCAAGAAAAAGTAAATATTTTGAAAAAGTGTTCAATTCCAAAAAAAAAATCCTTTCATGGTGAACGAGGGAATAGAGTTCTAGTAGTTTTTGTTGATCAAAACTGAAGGCCGAATGCAGAGTTCACGGGAACGCTGGGTGTCGGAATGTTTTTCAAAAATCATTGTTTCTGTTCAGGGGAGAACAGACAGGCTCTCAAAGAATTGGTCTACAAAATCAGGTGACAATTCGACCAAGTTCGATAATGCTGTAACTTGGCAGGTGTGAGAATGATTGCTATCATCGATGTTTGGATCAGCAATGCTCACAGAAGGTCGTACCTGGGTGATGTTGCTTTTATTTCTTGCTCCACTGTCGCCACCTAGTCGTAGCACAGGAGTCTCAACGAATGCCGTCATCAGGATTGGTAGCTGCTGGGGACAACACAATGCATGAGCCGTTACAGGACTTAGCAAAGTATCGATATCCATTGGTACTGCTGATGGAAGTGCAAGACAGGTGTCCAACACGCATTCTTCTCCGCATAGCATACATCGAAGCACAGGTAAGATGCAGGTCTGCCATATAGGTCTGAATGAAAGAAACCAGGTCATGTTCAGATCTCTCAGCCTGGCCAATCCAAGGACTCTAGTTATGCGGTCCCGGTAGCGTACTGCTAGGATCGTTTCGTCCATCCTTGCTGGAGTCATGTCTGTGTTTTGGCTTGCCATATTGGAGCAGGAGGGTCAAAAATAAGATGCCTGCTACAAGTCCCAAAATTAGGGGTATGCCGCCAAAGACTGAATGGACAAAATTAGGAATAATTCCTAGGATTGCTTTGAACAGTCCCGAAAAAATGGTCTTAAATACGCCTGGGATGCCTACGGCACTTGACATATTTAGAATTTGGCTAAGCATTTCTGTGAAATGCACGGGGCAATTTGTTGATAAAAGGTCATGTATCTCCGACGCTGTCCTTGCAACTTGGAGATCATACGTCTCTTTTGATGACGTTATGGGCACTGTTGTCTGTAAAAGCACAGACTTCATTCTGCTTAAAGTATCAATTCGAATAGAAGAGACATTCAAACGAGGCCAAATGGGAGTCTCAGAGTCTCCAGGGCCGCTTGGAAACAATGCTTGCATACAGCAAGTGACCATGGAAGTTACGCTTACAAGTGATGCTTTCCCTGGCATGAGGCCACAAGAGCTGTGATCCGTAATCAGAATGTAACTCCCGTTTGAGAGTTGCTTAAAGGAAGGCTCTATCTGCGTGGCAGGTGTGACATGTTGGTGGCATGAAAGGTTGTTTGAAGTTCCTTCACAGGCCCCGTGTAAGTTAATACCCTGGCACAAAAGTATACCGCTTAGTGAATGTTTGCAATTTTTACCACTAAGAAATACATTTTTGTTGCTGTCACTATAGCATGTGTGTGTATATGGTCATTTCCATGCTGACTTAATGTACCCTTTACCCAATCGTTCATACTGGCCAGTCGGTATATATTCAAGGCACTTTTTAAATTGGAAAGTTGTTTCGGAATTGTGATAATCCTGTGTATTATCCATTCAATGACAGGTCTTTCCGACATTGTCAATGGTAATCTCTCAAGTTTTGCGATGCTCAGGATTGTATAGTCTGCTCCTTTCTGTGCCAAGCTGATTTGTTCATCAGTAGGGTTAAAGATGGAAAACAATGACGTTGTGTTGATTAAACGCCATGGCACATAGCCTGAACAAAGATTTTGCAGCGTCCAGCCTAACTGTACAATAGAACGCAATTGCGACTGGCCATGCTGTAACATTAGCAAGTCTGTATCTATTATATCGATGGCAGATGATACAATACTGTCTAGTGAATATATTCTGGAGGACAGAGTCATTAACCCATTGTCCACAACAGAAAGTGATTTTTCCAAATTAATTCGATCAATTTCTCGTATTTTTTCAGCTGTTTCAATTTGTGTTACTTTACAAGCCTCGTTGTATGCCGCATAGATGTTGGCCGCTATGAAGCGTTTCTGACGCTGTTTGCGTGGTCCCATAATAAAATTGCGCAAATCAGCACCATCTTTAAGTAAAGATAAGTGTTGCTTAATTTCTGCCAGTGTGGATGTTTCTAGCCATTCAAGGCACAGCTTCCCTACACTGTATGTTGTTACTATCCCTGGATGTTGTCTCTGGGAGTATCTAGGGTCTGGTCTGGTCATTGTTAACCCCTGTGTTTTGTTCAGGAATCTATCTTGACAGTTATTCGTGTCAGTAGGCCAGATTAACCACTTTTTCCAATCAGGATGTGTTCTGTTTAGATGTAAAATTTGAGATACGTCTATTACAATATCTGTGGTTACATGATCAGGTATTGGCTTTGGAATAGACGGTTTATTAAGGTCTTTAATCTTAGCTAGGGGTATGCAACGGTTACCACGCATTTTTTACAACGCGGTACCGTTACCACGCTACTTTTACCACGCAAGTCGTTACAACGACATGCGCTGGGGGGTGCTCCAGGGTAGTAAATACTTTAATTTACTATCCAACTCCTTTCCCTAGAGTCCACGGGGACTGGAGTTGGAATAGTAAATTAAATAATTTACTATCCAGCGCCCCTCCACGCAAGTCATTGTAACGACTTGCGTGGTAAAAGTAGCGTGGTAACGGTATGCGTTGTAAAAGTAAGCGTGGTACCGTCATACATCCTTAGCTAGGCCAAGACAGGATGTTTGGTGAATTGTGTCATTTAAGAACATTGTTTGTTCTGGGATCATGCAGACTCGAAATAATGCTTCCATGCCTTGTACCTGCCATTCTTTTGTACCCCAGATGGTTTTTGTTTCAATGTTATTCTTTCAAAAATCAAAACCAAATGTCATCATTTTTTCATAAAATGCTTCTGAATATATCAATTTAGTATTTGTCAGCATAGTTTTCAATCCTGTTTTATCTAACAATTTATAATAAAGCGTTTCTGCATTACTTGTATTAAACCCTGAGAAGTACTAGAATTTCTCATAGAATGTTTTCGAACTGCTTTTAGGTGGAGTAGCACAATGTTCCCATTGATTATACTTTAAAACATTTCTAGGTTGTGCAGATTTATGTGAGTAATGGTCACCATAATGTGTAAAGAAGGACATCTGTTCATAATTGGACGAACCTTGTAAATAATCATGTTCTGTAAATCTTGCTGACAACACTAAATCAGACATCATATTGTTTATACTTTCAAAATCCCAATCATCAGAAAATGTGCTCGGTTTTACAAAGTCACTTAATGAAACCTTGAACTGGTGAGGATATTTAAGGATTTCGACCGGGCTATATACTTCATAGTCAGTCTTGTCCCATACTACCCCGCCAGGTATTGGAATGGCTGTGACATTCACTGATGATAGTCCTCTTTTCTTCACGTGAGATGATTTGTGTGGTTTAAGAACTAAGTTGATGTTCTGACTTGCTGTGTCCATTGAATTGTAATAAACTTTCCTAAAATTAAAACCAATGTTAGGCCTAGTAGGAGTATAAGAACCCCTGATATAATCCAATGCACAATCAATGGTGCATCCAGATATACTTCTTTGATTTGATGAAAGAGTTCTGTTGCTTTTTCTTTAAAAGTCTTTGTTACTGGCGTCACTTCAGGGTCGTTTTGATCTTCAGAAAAGGTATCGAAGTTGATGAAGTAGCCAGAGGCAGTTCTGTCAATTGTTGGAATTGTTCTCTCAATTTGTCTTTCGGTAGCACATTCTGATGCCACATCATTGTAGACTGGTGTTTCATGACAAACTGTTTCAATCTGTGTTTCAAGAGGCACGAGTTCCATGGCATTATTGCTTAGTCCCTCTCTGTGCACTGCAGGTTTATCAAATGTGATTAGTCTTTCAGTTTGGACCTCTTGGATTGTTGCAAATTTTGGTATTCTTTTGTTTCTTGGGAGTCCACTTGGCCTACTGTTGATTATAGGCCACATGATTGTGGTTTTACCAGGTCGATTGATACAACTCTGTTCTCCTTTTTACCAGCAAGAGGCGGTAGTACTACTGATCTTGTTCCGTTGATTGCCAAGACAGGTACTGCTTTTCTGTAAGAAGGCCCAAATTCCTTCTTCACCGCTATTTTTTCTCTGACTAGATCCCCAATCTTTGGAATCCAGACAGGTCTTGCTGGGGCTGGTGGTGCCTTTTCAGTGGTAGTTGGCTGTTGCTTTAACTTTATGTTGCTTAAGGATTTTCTTGTTTCATTCAAGTCCTGTAAAACAGCCAAACGATCTTTGATGTCAAAGTCTTCATCTTTTACCACTGAAGCCTGACTATCGAGGTCTTGAACATGCATTCTTGTTCCGAACAATAGTTCGTACGGGCTGAAACCTTTTAGAGAATTTCTTGGCAAGTTGTTTAGACTAAGTTGGACACTTATTAAATGTTTGACCCACCCATCACCCGAACCTAATACCTTCGCAGTTATAGATTGCTTTATGTCCCGTTTTTTTCTTTCCACTACACTGTTCCCCTCAGGGTGTGATGGACAAGAGTATCGCAACCCAACGCCCATACTGGCCATGGCCTCCTTATAAGCTCGAGAGCCGAAACCAGGACCCTGGTCATAATGGAACATGGCAATTGCGTTTGTGCCGATAAAGACTCGCAGATCTTTTATAACAGTTTTGGCGTCAGCCGAGCGCTGGGGCCACATCCATATGAATCTCGTACAGGAATCCACTGCGACCATGATATATTTATAGTTGCCGTCCCTTTATAGGGGACCACAGTGGTCAAGGTAAACACATGCTAAAGGTTTATCTGAGATTAGAAGGGGTGTCTGCGCTGGTCGTTTTACTGTTGATACTTTTATTCTTTGGCATATTTCGCATTCTAATACATATTTCTTAGTTTGTATTCTCATACGGGGCCACCAATATCTCTGTTTTAATAATGATATGGTTGCGGAAACGCCAGCGTGTGCAGAAGCAAGCCCTTCATGTGCCGCTGTAATTAGTCCTAACCTCTGTTCCCTGTTTGGAATTACTCTATCCCCCACTCCAGGGATTCGAGCAAAAGGAACATTATTCGTATCTGTTAAATATAAGTACTTTTTTGGAAAGCCTTTTGGGAGTATTTTTCTATCATCTTTTACTGACGCACTGACAGCTTGTAGAATGTTGCTGTCTATTTTTGTTTGTGACCGAGTAATCGCAGCTACGGAAGCCGTTTGCACAGCTGCCTTCGCGGCTTCATCAGCCAATGAATTCCCTGCAACGTGAACGCCATCACGTTGATGACTCAGAGTGTGTACCACGTGAGTCTTTTGTAGTTCTTTCTGTGAAAGAACTACTTGTTCCCAAAGCATTTTATGCTTAATTGTGCCACCTTTTGCATTTTTGAACCCATTTTCCACCCAATTCTGCAAATATTCATTATAAGATTGTACACAATAATATGAATCGCATACTATAAGTGTGGGGAATTCGCGATCGGTATTTTCTAGCGCCATCTTAAATGCTAGTAGTTCAGCTCGCTGAGCTGTACAATCTCCTAGAGATTGCGTCTTGGTGACCAGTGGTCTAAATTTTCCTCTGTGCCAACGACATTTAACAATCGCGCACGCAGCACTGTATGCTTGTTTACCCCCAACTGCAGGTTGTGCTGATCCGTCTGTATATATGATACTTCCGTATTCTTCTAGAGGCTGGATTACAATTGGCAGAGGACATTCATATTCATATTGTAAAAATTCCTGTGTCTTTAGGTTAGGATCAAATTCGTACACTACGTCTGTTGCAGCAAGAGAATTAACCCATTGGATCCATCTTGGATGCAAAGCTTTAGCATTAGGAATGCTTGCTTTAGTTACCGCTTCTAAAGCAGGTATAGGTATAACGATTATTGTGCTAGGGCCCTTTCTTTTGCTACAGCAGTCTGAACCGCAGTTAGAATTTTTTCTGTTGAACTGAATTTTATTTCAGCTTTTGTGTACAAATGTGATTTGTAAGCAATTGGTACCGTTTCTCCCTCATTAGAGGTCAGGTACGTGAATCTGCATCTTCCTGGGATGACTCGGATTACAAGGTTTCGTGTATTGTCACGTGTATCTAATTTTGTTTTTGCTAACATGTCTGTTAGCAGTGATCTCAAAATTTCTGTGTGTTTTTGAGTCCTGTTGATTGGTTTAAAATCAGGTTTAATTAGTTCGTAGAGAGGTTTAACCCTCTCCGCATAATTTAGAATGTAAGTTCTTCTGAAATTCAGGAAACCTAGAATCGATTGTAAGTTCTTCAGCGTTTTTGGTGCTTGGAGTACAACGCACTTCTCTAAGAAGTTGTCCGCCAGGCTTTTTCCTTCACTTGATAATTCGTATCCTAAAAATAATACTGTCAGATGGGCAATTTGATACTTTTTAAAGTTGAATTTGTAACCCTCTGCTGTGAACCCAAGTATTATGGTGTTCACCCTTTTCAAGTGAGTCTCCAAGTCGTCATCTGTTAGATAGATGTCATCTACATAAGAAAATGCCTCATCATCAAATATTTGTAGTAACTCTGTTACTCTGGCTGAAAATAATCATGGGCTGTTCTGTGGCTGTGGGAGCCTACAGAAATTTTTCTGAGACCCCATTACTGAGAAAGCGGTCAAGTATCTGCTTTCTGGTGCAATATTTTGACAAAAGAAACCATTAGATATTTCCAATGTCGTTTTATATTTTTTACGAACTATGTTATTTATTAGTGCAGCACTATGCGGATTTTGCACTGCAAATGTTTTGCAACATGAGTTTAGGTGTCTGTAGTCCAAAACTAGACGATATGAATCGTCCGGTTTGGAGACAGGAAACAAAGGATTGTTCATTTGAGAGGTGCATGTTTCAATCACCCCCTGGTATTCAAGTTGATCTAAAATCTCCCTGACCTGTTTTTTAGCTTCTTGCTTAATTGGATACTGCCTTTGTGCAGTCGGTTGACTTTTTAATTGGATTTTGTGAGGAGGAGAGTCCTCATCCCATCCTACATGATTTTTATATAATGCTGGTGCCTGGGCTACTGCCCATTTCCTCGCATATATATATTTAGTGTGAATCGGAATGTGATTTGAGAAGGCAGGCATAATTATTTCTTCGCCACGAGGGCACTCCCTGACAAACTTCGGGGGCCAATCTTTTTCAGCTAACAGGATGTCATAGCCTTTTGAGAGTTTATCCCAAAATAGACCCCTTATTTTCCTGGTCTCATCTCCCTCTATACGCAGTGTTATTTCGTATATCTTATGAGGTTCGTTAACTCTGGTATCAGCAGTTTCTACTTGAATGTATTCATTCATGTCCACTGTCTCCAGATGACTCATCAGGATCTTGCAAGCTATGGTGATTTCTGCTGCACGGTCTAGCATTGTCTGTGCCCACTCCCCGTTTTTCAGCTGTGTCCTCAGTATTCTCGGCATGTTCGATTAGTCTAATACTGGCTACCTTCTTCTTTGGAAATTGTAACTTTTTACTTTGAGCAGGTTCCTTGTCTTTGGACTTGGTGTGCTCTCCTGGGTCTGACCGTCCTCTTCTTTCCGATTTCTGCGAAAAAGATCGAGAGGGACGTGTATCAATACTTTGATATGTATCAGGCTTCTTCAAGTTATCCCTATTTCTAAGGTTATATCTTTTCTCAGAGGGCTCCCTCTGGGGAGATTGGTGTTCTCGAGTCGGAGTTCTTTCCCTCCGTCGAGGAGACCTTCCTCTGGACTGGAAAACTTTTTCCTTGGGAGTGGATTGTTTATTTCCATCCCAGTTCTTTTTAGGAGTGTTTAAATTATTTTTAATAAATAATTTTTCAGGATTTTCGAGTAGTTGGGATTTCACTGGTTTCCCACCCAAGCTATCTCTACCTAATTCTTCATAACATTTTTCTATAATTCTGGCAAGCTCAATTGGTTGATCTGTTATATCTGTTTCCTTCAATTTCTGGTGGATCGCCACAGATGCTGCTTCTCCTTTCATATTGGCTAGTTATATAGCCGAGACCTGCTTGAAGTCTTTCAGTAATTTCATACCAAGAGTTAAAGCAGGTTCATGCAGCTTGAGCATATCTGGTACAATCCTAAGGCAGTACATA